>NW_022060276.1:0-315000 GCF_007364275.1 Archocentrus centrarchus | reverse complement strand
TTCCAGTGGTTAAAAAAAAAGTGGTATTGGCCACATATCCTCCTCCACATCACAAGTAATGTCATTCCTGTGTGCTGCTCAGTCAGGAATGACATTTCTCACCTTGCAAGCTCTGTCCATTGTCAGACTGACCATGCCTCAGTATACATGCATGCCTCTTTCAGTGCTTGCAGAACAGGTCTGGACCTTGTCTGGTTCTTGACTGCAGTCTTTGTTCTTGTCATCATTCTCCTTCTCCTCCTTCTGTTTTTTTTCTCTGTGCTTGTCTTTTCCTTTTGTCCTCTCTATTGTCTATTTTTTGCAGGTCTCACAAAAGGAAGGAGACCACCTGAGGTCTAACTGGAGTGCTAAGGCTTAGACTGGTGTTGGATGGATGGATGGATGGATGGATGGATGGGCAGATGAAGAGATAGATGTGTATCAGGATAACTCAGTTTTCTTCATATAAAGTCATTAATATTGTAACAAAGCTAATTTAATTAGATCCTACAACATCAAAATGTGACAAACTGGTTGAATTAAGCCCAAACACTCAATTTGTTATTTCTTTATTTCCTATTTCTACATTTACATGCAAAGAAATATCAAGGAGGGGTAATCCTTTAATAGACTGGGTCAAGATGTTTTCAGCACAGTTAATTTTTCAGGCTTTCAGAATACTGCTTAGTCTGATACAATGTAACATTGCACTCTGTCACTACAATGGAAAATCACACACAGTGACAGTCACACTTTTTCAACAGAACACAAAGTTTCCTGCAACACAAAGTATTATCTTTAAGAATTTTGTCAATGAAAGGTCTGTGCTGTTGTGTATTGCAGGCATGGGGACGATCTCACTTTTGTTGCTCAGCTCCACCCATGATCCCAGCCCTTGAGTGCCAGTGTACCTAATGACACATGGGTTGCTTTCTGTGACTCATGAGTCACTAGGCGGACTGAAAACATTGTTCTCTAGCACTGACCTGGAGCCAGAAACAAGCCTGGATGTATGAGATACAGTTCTGATGTTTTAATTTCCTGATTTGTTTTAGTTTGAATTAATCTCTAATTCTTTCTTGTAACTGATGTATTTAATTAAAAATATTGTTTATGGATTGAAACTTTCAAAATTACTTGTGAAGTGCATTTTTCATGACTACCTGCAAGGGAAAACTGTGTTCTCTGTTTAATGTAAGCACTGCGATCTTCTCAAAACATCTGAGAAACTGAATGAGTCTCACAGTTTACAAAACAACATGTATTTCCTTCCCATTGGTGTTAAACTCTTTCTTTCTTAATTTAACAAGGAGTTAAAATTTGGCCTCTGATTAATTTATTTTTGTTTTGGAATAAACTTATTTAAGTGTGACCACTTAAAATCAAAACTAAGCTCATTTTTCATTAAGCTACTCCAGTGTATTTCAGGTCGAATTAAATGGGTTTCTTGTGTCTGATGTTTAATTGTAAAATATTATTAATTTGAGGCTCCATGACACAAACACTTCCTTCTCTACTCACTGACGTGCAATATTTATTTTTAGATGAGCAAATCCATAATTCATTTTAGACACTTATTTATTGTATTCTTAATAATTCTGTTTCATAGGGATTACCACATCATTTTTTTTTCTTTTTGTATTGTATACTTGTACTTGATTTTCATAATCAAGCATCTTTTATGTAACACTCTGATTCCCTGAATTTCCAAATATGCTATTTTAGCCTTTCATGATTGATTCATCAATGTGTATTTTAACAGCGTACCTTTCATGGGTGATTTTTAATTTTAGGCTCTCTTTTTAACAACTGGTAAGGAGCAAGTGATGAAATGTTGCCCTTTAGTCCACTCACAGTTCTTTCCCCCCCTTGCAGGCCAGTTAGAACGCTCCCTGTAAAATAAATGAAAACCTTGTGCCCTGTTCATTGGCAGCCCTATCCCTATTTACTGTCAGCAGCTCAACAGCTTCCCACTCACACAGTGAAAAACTGTCGTACAAACCTATCCATATCCTTCCTTCTCAGTTACCCATGTAATATGATGCAGTTAGAATAGTGTTTTTCCAACTTTATTGCAACAGTGTGTGGAAGGTTTGAGTGGGAGGCGGAATTCACAGGACTAATGTGTGGTGGATAAATACAGAGTGTGTTTTCCGAACTACTTAAACACACAGGGACACCTTAAGAGCTTGGGACATACTGCAGAAGCTGCGGAGTGAACAGCTGGCTCTGTCCGTGGTGCTGAAAACCAGTTTGGCCCTATTTAGATGCTGATTCACAAAGCGGGGTACATGCTGTTAGGTCGACAGAAAGGAACATGTATTTGCTCTTTATAGGGGATTTTGGAGAGTCTTTACTTTGTGCTGTAACAGAGCTTAAATGTCAAGGAAACTGCCGAGAGACAGAAAGACAGCAGAGAGAGGCAATCGTGTATGTGTGTATGTGTGTGTGTGTGTGTGTGTGTGGGGGGGGGGGGGGGGGGGGGGGGGGGGGGGGGGGATGATGTCATAGCTTTTAGACTGTGCCAAGCAGATGGCTGCAGCCGTCCGCCTGTCGCTTAGCTCCTGTTACCATCTCCCTCGCAAACATCAGCCTTAGCTTCAGTGAGTTACAAGCGCTGGAATCAGATTCCGTTCAGGTAGGAAGGCTGGAGGAAACAAAACGGAAAAGTCCCTATGTGTGAGGATAGTTCCAGTTAAAATTTGATATGAACCAAAATATTGGAGCGAGCACGGGGCTTCATTCAGTCTTCACTTTTGTCTTCATTCTGTATTATGACCAGACGGCAGTGTGGAGGAGCTAGTCCTGCCCAGAAAGGAGGAGGAGTAGGAGACACACGCAAAAGGGTGTCGACAGAGAGAGGCAGGAGCAGAGGAGACAAGGCGGAGAGAGAAAAAATAGAGTAGCTAATAAATCAAGATACTCATAATGGCGGCTAAATCGGACGGGGTCCTGAAGATGAAGAAGAGCGACGTGGCCTTTACACCCCTGCAAAACTCAGAGCACTCCGGGTCGGTGCAGGGACTCCACCCGGGCGGCCAGCTCGACTCTGCGGGCACCGGGGACGGGGACTTTGCCAACGGGGAGTCGCGGTGCTGCGGCGGGGGAGGCTCAAACTCGACGTGCCTTCGTCTGGGTAGAGGGCAGCAGAAATATACGGTGTGGGACTGCTTGTGGATCGTAGCCGCTGTGGCCGTGTATCTGGCTGATGTGGGCACCGATGTGTGGCTGTCGGTCGACTACTACCTCCGCCGCGACTACTGGTGGTTCGGCCTGACGCTCTTTTTCGTGGTGTTGGGTTCCTTCTCGGTCCAGCTCTTTAGCTTCAGATGGTTCGTTCACGATTTCAGCACCGAGGACGGTACCGATTCTGTCACCGATTGCTCCCACATGGATGGGAATAAGTTGCTTAGTGGCTCGGCCTCACACGGGGATGTTACTGCACAACACCACCCGGCCACGCCGCAGAGACAGGCGTCGACCGCCAGCAAGAACACCACTACCAACAGCACAGCCAGTACAGCGCTGGGAAATAGGAATAGGAAACGTTCGGCCTACTACTCCTTCTGTGTCTGGTTCGCCCAGTCCGTCATTCATATCCTGCAACTGGGCCAGATATGGAGGTAGGATGGAGCTGGGATGAGGCCTTGGGATAGCGTACAATTATGCTGTGTAGATGGGTTTATGTGTGTGTTTGAAATATATGAATGAAAAAGCAGAGGGCTGCTTTTAGGCACTCTTGGTACGGTGCTGGCCTCTGGATGCTGCCAGCTGCCATCTTTAGCTTGCTCCCTGTTTTTAAAACCAACATGTTACACACATGTGTGTTTAGCTTTCTTATTCTTACCACTGTGTTATGAAAGTCAAGAAAAACACAAATTACACTTTACAGCTTCTTACCTGAACCTGGTGCAGGGCTGACAGACACAGCTGGGGTCAAGGTAGTGACTAATACTGATGTTGTTGGAGGCTTTCCATTTTGGAAAGAACCTCTGGAAAGAACTTCTGTTCTGGGTAAAGTTTCAGAATAGTCATGAATTTGAATTCACCAAATGAATCAAACTAAAGAAATGGTTTGAGAACAGGTAGCCCAGAGCCAGTGCTTAGTTGCTTAGTCTCTATTAAGTGTCTGTAAGAAATCTCTCTCTCTCTTTCTCATATATATTAAACAAAACGTCGCTGTCTGGCGCTGAGCTTTCACAAGGTGAACTCAGGTGAAATGAAAGGAAAGAGGATGGTCTCCTACTGTATAGGCATTGATGGTGTATTTTATGGCAGCTGCTGCAGCTGTACTCAATAACACTAACACAGGACAAAAATAAGCTAGCATAAAAAATAAGTTTAAGTTTAATTTAAAAAATTCCATTAAATTTATTAAGGTAAAATATGTTACATTAACTAAAGGATTAAAACAATCCATAACTGCAGTAAATGTAATGTAATATCAAATTCATGCATCAAGGAAAAAGGCTGTGATGCTAACACATCAACTGACAACTTTGCTATAAGGCTGATAGCCACACTAGCTAAACTCAGCAAGACGGTTCCAGCACAGTTACTACTTTCATAAGAATGAAATGGGCTGCTAACTAAGTGGCACCCTACCTTACTTTTGTAAGACAATCACTAAAGTCATGCAGGTACCTTGAAAGGGAATGGGACTTATTTTTCCACTACAGAAGAAAGTGTAGATTAACTGACAAAGCCGGTTAGAACAGAGTTTGAGCAAAATTACTGACTTTGTTTATTTTTAATAAATTTATGGCTGAGATGTTTTGTATTTTTTATTTTCTTTCATATTTTCAGTGTTATTTAACTGTCTGTTCTTTCAAAGGTAAGACAGAGTGCAAGTGAGTTAGAAATCCATTGAAGTTAATTTAATTCAGTTTTATTTATACAGCACCAAATCACAACAGTCACCTCAAGACGCCTTTATATTGTAAAATAAAGATAAAGATAAAGAATAATACAGAGAAAACCCAACAGTCAAAACGACCCCCTATGAGCAGCACTTGGTGACAGTGGGAAGGAAAAACTCCCTTTTAACAGGAAGAAACCTCCAGCAGAACCAGGCTCAGGGAGGGGGGGTCATCTGCTGAGGGGGGGGGAGACATAGATTAATAATAACTAATGATTAAATGCAGAGTGATGTATGAACAGAGTAAATAAGGTGAATGAAAAGAAACAGTGCATCATGGGAACCCCCCAGCAGCCTAGGCCTATAGCAACATAACTAAGGGAGGGTTCAGGGTCACCTGATCCAGCCCTAAAGATAAGCTTGATCATAAAGGAAAGTTTTAAGCCTAATCTTAAAAATAGAGAGGGTGTCTGTCTCCCGAATCCAAGCTGGAAGCTGGTTCCACAGAAGAGGGGCCTGAAAGCTGAAGGCTCTGCCTCCCATTCTACTCTTAAGTATCCTAGGAACCACAAGTAAGCCAGCAGTCTGAGAGAGAAGTGCTCTGTTGGGGTGATATGGGACTATGAGGTCTTTGAGATAAGATGGGGCCTGATTATTCAAGACCTTGTATGTGAGGAGAAGGATTTTAAATTCCTGTGGTACGTACAGATTGTTCATTTTTAAGATTGAAGCATCAATAATTGGAAAGACTTCTTTGAACAGTCTAGTAGGAATGGGATCTAACAAACATGTTGCTGGTTTGGAGGAAGTAACTATTGAAGTTAACTCTGAAAGATCAACTGGAGCCAAAGAGTCTAAACAAATACCAGCAGTGCTGAAAGCAGCCGAACATGAAGAATAATCTTTGAGATGGTTATGAATCATTTTTTCTCTAATGTCTAAAATTTTATTTGTAAAGAAATCCATGAAGTCACTACTAGTTAACGTGAAAGGAATACTCGGCTCTACAGAGCTCTGACTCTTTGTCAGCCTGGCTACAGTGCTGAAAACAAACCTGGGGTTGTTCTTATTTTCTTCAATTAATGATGAGTAGTAAGATGTCCTGGGCCGGTGGCCCAGTGTTTTATGTTTTTTGGGTATGGTTTCTGTTTTCTCAGGTTGTGTTTTGTTATCTTTTGTATTTGCCCTCAGTTAGTTATTTCTAGTTCCTTGTGTCTCCCTGTATTCTGTGTCAGGTTTGCGTCTCTGTTCCCTCGTCATACTTCCTGTTTTATTTTTATAGTCGTCCAGCCCCTGTCTGTTGTATTCAGTTTTGCTTCCCCTGGTCTCGTCTTGGTTACCCTCCCTGAGCCTGGTTCTGTTGGAGGTTTCTTCCTGTTAAAAGGGAGTTTTTCCGGGCGCCTGGGTGGCTTAGTGGTGAAGCCAGCAACCACATACATATGCCGCATTGCGGTGCGGGCGGCATGGGTTCGCGTCCCGGCCAGTCGCCAATTTGCCTGTGTGTGTTCCCCCAATTTCCTGTCTCTCTTGACTGCTAACAAAAAGCTGTTGTGGCCAAAAATGCAAAAAAAAAGAGGGAGTTTTTCCTTCCCACTGTTGCCAAGTGCTTGTTTATAGGTGGTTGATTGTTGAGCCTTTTCTGTATTATTGTACTGTCTTCATCTTAAACTATAAAGTACCTTGAGGTGACTGTTTTTATTTGGCACTTTATAGATAAAATTGAATTGAACTGAACCCAGTGTCAGAAAAAAGAAGCCAAAGAATGTTTAAGATGGGGGCTAGAGAAAAGTGGATCTGGAAACAGATAGTGACCTCAACCAGAGAAAAAGTTTATTTTGAGTTTTCTGGTCTTGAATTGTGATCAAGAAACTTTGGGAAGCCAAAAGCAAGAAATTATCTTAACTTTTTTTTAACAATCATAGATAGTCCTTCTTTCTCTGTAAACTGACTAAAATCATTCTAGAGATTATTTGACTCCATGTTTATCATCAGAAGATCCAGTTGGAGCAGTGATGACTTGAGCCACTGTGCCTAGAAACATGATTGAATTTTTCCATGAAATATCCTGGAAATATCCACAATTAGGCTGATAGAAGATGGTCCATGAAAGGATGATTAAAGAAAAGTAAATAGAATTTCATTTGACAGTCAAAAAGTCTGCTTGAAAACAGACCGTGAATGGCACATATCTTGGTGGAGTAGTAAACATGAAAACGAGAACAGCCAGGCAATAAATTGGGCATTTATGGATGTAATTCTGGAAGGCGTGTGGTCCCACTCCCAAACTTCAGATAAGTGATCTCCTGTTAGGGCCAAAGGGGTGAGAAGGGCCAATAAACACTAGTACCACACACTCAGAGAGATGTGTAAATTGCCTTGGCCCCTGTGGGACACAGTTGGGGGGGCCGGGAGTTACGCCTCCCTACTGCTCCCCACTGATCATCACTGCCACCCCTGGGATGTGGATGCCTGGGGTGCCAGATGTCTTGACTTGGCTCTTGGCCCACTCCCTTGGGGGCTGTGGCCTGGGGGTGGCTCGAGCTGCTTTGGCGTGTGAGTGTGTGTGTGGGGGGGCTCTGCTGGGTGTCAGACGGTTCCTGGGCGCCTGGGGCCTTGGGGCCATGTTCTCGGCTTGTGCCTGGGGGGGTGCTCATTGCCTCTGGCTCTCTGGGCTCTTGCCCTCCTTTCTCATCTGGGGTGTGTGCACAGTTGCCATGTGTGGGATGTGGGATGTGTGGCCTCAGGTCTTCTGAGCTCCTGGTGGGCCGTGGATGACCCGGGTCCCCTGGGTCTTCCCTGTTTGCCTTTGCCTCATGACAGAGGCGCGCACACACACACACACACACACACACACACACACACACACACACACACACACACACACACACACACACACACATATACACACACACATTACTACAACTACAGCAAGACTGTATGTATGTGTATATATATGTATATGCATGTATATATGTGAATGTGTATGTATGTGTAGCTATCTATTGTTTTTTTCTGTTCTCTCTTCTTCTCTTCCTTTCCGCCTGTCAGATCTGGCAAGAATAAATAAAAAAATTAATAAAAATACAGTTAACAAGAATAGCCTTTAGAAAACCTATAGATTTATCTTCTTGTAAAAGAAGTTGTGTTCAAAATAATAGCAGTGCGTTTAAAAGCACAAGTAAAGCTCGGAATCCTTAAATTGTTTTTATTTCCAGGCATTGGGAACGCTGCACATTATATTCTAAATCAAAACATGAAGAAAAATGTATAAATTTTCCAATTACTTAACAGGAAATTAAGAAAAATTAATGTTGGGCTATTCAAAAAAAAAAAATTGTGTCTGCATTTTTCATTATAAACTCAAATATTCACTTGAACTGAAAAATCTTTAGGAATTAGCATTCCTGTGAATCACTAAACTAATATTTAGTTGCATAACCACTGTTTCTGAGAACTGCTTCACAACTGTGTTGCATGGAGTTGACCAAATTCTGGCACCTGTGAACAGGTATTCCAGCTCAGGATGATTTGACAACTTTCCACAATTCCTCTGCATTTCAGAAACAGCATTTTTGATGTCACCCCACAAGTTTTCTATGGGATTAAGGTCCAGGGATTGGGCTGACCACTCCATAACTTTAATTTTGTTGGTCTGGAACTAAGATGCTGCTCGCTTACTGGTGTGTTCGGTGTCACTGTCTTGTTGTCACTTATGCCTTCAGCATAAGGCAACATGACCTCTTCAAGGATTGTGATATATGCAAACTGATCCATCATCACCATGCTTCACTGTGTACTGTGGCTTGTATTCAGTGTTTAGGAGTCATCTGACAAACTGTCTGTGGTTCTTGGACCAAAAAATAACAATCTTACTTTCATCAGTCCACAAAATGTTTCTACATTTCTCTTCAGCAAACTGTAACCTCTTCAGCACATGCCTTTTTTTTTCCACAGTGGAACTTTATGGGGGCTTCTTGCCGGCCAATTAGCCTCACACAGGTGTCTTCTAATTGTCACAGTACTCACAGGTACCATCAGACTGTCTCTGATCACCCTGGAGCTGATCATTGGCTGAGTCTTTGCCATCCTGGCTATTCTTCGATCTGTTTGAACGGTAGTCTTCCGTTTTCGTCCATTTCTCTCTGGCTTTGCTTTCCATTTTAGAGCACTGGAGATCATTTTAGCTGAGCAGCCTATTGTTTTCTGCACTTCTTTATATTTTTTCCCCTCTCCAATCAACATTTTAAAGAACGCTTTTCTTTTGAACAATGTCTGGAATGGCCCATTTTTCTCAGGTTTTCAGTGAGAAATGTACTTAATTAAGGGCCACCTGATTGACGCCTGTTTTTTCACAGAATGAATGACCTCACTAATTAATTATTCAATTACACAGACTCAGGAGTATGCATATCATGAATGTTGGGTCTGTTGTTTACTATGACTCTATTACATCTACTGGTAAATTGTTTGCCATGTAGTGATATGATTTCTACCAAAAAGACTGATTGATCTGGTTAGTCATGTTGGACTGCTATTATTTTGAACACAACTATATGTTTGGTACAACAGTGCATTCGGATCATCATTCTGATTGTGAAAACTGCCAGACATGACAGGCCCAAAAAGAAAAGAAAAAAGAGAGATGTGTAAATGGACTGGTACTTATATAGCCCTTTCTTACTATAAGTGTCATTCACCCATTCAAACACATATTCATACAACTGTTTTTTTTTTCTGTGCCTAAGTGCTTTTCACACACTGTGATACTTCATCATGCAGACTAGAGGAGCTGGAGATCAAACAACCAACCATCTTATTGGTATTTACTTCCTCCTTAGCCACAGCTGCCCTATGTGGCAGGTCCATCTGTCCATGAAAAGGCTGCAGCTTAAATGCCATCAGCTCAGATTTTAAAATTCTTTAACTGACAATAATTTCACAGTCCATTAGCACGCTGTTAAATGACTGAATGTTGGTGTCATTTCAGTGGTAGCGTGATAGAGAGAATGGAAATAAATGATCCACTGACAGAGAGGGACAAAACTTTAGCCTGCAGGCAAACTGAAAAGAAGAAATAAATTAATTTCTTCAGATGACCTCTTGCTTCAGGTACAGTGAAGAAAAGTTGAAGTTGGATTAGTGGGAGCTGCAGTGTGGGTGCTTCTCAGGTAATGTCTGTGCTACAATCCAACTGAATATATTTTCTCACTTGTAAAGTTTATGTTAAGCTTTTATAATGCAATAATGAGTTATAATGCATTACATTATTATGACTGTGTGACCATAGACGTAACAAGCTTCAAGTTAGAACTTCAGATCTGTGGATATAATTTCCTGAGATCTATTCTTCCATATGGGCCATATGAGTCCACAATTTCACCATTTGGTCCATCTCAGGGTGGCAAAACGTAACCATAATTTTTGAAAAGTTACATGTAGATGATATTTTGGTATGATAGCCCTGCCAAAGTGGCAGCTTAATCACAGTTATCAGCTCATGATGTTAACAACCCCTTAAGAAAAATTTAATTTTTTGAGACTGTGTATATGTGGTTTAGGCTCATGGTACGGACATTTATCAAAGGTTTAGAATATGGTGTTTGTTATCAATTCAAAGGGAACCCTCGTGGCTTTCATTTGAGCCCACTTTTGGATCTCTCTGACAACATAGAGGTTAGTAGAGCTCTTTAAACCACAAATGATGCAAATTTCGTGTGTGTGTGTGTGTGTGTGTGTGTGTGTGTGTGTGTGTGTGTGTGTGTGTGTGTGTGTGTCTAGCTTGTTTGTTATAAAAAAAGTTAATCAGGTTTTGTGACTTTTTCTGTCCTGGGCTACTATTAAATATCTAGAAACACACATAGCTCTGTGGAAGAAGATGGTATTACACAAGTGATACCTAACACAAAGGGAAAACTAAGACACGAAGCCGAAGCAGAATTTGGGGAATCTTTACATATCACAGCATATGGACCAAAAAACTTCATATACCTTAACAGTTTGACAATGGATGAACTTGTAAAGGTTTTCCAGGAACTCAAAGATGAACTGAAGGCTTCCAAATCGAGCAGTGACATATCTGAGATGATGTTGAATATCAGACATGATATTCAGAACCATGTGGTGTGTTGTGTGTTCCTTTTGCTGTTAAGACATTCACTGGAAATGTAGAACTGACAATGCAGTGCAAGCTCATCATCCTGCTGAAACCAGACCTTTGCCTTGCATCCCAAAATCAAAAAGAGAAGCATTGGAGCAGTGGAGGTGGTGCTCCCCTTTTACAATGCAGGAGAGCATGCCATTCCTCCAGTTGTACGGACAGTTGATGCTGATCACGCTGCTGTTCACACACAGAAAACCTGTGGCTGATGTGGCTCTTCGATCCAACAAGGACATTTGTAGCTGGACTGCATTTAACACCCTCACTCATAGCGATACAAGTGTACAAGAAGATGCTCTTTGCCAAGAAATAACACTCCTTCCACACATCTATAAACTTACTGTTGATAGGTTCTTTTCCAGATGATGAGCATCATCAAGTCTCAACAACATTGTTGTTGTTTCTGACCAGGCATTGTATGCCAAAGTGGTTGAAATCGCCTGGAAACACCCAGAGACATTTAAGGACATCATTTTACCACCTGTGTTTTTGAGGAAAACATTTTGCAGATGCTGGTCTGAGACCTTTACATGAAAGCAAGAGTGTTAGCTGATGGCTCAATCACAGGGGTTTTGATGGTCACGGGTATAATCGAGCAATAAGGCTCCACAAACCGCTCTATGAGGCTTTCCTGACATTAGCCTGAAAAGATTTTGATCCCTGGTTAGAAGAGAATCATCCTGAGGATCTCATTCACTTTGAAGGAAGCTCTGCAAGCAGTCTGCAACCTGTATGATAAAGTATCACAGTCCAGTGAGCTCAATGAGCTCCACACTACCTCAGAGAAGACAATGGTCCCCTCTCAGCCTCAGCTGTCATACATGGACACGGTGAGGTTTTGCTCAGTCTTATTCAAGCATCAAGAGAGGGGCGGTGGTTGATACATCTTACAGCAATCAGAGCCATGGTGCTTTGCTGAACTATGCCAGTTACCTACCATACTACTACGCTCAAATGTCTTGCCTCAATATAAGCCCACAGAAAGTGTGAGACTTCACAATCTACTGAAGCTAAGGATAGAGAAGGACAGGACAGATGTCAATGCCTTTGTAGAACTTTTGGAGAAAAGAGGTAAACCCTCTAGGTCCACATCAGTCAGACATCATCAGTCTTTCCACAGGAATCACTGTGTCACCAAACACTGCGAGCTCACCAGACTGGAGCTGAAGCATAAAAAGTTCAGAAGTGAATGTTTGGAAAAAGGCTCACCAACAACTACATTCCATCACACAATGGAAAAAACAGAACCTGTTTTTGCCTTGCAAACAGACTGAAGTGCACAAAAATATGCAAGCTACAAACCTGCACCAATCACAGAGAGAGGAGAAGGATGTTGAAATTAATGTGGAACTGACCAACAAAAATGATAGCAAAAATTATGAGGAGGAATAAACAGAATCTGAAGCCTTGAGAATGGATTGTTATAACAGTTTATAAAATGATTGTTTTGAGTTAAAGTTATGAGTTTTCTGCAGTTTGTTATAATAGGTTACATTGCTGTATTGTAGAATTTATATATTAAAATGACAAGATTGTTCCATTCTTTTGAATCATGGATGTTTTCATTGAGAGCTGATAAATATCACTAAGCTAAATACTACTTAAGAAAAATCAGCGTGTTGAAATATATAGACTAGCAGTTCTTGAAGACTGCAGCCATCATCGCAATCTTGATGCCCTCAGCAGTCACATGCTTGAATGGTTATCAGCCCGTTGCATTAACACCAATAATCATGAAATGCTTTGAGAGACTGATAATGAATCACATCAAGGCCTCCGTCCCTCCTGACCTCGACCAGTACCAGTTTGCCTGTAACACCAACAGATGCATTGAGGACACCATCTCACTCCTGCTCCATACTGCACTGACACACCTCAGGAACCCAAATACTTATGTGAGGATACAGTTTGTCGTCTTCAGCTCGGCCTTTAACACTGTAAACCCAGACAAACTGGTAGACAAATTGCTGACACTGGGCCTGGAATACCACCTCTTTAGCTGGATTAAAGATTTTCTCTCCAACAGACCACAGCACGTGAGACTTGGAGACCTCTACTCATCTAACATGCTCATCAACACCAGCACCCTCCAAGGCTGTGTTCTCAATCCACTCCCATTCACACATTTTACATATGACTCTACCCACCATTTATGACACCAACTACACATTCAAGTTTGCAGGGGACACAGCTGCAGTGGGGTTGATAAATATAATGATGAGGCAGCCTACAGACAGGATGTCCAGGCCCTCACATCCTGCTGCCAGAATAATGACTTGCTCCTCAACATCAACAAGACAAAGGAGCTTGTCATTGACTTCAGGAAGTATACGGACACAGTACATGCCAGTTTGGTGATTGCTGGGAAAAAAGGTGGAACAGGTGGGGAGTTTCAAGTACCTTGGTTTTCACCTCTCAAGGGACTTGACATGGGTAGTAAACACCAGAGAGGTGGTGAAGAAGGCCCAGCAGAGACGCTTCTTCCTGCAGTCCCTCCAGAAAACTCCTCAGCAACTTTTACCAGTGCAACACAGAAAGTGTCCTGAGCTATGGATGCACGGTGTGGTTCTCCAGCTGCACCTCAGAGCAGAGAAAAGACCTGGAGTGGATCATTAAGACTGCAGCAAAGATCACTGGTGCCCCTCTTACATTCCTGAACCAAATTCACTCTGCCTGGCTGAGAAAAAGAGCAGAAAAAAAATCAGGTTGGATTACACACACCCTGGACAATGCCTCTTTGGTACCCTCCCCTCTGGCAGGCTCAGGATCATGAGGGCACGGACAGAAAGACTTAAACACAGCTTTTTCCACAAAGCCATGAAAGCTCTGCTGTAAGCTAGAGCATTGACTTGATATTTTGTTTCTCACTGGACTTTGCACTTCACACTCTGCACTTTACCCACATCCACACTTTATGGACATTTAGGCCTTTATTATCTTATTGCCATTTACATTTATTTATATTTGTTGCTATTTTCTTGTTTCTGTTTTTGTTTCTTGTTCTCATTCAGAAAATAAAGGGAGAGCTTTCAAACAGAATTTCATTGCATGGAAAAGTGCAATGACAATAAAGAATTTGTTATTTTGAGAATTGGCTCTGGTTAGAGCCAATTCTAAACCTGTAACAACGACGTTTTTTTCTCTCTTGCTCATTTTTCTTCTCTCCCCAACCCTTCATTTTTACCCTGCTTTGCTGCTTTAGAGGCTCTCTTCACACATCTTCTGAACTGGAAATTAAAATCTGGTCAGCTGGTCTCTCAGTCCTCTTGATTGATCAAATTTTCACCAGAGGAGATGGGGGAAAGGAGAACCTCAGTACAGCCTGTACCAAAACAATTTGTTGAATCAGAAATTTGGCTCCCTGATGGCCTTGGATTGCCGGTTATCTCATTTTTTTCCTGAATGTTTTGTAAACAGATGCTCTACGCCCCCCCTGTCCTGTCTTCTGACCTGTGTGAACTGATATCAGGAACTGTTAGGCGAAAGGGGAGGAGTTTGAGTCAGCCTCACAGTAGCCCAAACCCCTTGCCTCCGCTGGCTTCCTCCCATCCCCTGCCCTTACCCACCCTAGCGCTCCCATGCTATTTGCTATATGTGCTTATTATACAGAGGTTTTTTTTTTTAACCTCATACTGTGCCCCCTTTGGGGCAAAATATGAGATGATTTTGTATCCTCACCTATCCTATTGTGTACGATTTGTTTCCCTCTTATCTTGTAACGGAAGTGCCTTTCAGTGATGGCAGCAAGGCCACAGACACTTATCTCCCTTTGTTTGTTTGGTTGTTTGTCTTTTCAATGGATGGGTGTTCTGTTAACTATAATTTCCCCATTGTGGGATCAATAAAGTATCATCATCATCATCATCATCATCATCATAAGTACAGCTCACAATCACTTCCCACAAAGAGACATCATAGGTATATTATGCATTTCCTGAATCCTTAGAGTCCTGTGAGTACTGCAGTGGTTGGCTCTTGTGTCCTTGATGTCTCTGGATGCCACAGGACTAAAAAAAATTATTTAGTTTAGGTGAAAATTATGGGAAAATGTATAGTGTATCACAAAAGTGAGTCCACCCCTCACATTTCTGCAGATATTTAAGTATATCTTTTCATGGGACAACACTGACAAAATGACACTTTGACACAATAATAAATAGTCTGTGTGCAGCTTATATAACAGTGTAAATTTATTCTTCCCTCAAAATAACTCAATATACAGCCATTAATGTCTAAACCAGCGGCAACAAAAGTGAGTACACCCCTAAGAGACTACACCGTAAATGTCCAAATTGAGCACTGCTTGTCATTTCCCCTCCAAAATGTCATGTGACTCATTAGTGTTACTAGGTCTCAGGTGTGCATAGGGAGCAGGTGTGTTCAGTTTTGTAGTGCAGCTCTCACACTCTCTCATACTGCTCACTGAAAGTTCCAACATGGCAAAGAACTCTGTGAGGATCTTAAAGATGAATTGTTGCTCTACATGAAGACTGTTATATAAGCTGCACACAGACGACTTTTCTTTGTGTCAAAGTGTCATTTTGTCAGTGTTGTCCCATAAAAAGATATACTTAATAAATACATGCAGACATGTGAGGGGTGTACTCTTTTGTGATACAACTGTATAGCATTTGTGGTTTAAAGAGCTCTATGTTGGTCAGAGAGATCCAAAACCTGGCTCAAATGAAAGCCATGAGGGTTCCCTTTAAAATGATACCAAACACTTAAGTCTAGACCTTTGATAAATGTCTGTACCATGAGCCTAAACCAGATATACACAGTCTCAAATAACTAAACTAAAGGGGTTGTTAAATTTCTGAGCTGATAACTGTGACCTGATATTTTAGGGTCTTTACCTTACAATATAAAGTGCCTTTGGCAACTGTTTGTTGTGATTTGCTACTATATAAATAAAATCGAATTGAATTGACCTCACTGTGTAAAGTATCATCAGTGTACATACTGTACATACCTATATGAGCCGTCATGTCAGTCTGTTGTTGGGGCCTGGGTGAAAATTCACAGCCAGCGTTCATCACCTTATTGAAGCGGTGACTGTGGCTCAGGAGGTAGAACTGCTTGTCTACTAATTAGATGGTTGGTGGTTTGATCCCCAGGCACTCCAGTCTGTATGCTGAGATATTCTTGGGCAAGATACTGAATCCCAAGCTTCCCAGATGTTTCCATAGGGGGCAACTTGCATGAATGTTAGATAAGGTGATTAGGTATAGAAAAAGGTGTGAAAGAGTACTAGTAGTAAAAAGTATTTTAAGTGCTCAGAGTAGAAACGTGCTATATAAGTACCGGTCCATTTGTCATTTCAATAATGTGACACACAAAAATTGTGCACTTGACTACATGTTATGGACAGCAGAAGTGAACACACTAAGCTGCTCTGCTAGCTCTGCTAATTTAACTAATGTGAAAGTAAGCAAAATAAACAATGTGATAGTATTACTCAATATATATTATTCAAGTGTCTCTTACAGTTATAGTATAAAGCTAAACTAGCAGCATTTAGTTATTTAGCAGTTTTTCTGTTTTCCCTCATTTCCCCCTTTTTTCACTCCCAGGAGAATAATCATTGGGTTAGTTTAGACAGAATCATGACTTCACATCATGGATTGTTTCACTCTGCTAAGCAGAGCTGTGAATAGTGATTTATTTTCTGTTTGGGTTAAAGTTAAGTTTGTTCAGTGTCATTTTTCCCTTGAACTGCTTTTTTGTTTTGTTTTATTTTGTTTTTGTTTTGTTTGTTTGATTGTTGCTTTGCAGTTTTTTTTTTCATTGCAGTACGCTTTGCCAAGTTGTCATTGAAATGCTGTTAGGGACCGGACCATATGACCATGTGAATGCATGAAACTAAGAACAGAAAACAAATATTTAAACTGGGAAAATGTATGATTTAGGAAGAAAAAGGTGAGCTCAACATATATTGCCTGGCCAAGAACAAAAGTCGCCACCAAAAAAAAGGTCACCACTAATATTTCTTTGGACCACCTTTAGCTTTGATTACAGCATGCATACACTGTGGCATTGTTTCCATAAGCTTCTGCAATGTCACAAGATTTATTTCATCCAGTGTTGCATTAATTTTTCACCAAGATCTTGCAGTGATGATTCTGACCACTGCACAAAGCCTTCTTCAACACATCCCAAATATTCTCAGTGGGGTTGAGGTCTGGACTCTGTGGAGGCCAATCCATGTGTGAAAATGATGTCCATGCTCCCAGAGCCACTCTTTCATAATTCCAGCCTGATGAATCCTGGCATTGTCATCTTGGAATATGCCCGTGCCATCAGGGAAGAAAAAATCCATTGATGGAATAACCTGGTCATTCAGTATATTCAGGTAGTCAGCTGACCTCATTCTTTGAGCACATAATGTTGCTGAACCTAGACCTGACCACCTGCAGCAACCCCAGATCACAGCACTGCCCCCACAGGCTTGTACAGTAGGCCTTTTTTTCCACTTAGTCTCACTGATTAGTGGTTTTCTTAAGGTTACACAGCTGTTCAGTCCCAATCCCTTGAGTTGCCTTCACATTGTGTGTGTGGAAATGTTCTTACTTTCACTATTAAACACAGCCCTGAGTGCTACTGTTGTTTTTCTTCGATTTGATTTCACCAAACATTTAAGTGATCGCGATCACAATCATTCAGGATTTTTTTCCAGCCACATTTCTTCCTTGAAGACGATGTGTCCCCACTATCCTTCCAGTTTTTAATAATGCGTTGGACAGTTCTTAACCCAGTTTTAGTAGTTTCTGTAATCTCCTTAGATGAAAAAAAAAACGTGTTGTATAAGCACTTTGAGTGCTCTGACTGAGTAGAAAAGCGTTATATAAGAACTAGTCCATTTACCATTTACCATGTTTTCTCTGCTTGATGCACGCCAGTGATTTGACCCTTCTCAAATAGACTGACATCTTTTCCACAACCACACGATGTGTCTTTCGTTATGGTTATTTAATAAATGAGAAGCAACTCATTGCATCAGTTGGGGTTAAATAACTTGTTGCCAGCTGAAAGATAATCGCCCATGCAGTAATTATCCAATTATCGTACCCATTTGCTTCTCAGAAGTTTCTCAGAAGTTAAATCCAGGTGGCGACTTGTTTTTTTGGCCAGGCAGTGTAAATTGATGGCAATAACATCTAAAAAAAAAAAAAAGGATGAAAAAGTGAAAGCAAAAAAGAAACAGATGGAACATTTTGTAATTAGATTAACTGGAAATATACTCATCAGAAGTAAAGATCGGCAAAGGTTCACCAATCTGCAAAAAACTCCAACAAACTGTGGGACAATTTCAGGATGTTACCCAACATAAAAAAAAAAACAACAAATCTTTGAATCTCTCATCATCCCATCTACAGTCTTAATATCAAAAAAGAAACTGGAGGAATCTGTGCATAAGGGCCAAGGCTGAAAATTAAATATTGAAGCCCGTGGAAAAAAACATGTACAATTCTGTCATGGAAATTAGTGGATGACTAAACACAGTCATCAGGTTAACAAAATTTTCCTGGGTACCAAAGCTCATTTAACCCATTCTGTCACAATATAGGAATCTTGGTGGAAAAATTCTCTCGCTCACTCACTCACACACATCAGAGCCTCATTCCAGGAAGCAGGTTTAGCCAAAAACTCTGAGTTTGTTAATCCTAAAATACAGAACTCCAACTCTGCATCAATTATCACGGTAACAGCCTCTGTGACCCTAACCTGGCAGGTTTTATCCAACATCCTCTGAGTGTCTCTCTGACTCCGCCCCTCCTGCTGCACCTGAACCACCTGTCTGACACTCCCAGGGCCCCTCAGTTGGACCAGGAGTGACATTTTTAGCTCAAATTGCTGTCTGAGTGGTGTTCAAAAAGACAATGTGAGCTTTATAGATAACTGGGAAACTTAGGGGTGGCTGTAGCTCGGGAGGTAGAGGAGGTCATCTACCAATTGGAAGGTTGGTGGTTCAATCATGGAGCAACCCTGGCTCCTCCAGTTTGCATTCCAATGTATCGTTTGGCATGCAAGATACTGAACCCCAAGTTGCTCTGCGATACAAGCCAAGCCAATTTATTTATAGAGCACTTTAAAACAGTAAGCACTGACCAAAGTGCTGAACATGGAAGAATAAAAACAACAAAAGACAAACGTAAAAGTCTACACCCAGAAATAAGAGCATCAATAAAATATAAAAATAAATAAGAGCATCAGTAACATAAAAATAATAGAGCAACAAACTTTGGCATGTGAAAGTTAAAAAGCACTTAAGCGCAGAAATTAGTGCTTGTATGAATGGGTGAATGAGGCATGTTGTATAAAGCAAGCTGAGTGCTCAGAGTAGAAAATATAAGAAACAGTCCACTTACCATTTCTGGGGAAAACCTGGAGAGACAGCATCCATCCTACCTTAGATGGAGCAGCTCTCATTTCTAGAAATCTGGCCAAATTTATTAAATCGTAAATGGACTTGTTATTATATAACACTTTTCTACTCTGACTGAACACTCAAAGCACTCATACAACATGTTTGCATTCACCCATTCATACAAGCACTTCCATATGTAACTAAGCTAAGTGCTTATTATCTAATATTCACACACATTCATACTCCAGCGCTTGCGTCAGAGAGTAACTTGGGATTCAATATCTTGCCCAAGGATACTTTGGCATGCACCCCAGAATTGAACCACCAACCTTCTGATTAGTACGTGACCTGCTCTACCTCCTGAGCTACAGCCACCCCTGCAAACCCTCCTAAAACCGGATTGCCCAGGGTTGAAACCAGGAAGCAGAGTTGCAGTCATAGAGACGGTGCCAGCTCGAACGCACCAAAAAACCCAAACCAAAAACCAGCAAAAAAAAAATTCACAGAATATAGCATCCTCTGCACCAAAGTAATACAGATAATGTGGATTATTAAATATTTCATCTCTCACGTTAGTATATGGAAACCTGGTTACAACAGGATGAATGTTAAATGAATCACTCTCGAGTCATACTGTCAGAATCCTCAAAGCACAGACCGGGGAGCAGGATCAGCAGGAGAAATCTTCCATTCCAGCTTATCAAAGATCCAGATTTCAGAGTTTCAGTTCATTTGAAAGTCCAGTTTTTAGCCTTGTCCACCCTAATTGGGAAGCTCAAACCAGTGTAGTCATCATTCACAGGGCCCTCATTTAAAGTTTGATTCCTCAGACTGATTTAATGCTCAGTTCAGATAAGTTATAGTGGGTGATTTTAACATCCATGTAGATGCTGAAAATGTATTTGACTCAGTTGGCTTCTCAAAAATGTAAATGATTCTACCCACCACTTTAATCACACTCTGGAGCTTACTCTGGTATAGAACCTGAACATTCAACAGCATTCCCTGAAAACCCTCTTGTTATAATTTGCTATGACCCAGCCTGCTAAAGTCGCCTAGCATCGCTAAAGAAGTCGCAACCCAGAGCATAAGATCAAGTAGTGGTGTGTCTCAGACTCAGGCATAACTTTATCCACACCTATGCAGTCAAGCCATAGTTAAACCAAGGCAGCACCTCAACACTTTCACTGCCAGTGCAAAGAGTAGGGATTGAAAAGGGGCGTGTTAAACTGGCACAGAGTAGGTAAAAGGAGTAGTACACACAAGAGGGCTACTTAAGTGGTCTTTTATTAACACAACCTGACCAAGAGACAAACCTCAGTGGGTTGATTCAAGATGGAGTGGAAGAGTGAGCGGTTCAGCTGGGCCCTCATTTATAACCTGGAAGACACAGGTAAGCTGCATTAACTGATCATCCTCGTGTGCCAGCCACTTATCAGAAACAGGCCAGGACTTTCTTGACACTGGGAGGGTCACACTTCATAACATATAAATTTACAATAATGTATTACACAGCTGTGGGGAATAAAGCTTTAGATGTTGACTGCTTATTATTCCATTATTGTTCCATTATTATTATTATTCCAAAATAATCGCATGATGCTTCAATAATGTTGATGTCCAGGCTTTTGGAAGGGCGGTCCGTGACTGATAGTGTTTCATTGTGTATTTTTCTATCCATGTATGCTTTCTCTTCATTGGCAGTGTGTTTTTGATTATTGTCATGCCAATAAAAATGAAGCTGTTGCCAGTCAGATGCTTTGATGTATTGTATGACTGATCACCGGCTGAAATGCAGCCCCACACATAACAGAGCCACTGCTGTGTTTTACACATGGCTGCAGACATTACTGTTGTATCTCTGATCTCCTCCATACATGCTGACAATGATTTTTCACACTTGTGTAATTTGGATTTCTCATTATTTCCTTTAAGAGTGGCTTTTTGACAGTCACCCTTTCTCTGTGACGTTTTCTAACAAGGCTACAGCAAACAGTAAATGGATTAAATTAAGGGCCAGCTGCATCTCTCAGGTTCTCTCAGGTCTTTGCTGGATATTTTTTTTTTGTTTCTTAAAGACATGACTTTTAGATCCTGTTCATCTGTTGTAGATAGCATTTTTAGTCCAGCCATTCAAACAATGCACACTATGCCTAGATATGTCTTTTTTTTTGCCTAATAGCTCTTTGAGAATCACCACCTCGGAGCAAAATTATTGTTTTATGCATGTCAAACGGTGTTATCTTTGGCATTTTCCACAGATTCAACCAAAGAAATGGAAACAATAATGTGTTTTTGCAAAAAACCAATAGTGCCTAAAGATACAATTTAAAATTGGTTCTTTGCTGTCTGTTTTGTCACCCCTTGAATTGGGGCCTTTTCAAAGCTTGACTCATTTATAGGTCAGACAAAAAATCAAAAAACAATTCCTCTGAAAATGGTCAGGCGGAAGGACTGGACTGGAAATGCGTGAAAAAGCAGCCAATGTAAAAAGAAAAAAAATTGAAAGAGTTTCAGAATTTGAGAATCTGGGGGAGGATTTGGAAGGTGAAACTTTGCTAACTAACGGTGGTGGAAGAGCAACAGTGACAACTGAAGGCGATATTTGAACCATGGATGAGGACATCCAGATGCAAGTCCTGTTCCCACATTAGGTTATCCTGAAAGATGTAAAATGCAACAAGAGAAGACTTGCAAAGTTAAATTTAACTAAAGTGGACTCGTCCTGTATCCTGGCCTGCCTTAGGCATTTTTTGTAGTTGTAGTTTATATGTAGTTTAACCTTGTGTTGTGAAAAAGTGGGTGGACACTTCCAGGTTTGATCTCACATTGTGGCAGTTAAATGTAAATGTAAACATTGTGGAATATTGTGGTTGATTGTAAAACCCAAAGTAGACTTTTCTCTGTTCAATAAGCTTAAATGGAGAGAACTGGATATTGTTTACCTATGAATTGTCTTTTCTTTTCCATTTGGGCTTGTGTTCATTTCTCCCTTGAACTATTTGTGTGTTGAATTGGGGTTTTTGTGTGCGTCCGTGCGTGCGTTGGGGGTCTGTTGGGGTCATGTCACTAAGTGAATCCTTTGTGTGGTTTTATTTAAAGATTTAATGATTTTAAGATTTTAATGTTAGAAATTAAAAAAAGATCAAACAGAAACAGCTGATGCACCTTCATTCAGAGTGAAGATAATACAAACACAAAAGGGAAAGTGAAAAGTCCAAATCAGGAGTAACTGTGAGTAACACAAAATAAAACAAAACAGTGTGGAAAAGAATAGAGAGCCAACATCTCAGTAATATTTTTTCACATAAAGTTTTAGGTTTTTCACACTCATATGTGTCCCATTATTCCAACATTCTTACCATATGTCATGTTCATATGTCTATCATTTCTACATTTATCCACCAGACCCGTGCCAGCCTTGTATTTTCAAATTATTATTGCTTCTGTTGTAAGAAATCAACAGCACATTACTGTTTCTCCAACTTCCCTTTCATTCCAACATTGATAACTGACAGTAAAGTTGAACTCTTGGGTCCTACTATTAGAAGAGAAGGATGTACTGTGCTTGAACGTTTGATGCTGCATGGGGGATGTTGAAGCATTGTAGTTTTTTCTCTCTTTCCTTCAGGTATTTCCATACCATCTACCTGGGTGTTCGGAGCCGTCAGAGTACTGAGACAGAGCGCTGGCGTTACTACTGGAGGATGGTCTATGAGTTTGCAGATGTGAGCATGTTGCATCTACTGGCAACATTTCTGGAGAGCGCTCCACAACTGGTGCTGCAGCTGTGCATTATCATACAGACACACAAGCTCCAGGCTGCACAAGGTAATACCCCCACACACAAGCCAACACTATTGTATAACTATGTAACTAAACTGATGAAAAATATTTTTGTGTTTTTTTAGCTGAAGCTGATGAAACTATTTACTTGTTTGTTTTTGTGTGTGCGTTTTCACATGATGGAAATTAGATGATTCCTCAAAGCCACCAATGAATGTGATTGAAATGCCTTTTTTTACTGAAAAAGGCATTCTATGGTAGTCTTTTGTTATTACCAGTTTTTCACAAACACTTACAAAGCAGTTTCAAAGAGGGAAAGCCATTGGTGCACTGTTAAAAAAACTGTGAAAAACGAGAAATATTCTGGTAGCTGCGGTATCTGAAGAAGACCATAATAAAATGGAAATCTTTTGTTCCATAAAAAAAAAAAACAGAAATATTCCCGCAGACTGACGCAGCCACGGATCTAACTACCAGCCTTCTGATTAGGTAGATGACCTGTCTACAGCCACCTTGAACAGCACCTGGTATTCAATTCAAGTGTTTGTGTGTGTGTGTGTGTATATATATATATATATATATATATATATACAGGTTAACATGTATGGAGGGTTTCACCCCAAATCCAGCACCCTGAGATGCTAAGCAGAAGGAAGGTGGCCAAGGACTACTGAGTGTCAGAACCACTGTCCTAGATGTAACAATGAAGATCAATCAATACATCAGGAAGATGGCCACAAAGGATCAGGTGCTTAGTGAGTACTCAGGCAGCAGAAACCTGAGAAAGAAGAGGAAGAAGAACAGGAACCATCATGGAAGGACAGGCCTCTGCACGGCATGTACGAGAAGCTCGACAAATACCAAGGGCTCAGAGAGGAGCTAGAAGGGTTGTGGAAGATGAAGGTGACAGTGGTCCCTGTGGTAATCGGAACACTCGGGGCAGTGACCCCCAAACTGGAAGAGTGGCTCCAGCAGATTCCTGGAACGACATCCGAGATCTCTGTCCAGAAGAGCGCAATACTGGGAACAGCTAAGATACTGCGCAGGACCCTTAAGCCTCTGGTAAAGGACCCAAGCTTGGAGGGCAAAATAGACCTCCTGTAGGGCGAGCTGGGATTTATATATATATATATATATATATATATATATATATATATATATATATATATATATATATATATATAAAACATACATTTGAATTGAATACCAGACATGCTGTGGAAGAGAGCCACAGATTAATAATAATTAATGATTAAATACAGAGTGAGGTATAAACAAAGTAAATAAGGTGAATGAAAAGAAACAGTGCATCATGGGAACCCCCCTCCAGCAGCCTAGGCCTGATCCAGCTCTAACTATAAGCTTGATCATAAAGGAAAGTTTTAAGCCTAATCTTAAAAATAGAGAGGGTGTCTGTCTCCTGAATCCAAGCTGGGAGCTGGTTCCACAGAAGAGGCGCCTGAAAGCTGAAGGCTCTGCCTCCCATTCTACTCAGCAGTCTGAGAGCGAAGTGCTCTGTTGGGGTGATATGGTACTATTCCTATGGTACTAAAATACTATTATAAGAAATTCAGGTGAATGTACATTTAAATTCAGAGCAAAAAAAATTCTGACAAAATTATAAATTTGCATACTGGGTCCTTTTTTCTGGTGGATCTTAAATCACTGAAGATTTCACCATAAGTGTTTAGGAGTTACAGCAATTCTTATTTGTAAATTCTGTTACAATAAGTAATATATGGGTCAATTGCCACATTTTTGTTTCCAATCCAAAAATTTGGCAATTGGTAAATGGACTAGCTCTTATATAGCGCTTTTCTACTCAGTCAGAGCACTCAAACAACACATTTTACATTTACCCATGCACACCCATATTAACTAAGCTAAGTGCTTTAATTATCTAACATTCACACACATTCATACTCCAACGGTTGCGTCAGAGAGCAACTTGGGGTTAAGTACCTTGCCCAAGGATACATTGGCATGTAGCCTGGAGTAGCCAGGAATCGAACCCCTGACCTTCCGATCAGTAGGTGGATCTGCTCTACCTACTGAGCTACAGCCACAGTCTATCATATTTTCTCTTTAAAGAGTATAATCAACCACCAAAAGTTTCAGTGGCTTCCTCTGTTTTCGCAGTGAAAGATGAGTCCTCCCATTGATATAGTGTACAAATTTTTCCCCTATCACAACAACCAGGACCAACTAAGAGATTTATCATGGAATTAGGAGAGTCACCTCCAACCCACTTAACTACTATGGCCTTGGTCTTGGAATCTTGGGCTATCTTATCCCTTAGAGGATATTTGAGGGGTCTGAGGGGTGTTTGTTCAACCAGTCTACATGTCTTTTGTGGACTTGGAGAAAACATTTGACCACGTCCCTTGGAATGTTCTGTGGAAGGTGCTTTTGGAAGTATGGGATTCATTGTTGCGGGCTATCCAGTCCCTGACTTCCAGTTCAGAAAGTGGGTGTGGATCTAACATGCACACTGGTAGAAAACTGGATCTCTTCTGGTTGGTGCATCATATGATTCCCGAATTACAGAAATTTTTGTACATAGTCCTCTATTTTCAGAGGCTCAGAGTAAATTGGACAGTTTTCTGACGAAGCAGTTTCATGGCCAGGTGATGACTATTCCCTAATTATTCCATGACATGTGAAGCAGATGAACAATCTGGAGTTGATTCCAAGTATTAAACTTGCATTTTTAGCAGCTTTTCACTGGAATTTCAAATATGAGCCTAAAAGAAATGCCTGTGCAAGTGAAGGAGCAGCAGTGTGCTTCTGTATAAAACTGAGGATAGACACCACTTCACAAATTACAGGCCTACCATCACAATTCTCCAAAATCTTAGAAAACAGTTCATTAAATGATCAGATAAATTCTTAGATAAACATAAATACTCTTGAAAGTAAATATAGACTTAGATCAAACAGCGCAACATCACCGGCATTAATTGAATCAATTGAGGTGATTACAGTTGGGGTGGCTGTAGCCCAGGAGCCACCCCTGAGCTACAAGTGGATCACTTCCTGGCTGCTCCAGTCTGCGTGCCAAAGTATCCTTGGGTAAGATACTGAACCCCTGAATCTCGATTCCCAAGACTCCTAAAGATTGTTGAAAAAAAGGTTATTTCTTCATTTTATATATAAGCCCTTCATAAATCATGTTGACTGTACTCTATTTACCAATATAAGCAAAGAAATAAACATACACAGAAACGCACACAGAAACATCAGAACCACTTTATGGCAGACAATCACTTTTTGGCACAACGCTGGCAGCTGTTGAAAGTAACTAATAAAGTAACTTGTAGTCTAACTTAGTTACTTCTAAAATTAAGTAATCAGTAAAGTAACTAAGTTATTTTTTAAAGGAGTAATCAGTAATTGGATTACTTTTTCAAGGTAACTATGCCATCACTGATGTTAGACAGTAAACACTTAGCTAAAAGAAGGAAGTGCTTGTATAAATGGGTATGAATGGGTAAATGTAAATGTGTTGTATAAGGGCTTTGAGTGCTCAGCTACAGTAGAAAAGCACTATATAAGAACTAGTCCATTTAACATTTACTTTACAAATGCTGTAGACCAGAAACAGTATGCAGTTGGAGTGTTCCTAGATCTTAAAAAAGCATTTGATACAATCACATATGACATATTAATCAATAAACTGGAATGGTATGGCACCAGCGGGGTTGTAGTGCACTGGGTGAAAAATGATTTAAGTGACAGGAAACAATTTGTGAAGTTGGAAAAATATTCCTCATCATGCTTGGACATTGCAAGTGGCATCCAAATCTATTTATTGTTCATGTAAATGACATTTTTAAGGTATCTGATATATTAAAATTGGTATTATTTGCAAATGACACAATTATTTTTTGTTCTTGGGGAATCTAGTTTTACATCCTCACTGCGTATAACTTTGGATACTGTGGCTCCTCTGAAAAGGAAAGCTTCAAATCAGAAGTGCCTGACTCCATGGTATAATTCACAAATGCACAGCTTAAAGCAGATAACCCGAAAGCTGGAGAGGGAATGGCGTCTCACTAAATTAGAAGATGCTCATTTAGCCTGGAAAAAGAGTTTGTTGCTCTATAAAAAAGCCCTCCGTAAAGCTAGGACATCTTACTATTCATCATTAATTGAAGAAAATAAGAACAACCCCAGGTTTGTTTTCAGCACTGTAGCCAGGCTGACAAAGAGTCAGAGCTCTGTAGAGCCGAGTATTCCTTTCACGTTAACTAGTAGTGACTTCATGGATTTCTTTACAAATAAAATTTTAGACATTCGAGAAAAAATGATTCATAACCATCTCAAAGATTATTCTTCATGTTCGGCTGCTTTCAGCACTGCTGGTATTTGTTTAGACTCTTTTGCTCCAGTTGATCTTTCAGAGTTAACTTCAATAGTTACTTCCTCCAAACCAGCAACATGTTTATTAGATCCTATTCCTACTAGACTGTTCAAAGAAGTCTTTCCAATTATTGATGCTTCAATCTTAGAAATGATCAATCAGTCTTTATTAGTTGGCTGTGTACCACAGACCTTCAAGGTGGCTGTAATTAAACCTCTACTTAAAAAGCCATCACTTGACCCAGCTGCCTTAGCTAATTATAGGCCAATCTCCAACCTTCCTTTTCTCTCAAAGATTCTTGAAAGAGTAGTTGTAAAACAGCTAACTGATCATCTGCAGAGGAACGGTTTATTTGAAGAGTTTCAGTCAGGTTTCAGAATTCATCACAGTACAGAAACAGCATTAGTGAAGGTTACAAATGATCTTCTTAGAGCCTCTGACAGTGGACTCATCTCTGTTCTTGTCCTGTTGGACCTCAGTGCAGCTTTTGATACTGTTGACCATAACATTTTATTACAGAGATTAGAGCTTGCTATAGGTATTAAAGGTACTGCACTGCAGTGGTTTGAATCATATTTATCTCATAGACTCCAATTTGTTCATGTAAATGGGGAGTCTTCTTCACACACTAAGGTTAATTATGGAGTTCCACAGGGTTCTGTGCTAGGACCAATTTTATTTACATTATACATGCTTCCCTTAGGCAGTATTATTAGAAAGCACTGCATCAATTTTCATTGTTATGCAGATGATACTCAGCTTTACCTATCAATGAAGCCAGATGACACACATCAATTAGTTAAACTGCAGGAATGTCTTAAAGGCATTAAGGCCTGGATGACCTCTAATTTCCTGCTTCTAAATTCAGATAAAACTGAAATTCTTGTTCTCGGCCCCACAAATCTTAGAAACATGGTGTCTAACCAGATACTTACTCTGGATGGCATTACTTTGGCCTCCAGTAACACTGTGAGAAATCTTGGAGTCATTTTTGACCAGGATATGTCCTTCAATGCACATATTAAACAAATATGTAGGACCGCTTTTTTGCATTTGCGCAATATTTCTAAAATTAGAAACATCCTTTCTCAGAGTGATGCTGAAAAGCTCATTCATGCATTTATTACTTCTAGGCTGGACTATTGTAATTCATTATTATCAGGCTGTCCTAAAAGCTCCCTGAAAAGCCTTCAGCTGATCCAAAATGCTGCAGCTAGAGTACTGACAGGGACTAGAAAGAGAGAGCAGATTTCTCCCATATTGGCTTCTCTTCATTGGCTCCCTGTTAAATCTAGAATAGAATTTAAAATTCTTCTCCTCACATACAAGGTCTTGAATAATCAGGCACCATCTTATCTCAAAGACCTCATAGTACCATATCACCCCAACAGAGCACTTCGCTCTCAGACTGCTGGCTTACTTGTGGTTCCTAGGATACTTAAGAGTAGAATGGGAGGCAGAGCCTTCAGCTTTCAGGCGCCTCTTCTGTGGAACCAGCTCCCAGCTTGGATTCGGGAGACAGACACCCTCTCTATTTTAAGATTAGGCTTAAAACTTTCCTTTATGATAAAGCTTATAGTTAGGGCTGGATCAGGTGACCCTGAACCATCCCTTAGTTATGCTGCTATAGGCCTAGTCTGCTGGGGGGTTCACATAATGCACTGTTTCTCATTCACCTTATTTACTTTGTTTATACTCCACTCTGCATTTAATCATTAATTGATATTAATCTCTGGCTCTCTTCCACAGCATGTCTTTCTCTCCCCTCAGCCCAACCGGTCGCGGCAGATGACTGCCCCTCCCTGAGCCTGGTTCTGCTGGAGGTTTCTTCCTGTTAAAAGGGAGTTTTTCCTTTCCACTGTCACCAAGTGCTGCTCATAGGGGGTCATTTTGACTGTTGGGTTTTCTCTGTATTATTGTAGGGTCTTTACCCACAATACAAAGCGCCTTGAGGCGACAGTTTGTTGTGATTTGGCGCTATATAAATAAAATTGAATTGAATTGAATTGAATTGAATCTAAAGGAGCTGCTGGTCTGACAGGCCATGGTCTGACAGGAACAAAGTATCACTAAATCCAAGTAAAATTAAAATTATGTTATTTGGGAATTGTCAAAGAACCAAACAAGTGCAGATATATAGAGATGGTGTAAAAACTGAAAGAGTTCATGAGGATAAGACTGAGCGAGAAACTGAAGTAAGCACATCCCAGCATGACTCACTTTAAAGGTACAAGGAGGATACAGGGCTTTGACTGGGTGTTCTCACTCACTACTTAGGGGTGGCTGTGGCTCAGGAGGTAGAGCAGGTCATCTACTAATCAGAAGGTTGGTAGTTTGATTCCTGGCTGCTCCAGTCTGCATGCCAATGTATCCTCGGGCAAGGTACTGAATGCAAGTTGCTCTCTGATGCAGCCATCAAAGTATGAATGTGGATGTTAGGTAGGAAGTATGTGTGTGTGTGAATGGGTAAATGCAAGCGTGTTGTATTAAGTGCTTCGAGTGGTGAGCTACAGTAGAAAAGCACTATATAAGAACTACTCCATTTACCTACACACTATGTGTGTATACATATATATGAGCATATATAATTAAATTACATTTTATTTATATAGCACCACATCACAACAAACAGCTGCCTCAGGGTGCTTTAAGGTAAAGACCCTACAATAATTATTCCTTCCTTACCAAATCCAAATCCTTCCTTACAACCAACTGTAAGGAAGGATTTGCGATAAGATAAACTGGAAGAAAAAAAAAAGGATGATTATTATTAAATTATTTGTGATGATTATTATTGTTATTTCTTTTGGTGTATTATTTTATCATTCTCAAAATAAAGCCACAATAAACAATAAATAAAGGAGGCTATCACTAGTGTGAAACACCCAAATAAAAAGAAAGCACAATCTTCACAAGTAGCCAAATCAGCAATCTGGTACATTCCTAAAAAGAAGAAAGGCACTGGCCAGCTCACCAACACCAAAGGTGGACCTACAGACTCTACAATCAAACCATGCCCTCATGAATATGAATGTAATGAATGTAATGAATATAAATACAGAGGGTGCAAATGACCCAAAGCACACTTATTCATTCATTATGTTAAGGTACAGTAAGACAACCTGGGGCAGGCTATGCAGGTCCATTCACCTTTCCACATGTGTTCAAAATATCACAGTGCTTCTGCAATCCATCTAAAATCAGTTAGTTTCTCTATCTGTGTCTCTGTCTCTTCTAGGAATGACAGCTGCAGCCTCCCTCGTCTCTCTGGCCTGGGCCCTGGCCTCCTATCAGAAGGCCCTGCGAGAGTCTCGGGATGACAAGAAGCCCATCAGCTATCTGGCAGTCATTATCCAGTTCTGTTGGCACTTCTTTACTATAGCAGCTCGAGTCATCACCTTCGCTCTGTTTGCTTCTGTGTTCCAACTCTACTTTGGCATCTTCATCGTCCTGCACTGGTGCATCATGACATTCTGGATTGTTCACTGTGAGACAGACTTCTGTATCAGCAAGTGGGAAGAGATTGTATTTGACATGGTGGTGGGCATAATCTACATCTTTTCCTGGTTTAATGTCAAGGAAGGACGGACAAGGTGAATGCATTTCCCATTCAGCGTGATGTGGCTTGATTTTTTTTTTAATTCTTTAACTTTAACTTTTAATTTGAAAAAACCCTTGGGTACATTAAGTTCAAACAGCTATCTTGGTAGTAAAGTACTTTGTGGTAGTTTTGTATAATGAAAATCAGGAGTGTACAATGTGCAGTGCAAAGTAATATACTATCATTTTTGATTAGGATAGGATGGAAGTAACCTTTTGTATTTTAGTTATTAACCCAAAAGCTACTTAATTGAAAAAGTGTGCAAAAAATTAGCTCAGAATTAAGAGCTCAAATGTGCAAAAGCTCATAGGTCTTTCCATGGTTTGAGATCTGGTGACTGCATAGTGGTCACATTATTTTCTGATCCTCATCAAAATCATTCAGTGAGTCCTCGTCCCTTATGTCTGAGTACTGATATGTCATCCTGTCAAAAATTTAGTTTTTCCTTTTCTTGGGCCAGTTTCACATCTGTTCACTAAGATGACCTTTAACATTTACTGTATCATTTTCCAAAGTACTGAAAATTGAAGACTGTTTTATATAAGTCTTCAATTTTCAGTACTTTGGAAAATGATACAGTAAATGTTAAAGTACTGAAAATTGAAGACTTATATAAAACAGTCTTTGAGACCTTAGACTTATATTATTGATCTAGTGGTCTTCCAAATACTATGAAATTTGATTAATTTGTTGTCATTATGTCTCATGTCTTTGTACAGGTGTCGGCTTTTTATCTATTACCTGGTGATCTTGGTGGAGAATGCTGCTCTCAGTGTGTTGTGGTATCTCTACCGATTGCCTCAAAATACTGACGCCTTTGCAGTGCCAGCACTCTGTGTCATTTTCAGCAGTTTCCTCACCGGCATTGTTTTCATGCTCATGTACTATGCCTTTTTTCACCCGAATGGGCCACGCTTTGGACGCTCACCCAGTGGCCAGGGCCTCGATTTGGACCCCACCGCTCAGTTCTCCACTCTACCATCGGAAGGTGCCACCAATTCACTGCGCTCCAACCGAGGTGCCACCACAACCCTGGAACGCGACATGGGCAAGTATTCTGAGCGCGATGGCTGCATGCCAGTGTTTCAGGTCCGACCCACAGTGCCATCCACGCCATCTTCTCGTGCTCCACGCCTAGAAGAGACCGTCATCAAGATCGACCTTTGTAGGAACCGCTATCCGGCCTGGGAGCGTCATGTCCTTGACCGCAGTATACGCAAAGCAATTCTGGCCATAGACTCCTCCTTGACTCCTCCACGACTGCAGTACAAAGACGATGCTCTGGTACAGGAGCGGTTGGAATATGAGACCACTCTATAGTCCACAGGACTCTCAGAAACCCTGTAGGGGCACAGCAACAGAGTGGTATCCTGTGATGACAAAAACAGCAACAGGGACTGTGGCAATAAGAATTTGTTACTAGCATCAGTCTCAATCTTCATCTCCCATTGCCATTTTTCTTTTTCTATTTCTGGGTGTCAGTACCCAACCAGTACCATTTGGGACTGTTGGTAATGGCTGGATGAGCAATTCAGTACAAGCTCAGTTAGTGTCACTAGTAGGCTTGATATGCTGGTCAGATCGTTGCTATTATTTTTACTTAGACTCATCAGATAAATCCTGTCTTGTATGGACTAAATGCTAAATAGTGTTTTGAAACTGTGCTTAAACCAACAAGAAGCTGATGGAGTGTTAAGGTGGAAAATAATAAAAATTGGAAATAATAAAACTGTTAATGTCCATACAGACAGCATTTAAACATCAGATATTCCCATGAAACTAAATGAGACCTGAATTACAAACTTGAACTGTCATATTTGTCCTAATGTGTTGGTTTCCTACCATTTGATAGTTCTGATTTTGTGATCCCACATCAGCCACAACCAGGTGGGTACTTTCATCAGCATCATAACACTCATTACTCACTTTCTCTTAGTGCCAAAAAGGTTCCTTGGAAACATCCTCTAGTTTTTTAAGGAGCAACTTAGAGATGACTGCATAGTCCAAAAGGTTCTGCTCTGACCTAGAGCTTTCATTGCTACTGGACCGCTGTGATCTACACTGAAACATGGTCAGGCAGAAAGTGAACTACAAAAGGACAGTGGTCAAAGTAGCATCTATACTCAATGACCACTAGTCATTCTGTTTTGTTTAGACAAAGCATACCAAATTTGGCTAGATGTAATAACAGAAAGCAAGATATAAAAGGGACAAAGGTTAAACACTAGCTAATGGTCTTTCTCCCAAAAGGAAGCTTGTCAAATTCACCCAATGCCAAGAAAAAAATCTCCCTGGCAGCTCAACGAAACTATTTGTAGTTCAGCCTCATAAACCCAGCTGCATAATGATACCAGTCTTTGCTTGTCTGTGAAGAGTGAAAGAGTGAAATCAAATGGCAGACACCAATGAATAGAAGACAGGAGAGGATAAGGCAGGAACTTGAAATGAGTCGGGGATGGACAACACAGACAAGCAGCCATCTCAGCCAAACCAACCAGCCATCAGGATGTACAGTAGTCATGCAACATGCAGAATTTTTTATTTTAGACATGAAGTAGAGGGTACTGAAGTCATTGTAATTCTGTGTTTTTTGTGATGTATTTGTTGGCAATATGTTTGTGTGTGTGCACGTGCGTGCTTGTGTATGTGTGTTTGGCGTTCACACAAAAGAAGAAGCTCAGGAGGACATGTGATTGGATGTCTGAGTAGAATCTTTGCTGTAGGTACACATTTACACATGTGACCTTTCTAGGAAAAATGTTCCTTTTTTGAAACACTGATGACTTAGAGTTTTTACATTTTGAATCAACACATTTAACAACCAAGCCACACAACACATGTTAGCATTGTGCTGGTAGTGTCCATTGGCAAATGAGAAAATGAGACGTTAAAATGTGGGATTAAGGCTCGATTCAGGTCATGCTACATAACGTGCTCTGGTAAAGCTAAGTGATGGAACACAGGCATTTTCATTATGTGACTTTTAAAGTGAGGAAAGAAGAGATAGAAACAAAAAAAAACATTTGGAAGTAGGTCTAAAGTAGCTAAATTTATTCTAACAGAAATGCAGTGTTGTGAAAAGTGTCCCAAAAGACCTCTCTTTCATGTCATCTTGTTATTTTAATATTTTTACAATTCCAGGTCATTTCACTCAAGTTAGGAACCTTTCTAACCAAAAATGACTATGGGTCTGCAGCCACAGTGGTGTGATCTAATGACGTTAGTTAGAAGTAAACTAATACAAACTCCGGTAGATGGCATTTTGGCACACAGCATTTTTCAAAGGTAAATCAATGTATTACGCATAAAGCAGTGCCGTAATAAACATACACACAGTGTTGTTACAAAGAAAAACATTTACGCAAAGACTTTTTTCTGCCTCACACATTTATCTGTGAGAATATTGCCTGCCATTCCCTGAGCTTCGATTAGTCTCACATTATTTATTCACACACGAGTGACTGAAATCCATCCAGTAGCTTGTTATACCCTGGATCAGGAAAAAACCTGTTTTTCTGAAGGTTAGGATTTGTCCTTAACTGGTAGCAAGTGTCAGAGGAGTCAGCAAAGCCATCCTGACCCATGAAGATTTAGAGCAGTGAATTTACCATTCACTGCTCTAAATGTGGTATGAAAAAAATCAGTTTGATATGATAAATTATTGTTTTTTTGTGCACCACGTAGCTTGTTCCAACAGTCTGCAGTCTCTGCTGGTAAACAGGTGTCAGCTGGGGAAAGTCTAATACAACAGAAAAAGCACTTTGGGTTCAGTCCCAATATTAAAGATGAACCTGTCACATTACCAAGTTTATCCTGAGATTACTTTTTAAAAATACAAATACCATGGTCCATTTGATCTCACAGTCAAACTGTCATGGTCCTGTTGACATGGTGTGCATGTATGTGTTCCAAAGCTTGGAGCATCCCCAGAAAGAGAAAACCGGAGACTGAAGACAGAACAGAGAGCTGTGGCATCTTTAATAACTTTACTTCACAGATTAAAAATAACAATTCAAGAACTTTAGTGCTCTCCCTTGCTTTCCCGCTGCTAACAGTGTGTCTGCATATTGTGTTTTGTGTTTTCTCACAAGCACAATGTCTTTGTTTTAAAGCGCGGGAAGAGGAAAGTGGAAAAGGAAGAGTGTTGTGGCACGAGACTGCTCTTCTGACCTCAGCTGGTCTTTTCTGTAAATGTTGTTTCAGGCCATTGTCTAAACCCACAGGAAAAGGGCCAGCCTGATGTGGAAACAAAGATGTATATATACAGACCACTTAGAGAACCAGGACGATGAGTATCCATAATATTCTATGCTGGTAAAAACTGGCATATTCCCACCATTCTTTGTGTTTTCTATTAGATAGAAGTTTAAGTTCCATATGTTAGGGTTTTTTTAATTATATTTTGGTGGTGGTGAAAAATTCAAAAATTTAATCTGTAAAAATTTAATCTTGAATGAAACAGGCATATTTTTGTGCTTACAATAAAGGCTCTGAGTTCTACCAGAGACGTACTTTTAAAGGACTAAAGCAGTGGTTTTGCATGTTTTAGCAAATCTTTTTGAAAAACTTGTTGCTGTATTTCAGAAGCTTCACTGTAGTCTTTTTTACTTTTGTTGATTATTATTATAAAGTAACTTCTTAAGTATATCTGAATTTAAATGGTAATATCTGCAGTTTTATACCGTACAGAAGTGAACAGCAAAGGTAAAATCTGGCCTTCTAGTTTGGCAGAAATTGTTTTTGCATTTGAAACAGTTGCAAAAATCTCCTCAGACTGACGAGGGGACCTAAAAACATGCAAACACAGTGTTTTCTTAGTTCAGCAACAGCTGCTTGTAAGTGTCTTATTCTTTCTGGTTGGAACGTGGCTCAGGAGTCGTGTGTGTGTGTGTGTGTGTGTTTGTGTGTGTGTGTGTATGTGTGTGTGTGTGTGTGTGTGTAGAGGATGATCTCTATCACAGCTTTTATTTTATCCTATTTTTTTTGTTTGTTTGTTTTTCAGTTAATTTTGAGATTTTCATTATTCTGAAGGGAAGTGCACTGATTACACATCAAAGTGTGTTTGGTGAAGGGATGCACTACTGCTTATGTTAAAATGCCGTATAAGTAAAGCCTTTGTGGCTCCAGAAGAAGCTGCATAACATTAGACAGATGTCCTGATTTGAAGCAACATCAGTGACAGCTAAAGACTGAAAGTTTGAAAATACTGCATCTGAGGAAGTGCGTTTGAAGGAGGGATATTTCCAGACCTGTGCGGCCTGTTGTTCCTCAGAGCTGAAGGTGTTTTTTTGTGGGTAATGTAGATATCAAGGGTTTTTTAGTTCTCATTTTGTTTCTTTGCTTGGGGAAAAGACACAAGTTTCATGATGGCACAGTACTGTTAGAGAATGGCACACACTGAATAAGGCTGCACTTACTCAGCTCTACAGGAGCTGCCTGCCTGTTCAGGATCAAAGTCTTAGGCTATGGAAAACTTTCCTGATCTCTTTAAATCAGGCAAAAAAATAAATAAATAAAATTGTATTTTTTTTGTTGTTATTTGTTTTGGAAAAGAGTTAATAAAATGAATCAGTAACTGGGATGTCAGCAGATTATGAGAAAGTCTAAAGGCTTTATTTGTGTAGCTTTCCATGTGTGCACCCCAGTTCCAAGAATAAGAACACTATTTGTAAATTAAAAGGAAAAAATGCAATCAGTGAAAAAAATACTTGAAGCATATATTTAATTTAAAATAGCACAAAGACAATGTGTCAAAAAAAGTGCTAATTTTGAAAAGTGACATGTTGCAAAAAACAATATAAGGCGACTGTTTGTTGTGATTTGGCGCTATACAAATAAAACTGAATTGAATTGAACCTCCTCAAAGATGTGCAAAATTTAAAAAACAAAACAATATAAAATTGCAGACATTTGGGGTTTTATCCTGTAAACTATAATTACCAGAATTAAAAACCAGGACTGGATGGCCATGATCTTCAGGCAGCACCAAATTAAATACAGAAATGTTTCTGTGGTGGAATTCATCAGCGAAATTCTCAACCACTGCACTGACCCGGCTAACCTCCGGCTTGTTTTCACCACACAGCTTCCTGCTGCACTATCAGTTAAATCAACGGGGTTTAAATGATTTTTACTACATTGGTTATTATTTGAATTTTACACGGTGTTACATTTTACACAGTTTTTTTGGAAACAGGTTTGCAGATGCAGTCTTAAATTTTTTGAGGCATCCAAACAATTTCTTTTAGTTTTCAGTTGTAGCCTTAGTTTAGTCATCACCATCAACAAATAAATGATGGTACTAATATGTACTGAACATAAAACTACCTCAGTTTGTTTCATGAATAAACCCTTCCAGCATATTTGTTATTGCCAATCCATTGTCTCTGTACCACAGGCGACACGAAAGACTCAGGATGTAAATCCGTTTAAGTACGAATATGTTTCCCAAAATTAAAACGAATTCCAAACAACAATAAATATTAGACCCTCCAACGTATAACACTGTCAGTATGACAGTTGTATAGCATTAGTTTTTAGGGTCTTTACCTTATAATATAAAACACCTTGTGGTGACTGTTGTTGTAATTTGACGCAATGAAAATTGCACTGAACTGAGCATTAGAGTAAAACTCAAAAAATGTTTGAAATAATCTTCACCCCTTTTGTGTTCAAGGTCAAATTTCTGAAAAAATTCCTTTGTTTTTTTGTTAAGGAAGCACATTGCTTCTCTTTCCAAGTGACACTGAATAACATGAGGTCCTGCTTGCTGTATATTAATCTGCAGTTGATATGCTCATCAAATTATACATTACAGTTGAATGCAGTGTAGAGCTGGTAGTTTTGCTCCAGTATCAGCAGAGACGTTGCAGTGAATGTTCAGATTCATGTTCAGAAGAAGAAGCAGGCTTTTCTTGTAACTGAGTTAATATTTCTTATAGATTCACAATTTCAATCTTGCAAATAAATGTTTCTGTTTTTTTCAGAATATTGCACCTCTGTGGCCCTACTACACTACTGGTTTTTAAGATGTCCATAAAAAGTAGTTTCCGTCCATCCAGTAGACTGAAATACTGTAATCATCAGTTTAGCAGTTATTTTTTAAACCTGTAAAAAATTATTTAATCAATTTAATATTTCATATATCATCCACATGCCAAATACTGTATGAAATATCATGCAGTATTTTACTCCATTTGGTCCTTGAGTTTAAAATTTTGGAAATTTTTAATTAATCTGTTATTGAAGACTAAATGCAGCAGGACAGCATTGGTCTCTGTCCCACTTTTTTTTTTTTAAGTCTCACAGTTATGATAAAAAATGAGATTAGGTGCTATCATAAGATCCCACAGGTGCTCCAGTTCTCATGTGACTGGTGGACACATCAAGAGACCTCTCTTACTCTGCTCATTACTTTTTTAGCTGCTTTCTGTGTTTTGTTTGCCTTAAAATAAAAATATTTCTATTTTTGCCTTTATTTCAACATCATTACATGGGACCTTGTTTGAGGCTGGAGTTCACCACAGCTCAGTTTTCTGATTAAATGTGTGCGTGCGTGATGTTTTTACACTGTTCAATAGCATAATGTGTGGCAGTTACTGTGCTTATACTAGGAAGTATCACCTTTTTCTAACAATGTGGTTGTGTAGCCTTCAGTACTGCATCTTCTGAGCTCCATGAAGATGTTTGTGTTCAGCTGTAAGAAATACAGCAGATTCTCTTTAGTTGCAACACATGGCATCAGTTGTGACTCTACTGCTATAAAGAAATGAACAAGCAATATAGAGAAAGACAAAAAAAAAAAAGAAATCACCATTTCAGTTCTATTCTTTTTGTTTCTTTACTCCTCCTTGTTTTCCTGCACTGTTATCAGCTAGTCTAACAAAAAAAGTGATCCATGTGTGAGTAAAACGTTCACAGTAAAGAATATCCATTCACAGAATAACATTTTTGGGGTCTTTCAGTTACTGTAAGGAGTTACATAATTAAATTCTACAAACATCAGGGACACATGTTACATGTTAAATATGTAATATTACAATCATAGAACCATTTCAATTTAGTCTCACAATTCAACACTGATGTAAGAATATGGAAAAACATGTAATAAGGAAGTGTATAGAGGACACAACCAACCAATTTTACAGGGCTTCTTGTGGGAAGCCGTTTGGCTCATATATTTGGGGAGGTTGGTATTAGGGTAGAATGGGAAACAAGCCTGTACAGTCTCCCACCAAAGTAAAATAATTAGAGTTGGCTAAACATAACCAAAACAAAGACGGAAAACTCGCTCTCGCTTTCAACTACACCCACATTTAGTCACAGGAGCTGACAACTGAAAACCTCCAACTATTCTACTATAACACCGCTCCACTCTGAAAGCCAGCACACGGGATCAGTGCACTGTTTCAGAGCCCGCTGTAGCTCCTTCAGATGTGTTGAATAGATTATGTTTCTTTGCTAGCATTTTGGTCCAGTGGCTGTCTCTGTGTCAGCTGTAATGGATTAATAATGCTTTGCTGCTGTGGTCTGGACATACCTGCAAGCACAACAGAGAAATTTATTTATTTTTAACTATTTGCATCCAACCAGACAAAAGCAACCCTATCTAGTTTGAATGGTCAACACAATCTGTGCAGCAACAACAGCTCCACACGGGCTTATCCAGCCTTAGTACAAGCACAGTAACAGTTAAAAAAAATAATAGACAAAATCCAGTCGGACATGTATAATCATTCTGTACAGATGTCTGTTTAGCAAGTTGGTTAAACATGGAATACCACAGATAGTGAACTGATCAACTTAAATGCTTATCTGTAAATAAATGTATGCAATGTGTACATGTTACAAGGAACATTCCTCTCTTTTTGAGTTTTGACTGTGAAGGGTGTCTTTAGAGGTTTGATGCCACCATGATGGCTATAATTATGACAGTATAATACAGAGAAACAGATAAATGTGGTGTATGTGGTGTATTAAAAAAAAAAAAACAAGATACAAATGTTTAAGACAAAATAATATTGGTCTCTTCACTAAGTTGCATTGTGTGATGAAAGTATGAAGTGCTAAAAAAAAAAAGCATTCAATGGGGGAAAAGTACATTTTATTGTAAAAGATAATAATAATAATAATATTATTATTAATAATAATAATAAAATAATAAAAATGAGACTTTTGTATATACGAGATTTTTGTAAATTTTTATTTGAATCTAATGCAACACAAACTACCAAATTCATTTAATAAAGGACACTGTGGTTATTTTTCTGGCCTCAAGTTTGTTCATTTCCTCTTTTATTTATTCTGCCAGCGTTCTGGAATTCTGTTGATTTATAACAAATGAAACAAATCAACATGTGGTTGCAGAGTCAAAAATTCTAACTAATTTCTTCCCTTTTTTAGAATTGAGAAGACAGGTAGTGACAAATTCTCCAGGAGAAGCCTATATCACAAGACTGGTATAACAAGTCAAATCTTACTTTTCATTTCATTCATTCATCACCATCATAACCTATGATACACAATTAACCTGTTAACCCAATGGGCTAGAGATTAGAAAATCTGGCCCAGTGTGTACAGACCTGCATTTAGAGCTCTTCACAAGCAAGCCCCATTGTATATCAGTGAACTCCTTCACTTCTATACTCCTTCTAGATCACTGCAGTCATGTGATCAAGGACTACTGTCTGTGCATTCTACAAGACTGAAAACGAAAGGAGACAGAGCTTTTGCCTCAGTGGCTCCCCGTCTCTGGAACTCTCTCCCTGTCCATCTTAGAGCGGCGGACTCACTGATGCATTTTAAAGGTCTTTTAAAAACACATCTTTTTAGCTTGGCATTTGTTTAATTTGTTTTTAATTTGTTTTTATTATTCTTTGTCCTGTTGTGAAGCACTTCGTAACATCTGTTTTGAGAGGTGCTATATAAATAAAGCTTTACATTACATTACATTACAATTGTGAGTAAGATACTGCAAAAAAAAAGCAATATACAGAAGTTAAGTCAGGTAAATAAAGATGTTGTTTGTTCAATATGTTTGTGTGTATTGGTCTTTCAAGCATTAATAATATTCCATAACTTTTAATAAATGTTTAATTTCTTGTGTGTATAATGACTAATTCAAGGGAACTGAAGAAAAAGCATTTACATTTTACACCCTTTATATTTTAGTCGACTGAATCGGCTGTAGATTTAGTCGACTATAATCTTACACTAATTAGTCAACTAAAACTAGACAAACTATTCAGATGACTAAACTATGACTAAGACTAAATTACATTTTCGTCAAAAGACAATGACTAAAACTAAATCCAAATTTGCTGTCAAAATTAACACTAGTTAGGGCTGAATCAGGTGACCCTGAACCATCCCTTAGTTAAGCTGCAATAGCCCTAGGCTGCTGATTCACTTAGTGTTTCTTTTTATTCACTTCTTTTTACAGTGCTTATACACCACTCTGTATTTAATTATTTGCAGAATTAATCTCTGGCTCGCTCCCACAGTGTGCCTTTTGTCCTGTCTCTCTCCCCTCAGCCCCAACTGGTCACAGCAGATGACCCCCCCTCCCTGAGCCTGGTTCTGCTGGAGGTTTCTTCCTGTTAAAAAGGAGTGCTGCTCATAGGGGGTCGTTTTGACTGTTGGGTTTTCTCTTTAATTCTTGTATGGTCTTTACCTTAAAATACAAAGCACCTTGAGGCAACTGTTGGGTTTTGGATTAGTGATAAAACTGAATTGAACTAAATTATTGTCAGCAATACAGACCAAGCTGTCTCTGTGGTTGTGTAGGGATTGAATGGCCCGCAACAATGAACCAGACACCCCACACTCCTGCAGCACCTCCCATAGGACACCCCCAAGGGATGCATTCGAATGCTTTCTCTGAGTCCAGAAAACACATGTAGACTGGATGGGCAGAGTCCCACATATACTCGAATATTCTTGAGAGGATATAGAGCTGGTCCAGTGATCTGCAACCAGGACAAAAATCACATTGCTCCTCTTGACTCTGAGTTTCGACTAATGGATGGACCCTCCTTTCCAGAGGCTGGTGGAATGTGATCCCATGATAGATGATTAGGCTTAAAACTTTCCTTTATGATAAAGCTTATAGTTAGGGCTGGATCAGGTGACCCTGAACCATCCCTTAGTTATGCTGCTATAGGCCTAGTCTGCTGGGGGGTTCACATAATGCACTGTTTCTTCTCATTCACCTTATTTACTTTGTTTATACTCCACTCTGCATTTAATCATTAATTGATATTAATCTCTGGCTCTCTTCCACAGCATGTCTTTCTCTCCCCTCAGCCCAACCGGTCGCGGCAGATGACCGCCCCTCCCTGAGCCTGGTTCTTCTGGAGGTTTCTTCCTGTTAAAAGGGAGTTTTTCCTTTCCACTGTCGCCAAGTGCTGCTCATAGGGGGTCATTTTGACTGTTGGGTTTTCTCTGTATTATTGTAGGGTCTTTACCCACAATACAAAGCACCTTGAGGCGACAGTTTGTTGTGATTTGGCGCTATAGAAATAAATAAAATTGAATAGTTGCAGCACACCCTCCGGTTCCTTTTCTTAAAGATGGGGACTACCACCCCGGTCTGCCAATTCAGTGGCACCATCCCAGATCTCCACATAATATTGCAGAGACGTGTCAACCAAGACAGTCCTACAACATCCAGAACCTTCAGGAACTTGGGGTGAATCTCATCCACCCCAGGGGCCCTGCCACAAAGGAGTTGTTTAACCACCTCCATGACCTCACCCCCAGTGATGGGTGAGTCATCCCCCTCATCCCAAGATTCTGCTTCCACTACAGAAGGAATGTCAGTGGGATTAAGGAGATCCTCGAAGTATTTCTTCCACTGCCTGACTATAGCCTCAGTTGAAGTCAGCAGCACCCGCCCCGCACTATAGATTATGTGAGTAGAGCACTGCTATCCCCTCCTGAGTCACCTGATGGTTTGCCAGAATTGCTTCACCTTGATAACCAGAGATTGGTCTGCCAGGGCCTCTGCCCTTGGCCACCACCCAACAGACACTGCACCCGACCCCTACAACACCTTCTGTGGGTAGTGGCCCAACAGGAGGTCAGAACCATGTCTCCTCTTTGGGCTCTGCCCGGCCGGGCACTGTGGGCCTGGCGACCATACGCTCTCCCTCAAGCTCCCTCCCCAAGCCTGGCTCCAGGATGGGGCCCCAGTAACCCTATCCAGGGCAAATAAATGTCCTTAAAACATCTTAATAAAATACATTTATTGACAGGTTGGAATGGGTCTCAATATTTAAAAGTTTAACATATACATTATATTGTCATAATTTAAAAAATACAGGTTAGGTCATCAACACCTAGTGACGTTAAAATGGAAAAAGGCAACCAGTGCGCAGACATTAATCATCCAGTGAGATATCACTCAGAAACACAGTTGGTCTCAGAAAAGCTTTGTAAAAAAAAACTGAGATGGCAGTGACATTTTGACAAGTGTGTGCAAAAACATTTGCTGAATCACAATACTTACATGCACATACATGCAAATACACAGTGTTTGCACATACACAAAAAACTATTTCATCTCCAAATCACAACAAAATTTACTTTACATGACAAATATTAAACGTTACATGAAAAATGATTAGTTAATAACACTACTGTGCACTGCAGATCCAGGTGCAAAACAAAACTGATATTACCAAACTGATCATTGCATCATTATTAAAAAACACATGCAAAGTATGTACACTGATATGATAAATACCACAGTAAGAAGATGCTTGCGTTTTGTACAGGGGCAATGTTGGATTTATTGGATCTTCTTTCTAGGCTGTTGGACCACATGCAGCCACAGCCAAACACTTCAATACACATTGTGAAAACTGAATGAGGTTATTTGGTACCACAAAATCAATTTCATTACATTTTTGGGAACATAATTAATTAGGGTTATTTTTTTTTAACTCTTCTCTGTAAATTGATCCTAAATATTTTGAAAGGTGCCTAAAATAGAACTTATTATTATCATCAATATAGTACAAAGAAACATTTTCCTTCCATCCTTTCTGTGTATATCCATACTTGCCTGTAGCTAGCATATGCTCAGATTCAGTTTGAATATGCTGTAATATGAAGGGGGGGCTTACTCAAAGGAACTTTTTTCCATGCTGAGGGCCATTTATATATCTTATAAAAATTTATTCAATGCTAAAAATATAGAGGAAATTGAGAGTGTTAAGTTGGTAATCTTTAGTACCTGTTCAATGCCTGAGTTTTTAGAAAACAATGCAGTAGCTCCCTCCAGTATGTACTAATCACAACAATTCTTAAGTTCGCCCATCCATCCTTCTTCTTCTGCTTATCCGAGGCCGGGTCGCGGGGGCAGCCTAAGCAGAGAAGCCCAGACGACCTCTTCCTCAACCACCTCCTCCAGCTCGTCCGCAGAGGACCTGAAGGCGTTCTCAGGCCAGCTGAGAAGTATAATCTCTCCAGCATGTCCTGGGTCTGCCCAGGACATACCCAAACCACCTCAACTGGCTCCTTTCAATTCTTAGGTATCAACAATAAACCAGATTTATTGATTAAATATCATTTGTAATCTCTTGCTGATGTAAATGCACTTATGGTTTTAAACAAATAAATTTGTCTTTATCTCACATATTTTTCAGAACTACAAACAACAACTACATCTAATGTCACAATATTTTTCAAAAAGTCTAGCTTCAAACAATTAAGATAATCTAAATATCTAAATTGTGCAATAAATATATGTATGCAAACGGAGCCTCCGTGCTTTCTGGGGAAAGTCAAGAAAATTGTGCAAATATTCCAACACATTAGACCACTAAAACGGTGCACGCTGTTGCCATTTGAGCCAATCTGATGCGTTGTTTTGGTCACACGCTGGACATTTTGTTTCTGTTGTAGTATTACTTATGTTAGTGGTCTTTGTGTTTGGTGTAGAATCTCTCCAACAAGGCTCTCAGGATGCTCCCTGGGATTTGCTGGTGTTTGTCTATCAGAGACTGTACTGCTTGCTGCACCTGAAATACAAAAAGCATAGTTTTTAGCATTGTTGGAAGATGAACAGTGTTTTATGGAAAATGCATCAGTTAGAGTTCATATCATATAACAAATAAATATTTTAAAGACCTTTATGAATCACAGACTAATCCATCTGATGCTGTTACTGAATAATTTCTTAACAATATAAATCTGCCCAAACTAAATGACGAACAGGTTGTGGCTCTGGATTCACCTCTTTCAATGTCTGAATTCCATGAAGCCCTACAGCATGTCCCAAATAATAAAGCCCCAGGTCCAGATGGTTTTCATGCAGAGTTCTACAAAGAATTTTGGTCTGTGCTAGCACCCACTTTTTCAGAATGGTGACTCAGATTCAGAATGATCAAACACTATCTCCAACTATAAACTCTGCCAACATTAGCCTACTTCTTAAACCAGGCAAAGACCCCACACTCCCTTCAAGCTAGAGCCTAATCTCTCTTATTAATGTAAACCTTTAAATTATTTGCCAGAAGATTAAAAAAAAATAAATAAATCACTCCATTCAAAATACATCCTGATCAAACAGATTTTATCAAGGGTAGACAGTCAGCAAAGAATATACACAGACTAATAAATGTAATAACAATTAACATTAACAAATTAGAAACAGTTGTCTCTTTTGATGCAGAGAAGGCATTTGGGATAAATGGAAATTTTCATTAGCAGTTCTACACAAATTTGGATTTGGTTCATCCTTCATTAACTGGATCAGAACACTATACAGCTCCCCAAATGCACGTGTTAGGACAAATGATCTTACTTCTTAAAGCTTCAGTCTACAGAGGGGTGCCAGGCCGGGCTGTCCACTCTCTCCCTCGCTTTTTGTCATCTTTATTGAGCCACTAACAGCAGCAATTAGACAAAATGCAAATATTAAAGGGATTCAAACTGAAAAGACAGACCATAAGATAAGCCTTGATGCTGAGATTATTACTTTTCTCTTCTGAAGACAGTCTCACTTAAATAAATAAGTTCTCATCTCTAACAGATGATTATTTACTCCATCAATGGAGTAAAAAATCATCAGTGTTGCCTCTGAATTGTAATTTTCAGAAGATCACCACTCCACTACAGTCAGGCAACATTAAATATTTAGGTATCATTTTTTTCTGCAAAGCTCTCAGACTTGGTAGAGTTAAATCATATTCCTCTATTAAAACGATAGAGGATATTCTTACATGTTGAAATACTTTACCTATATCACTCATGGGGAGAGTTTCTACCATAAAAATTATGGTTTTGCCAAAAATCAACTATTTGTTCTCACTGATCCCTAATAAATCCTCTGTTGCTTGGTTTGGAGTCAATAGACTCAATCGTCACAAAATCTCTATGGAAAATCAAACTATCGCGATTAAGTTTAAAAACTTTACAAAAGCCAAAATGCAATGTGGTCTAGAACTACCAAATTTTTATCACTACTACTTAACCAATATGGTGCCATATGTTTCAAAATGGATCAAATTAAGTTTGTTAGTTAGCCCATGGTTGGACCTAGAACAAGCACTTTGTCGAAAAGTAAAAATCTCAGATCTGGCTTTCATTAGCTCCAGTATCAAGAATATCATGATTTTTAAAGCATGCTTTAAAAGCCTTAAAATAAACACCTCTCTGACAGCCTGGTGGGATTTTTTTTAAAATAACTAAGTCATCAGTTACCCCCTGTAAGCTAACACTCATTTGGAACAATCTAGATATTTGTCAGAAAAAGAAAGTGAACTTATATCAAAATATGGAATCAGCAACAGTAAATTTCTGGAACATCAGCAATTGAAAGATTTTATCTCAATCAACTAAATTTAGAAATACCTTCATGGGTGAGGCAGGTGTGGCACATAGGCCACAGTGAGTCACTCATAGCTCCCCTTTTTAATTACACTATAGACATTACAGCTCATGACACATCACATAGGGCACTGGAGGGCAGATATGTTCCCCAGAAGTTGGGCAGTGGGACTACTGGGTCTGGGCATTTATGAAAATTATGATCTCAAAGATGATCTCAAAATGATGATGATTTCTCTCGTTTCTTCCCAGAATGGGGCAAAAACAAACAAACAAAAAATAAACAATTAAAAAAATCCAGTAAGCAGCACTTCTGTCAATGGAAAGACCTGGGTGATGAGCGAGGACAGAGGAGTGGACTGGCTGGTTGGAGGTGATGGCTACAGTAACTCTGATAAGTTCTTGAAATGTTTCGGACTGACTGACCTTCATTTCTTAAAGTCAATGATGGATTGTCATTTTTCTTTACTTATTTGAGCAGTTCTACCCATAGTAATGTATATGTATTATTCCTGTAAAATAGGGCTGTACACACTCTACCTCTTCATAACTCAACTGATGGTCTCAAACACATTAAGAGGGCAAGAAATACAAGAAATTAACTCTTGACAAGGCACAGCTGTTAACTGAAAGCCATTCCAGGTGACTGCCTCATAAAGATGTAACTAGACATGCCAAGATGTGCAAAGCTGTAATCTAAGCAAGAGTGTCCCAACTTTTTTCTAGCAGTAGTGACTGCCTTAAAAATTAAGCCACCACTTTACTAATGCACTTCAGCCATTTTATCTGTTTCACAGCCACACTTAGGGTGAATTTTGAATGACCAATTAAGGTAGAACGCATCTCTTTAGTTGAAAGAAACCCGAGTACCCAGATAAATCAGGAGGAGCACAGGGAGAAATGCAAACTCCATACAGTAAGCGTCCAGCAAGGTTCAAACCCAGAACCTTCCTGTGAGACAACTGATGCACCACCATGGCCCTTTTATCACTGACTGGGTGCTGGTGCCAGTGTTCGCACCATTCAGCGTTTTTTCCACAGCGAACTCACTTGGTGCTCAGCTAAAAAACGGGTTCAACTCGAAAGAACGCGTGATGCCAGCGGCAGAAGGGCGAGACTCTGCCATCTCGATGTAAAGTTTTCTACCATTATTTCACTGCATGGCGTGTATAACATGAGAAAAGCGATGTGATTTTCACGGCTGTGAATTAGGCTGGGCCCTAAGGTTGAACTTTGTATTGGTCCATATCACAGATAAAGGGACACAAAAATGCGTACTTGCGTAAATGTGTTTGCAGCACAAGAAAGGGGAGCGTATTCTACCACATTTGTGCCCTTCAGCTTCCGTTTCCAGAGGAGGACCCACCCACACTCGCATGTAGATGATCGGCTCTCAAAGCGCGGTGGAAACGGAGGCTTGTTCTTAAGTGTTCATTGACATGACACCAGCACTGGCACGAGCACCAGCACCTCGGCAGTGGAAACATGGTACTGCTCACTTTCAACTGCTGTAGTTTTATTTGGAAGTACAGCTTAAAAGAGAAAGTACGGAAGAAAGTGGCTTACTCACTTTCTGTGCCAGCTCAGTAGCATTTATGTTGGGGTCATATGGAATGGGATCTCCCAGGAAAGTTCGAAACTTCACAGGAAATCCACCATAAACGGGAGCTACAGGAAGACGAAATCTCTCATATACCCAGCGGAAAATTCCTGGATAAAAACAGCCAAGAAAAGAGCATATTAAATAAGAAATTAGATTTCAGGTTAGAAAGGCATTCAGACTAATCAGTTACAATCAGTAGACTTCCTTTAATTCCTTCCATATTATCTTGAGGATAAGGCTGGTGACAGTTTAGTCATGCAGTCAGTTTAGGTTCAAGAGACACTATTTTTAAGATTAGGGTTCAAACTTTTTTTAAAGATTTTGTTTTTTGTCTTTTCTCTTTTTTTACTCCCTGTGCAGAAACATACTGGACTTACTGCATGTCATTATCTTTTGTCTTCTCCTGTAGTTTTCTGGTCACATTTCTTGTATGTGGTCTCACTGTGCTCTACTTTTTTCTTTTTTCTTGTCTCTCTCCCCTTAATCATGCCAGATAGCTTTCTCTCCCTGAGCTTGTTTTATTTCCCCTCCCTTTTCACCAGGGGTTCATAGAAACACTTGATTTTTTTGGTTTCTATCTGTCATGTTTCAGGGTTTTTATCTTACAAGATCAAGTACTTTGAGATGACTACCTGTGTAAACTGATATAAATAAAATCTAAGAAAATGATACAGTGGTATGCAGAACTTTGGGCACCCCTGATAATTTTCATGATTTTCCTTTATAAATCATTGGTTGTTTGGATCAGCAATTTCAGTTAAATATATCAAATAGCAAACAAACACCACAGAGTCACTGAGGTCTGCTAAAGCACATTTGGACAAGCCAGCTTCATTTTGGAATAAGGTGCTGTGGACTGATGAAACTAAAACTGAGTTATTTGGACATAACAAGGGGCGATATGCATGGTGGAAAAAGAACACAGCGCTCCAAGACAAACACTTGGTACCCACAGTAACATTTGGTGGTGGTCCCATCATGCTGTGGGGCTGTGTGGCCAGTGCAGGTACTGGGAATCTTGTTAAAGTTGAGGGTCGCATGGATTCCAGTCAATATCAGCAGATTCTTGAGAACAATGTTCAAGAATCAGTGACAAAGTTGAAGTTGCTCCGGGGCTGGATACTTCAACAAGGCAACGACCCTAAACACTGCTCAGAATCTACTGAGGCGTTCATGCAGAGGAACAAGTACACCGTTCTGGAACGGCCATCTCAGTCCCAGACCTGAATATTATTGAACATCTGTGGAGGGATTTAAAGCGGGCTGTCCATGCTCAGAAACATCAAACCTGACTGAACTGAAGATGTTCCGATGCTATGCAAAGAACGGAAGGAAACATAAAACAAGCGTATTCCTGCAGTCATACCATAAGCTTTATGGCTAAATTTGAACTTTCTTCTAAACTTACTGAGCGTTCCCAGAGATCTGAAGCCTTCCCGGACATTTTGAGTAAACATTGGAATTACTGGCTGAAAAACAGAAAGAGCAACAGGAAGAGATGATTAGAGAGGAGTGATTTCTACCACAGAATTATGACAGGGAGAATAATTTAATGTTGTGGCATTGCATATTGGGAATATTTCAAACTGATGAAAACTTGCAATTTTTTTCGGGTGAAAAATGTGAATTTCTGTGCTTTAAAGTTGGAAAAACGCTGCATAAACTGTGCAGTGTGTCCAGTTTCTCAGCAAAAAGTGCAGCTGCAAACACAGCAGTGAAGACCTAATCTGACTTTTTTTTGGCAACATAGAAAGTTGCATAAACTCCCTTTTTGCATCTGTGCCTCTTGCATGTGAACTTGACTTGAAAACCTTTCACTGCGTCATCCATGTGCGTAATCACACGGTCCTGTCCTTGAAGTTGCAGGTTTAACGCATTAAGATGCTTCATTATGTTGCAGAGAAAGGTGAACTCACACAGCCACCTTTCATCCCAGAGCCCTGCTGAGACTTTTCCTTTACTTTCTATGAACTGACAGATTTCCTCGGGTAGCTCATCACACCTGTGTAATAAGGCACGTCAACAAATTCAGAAGCTATTTCCTCCTAAACTTTGCCTCTTATAAGTTCACTGTCTGTGTTGCGGTGCTTATGATGCATTGTGTCTTCAGGACTTTGCTACACAGTGTTTCCTGCTGTGTGATGCAGTGATGCACTGTCAGCTCACCTGTGCAGGTCTCCCTCTGTATGCTCTACAGCATCTGTCCCACTAATCCGCTCTTTTCCCCACACACCGCAGGTGGGGTAAAGAGTCATACAGGTTTACCTCTGATGGCAGCCAAACAGGTCCTTTGCCTCCCACCTGTTTGTAAAATCCCTGTTTCCCACTTTTTGGCCATTTTTGGGGACAGGCTGCTTAAATGTCGCTGTAAAAAGTACTGACTGACATTTTTATCCACTGACTACTGATCAATGTGTCATTGGCAACACGGGAAAAGGGGTTAGTGCGCAAGGTCTTGGCCTGCGTGGCAGATGTCGCAGTGGATAGTGGGATTTGTAATATAGGTGGTGGTAGTGCTATTTACCGATGGGCCATTAATAATAGCCATATGAAATTATCTCACGGGTCAAATATAATTATATCTACCAGATCTAGCCCACAGGCCTTGAGTTTGACACATGTGGTATATACCAACCCTTTTGACACCTCAACAAATTTTTCCTTGAAATAATTTAGTTCAAATCTGTGATCAGTAACAATTAAATCAAGCAACATTTAAATAATATATTTAGCCAAATTAATAACATTAGTTTTTTTTTTTTCCAGAAGATAAGCTCAGCAGTGGAATATCTGAAATGTTGGTTATTGGTTTACACTGATCAATGTTACACAATAACAAAGCACTGAAACCACAGAAATTGAATTTACAATGTATTCTACTGAAATCTTAAGTGTGTGTCTGTATCCACCCATACACACACACACACACGCATATTTTATTATTTATGTATATATATCAGAGAAGGTATATCAGACTGCAAGGGAAGCTCAGCTTCCCCTAAAATGTCAAAAAAAAAAGTGGTCAAATATATACTGTTGTGTGTACATGTCATTGACTAAATGTGCGCTACAACGCGCTCAACTTTTGTTCAGAATCAGCTTCTTATCACTGGTAACGACGCGGCTTTCCTCTCACTCATTCCCGCAGCTTCCCAGTGCTTTAAACAGTGTGGACGGTGAGCGTCTACAGAGTTCAATAGCGAAAAAAAGAGTTCAGCGAAACGAGACGAGTCATTGGATAAATGCTGGGCTTTGTCCCGCCCATCGGACGCTCAGCGTCTCTGGGGGTCTATGGGCGAATCAGCGATCTTTTGGTGTAAACATCCGTGGGAGCACTTTTAAATTTTCGTTCTGTTCTGAGTTGAACCGGAGACTTTCCTAATCCTCTTAGCAGCATTTTCTTTGTTAAAAACGACTAGAGACAAATCGGGCTTCTATTTCTGGTGGGTTTTTTTTGTAGCTGCTTCTGTTTGGAGACTGACTTCTATCACTCTTTCTGACTTCTATCGCAGTTTCTGTCCAGCGGGTGCTGCTGTATAAATAAAGCGACACATTTCATGATGTAGGCCGAAATTGAGCTTCCCTTCCTTGAAAGACCAGCATCCGCCACTGATTATATATATATATATATATATAAAATAAAAAAAAATCCTGCAAGCAATCTTTGCCCTCCAAGCTCAGGTCCTCTACCAGAGGCCTGGGAGCTTGAGGGTCCTGCACAGTATCTTAGCTGTTCCCAGTATTGCGCTCTTCTGGACAGAGATCTCGTACGTCATTCCAGGAATCTGCTGGAGCCACTCTCCCAGTTTGAGGGTCACTGCCCCGAATGTTCCGATTACCACGGGGACCACTGTCACCTTCATCTTCCACATCCTTTCCAGCTCCTCTCTGAGCCCTTGGTATTTTTCGAGCTTCTTGTGTTCTTTCTTCTTCTTGCCATCACTTGGTATTGCAACGTCTTCCTCTGTATGTCCACCACTACGATGTCCGGTTGGTTAGCCATCACAAGTTTGTCTGTCTGTATCTGGAAGGATCTTAGCTCTGTTATTCTCAGCCACCCTTGGGGGCGTGTCCCATTTTGACCTCAGGACTTCCAGGTCACACTGAGCACAGATGTTCCTGTATACTATGCCAGCCACTTGGTTACGGCGTTCCATGTATGCCCTGCCTGCTAGCAACTTGAACTCTGTTGTTATGTGCTGGACTGTCTCAGGGGCATCTCTGCACAGCCTGCACCTGGGGTCTTGCCTGGTGTGGTAGACCCCAGCCTTTATCGATCTTGTGCTCAGAGCTTGCTCTTGTGCTGTGACTGTGCTGTCTGTCAGTCCAGCTTTGTCCAGCCATTGGTAGGATTTTTCTATATCAGCTTCTATCTGCTGGTGATACCTGCTGCACAGAGGCCTGTCCTTCCATGATTGTTCCTGTTCTTCCACCTCTTCTTTCTCAGGTTTCTGCTGTCTGAGGTACTCACTAAGCACCTGATCCTTTGTGGCCATCTTCCTGATGTATTCATGGATCATTGTCGTTTCATCTAGGATAGTGTTTCTGACACTCACTAGTCCTCGGCCACCTTCCTTCCACTTAGCTTACAGTCTCAGGGTGCTCAATTTGGGGTGAAACCCTCCATGCATCATAAGGATTTCTTGTCTTGATGTCAGTGGGTTCTATCTCCTCCTTTGGGCAGCTTATTATCCCAGCCGCTGGCCGAGATTCAAGATGGCGGCGCGCACAGACGCAGCGGCTCACGGCTCTTCCTTTCGGTGCTCTTTTTTGTACTTTTTGTATTTCATATTTGTTAGTTTTGGTGCATTTGTCTCCGCAAACAACTGCTACACACGCCAGGATCTTGTGGACATTGGCTACCGGCACAAGATATCAGTATCGAGTGATTTTCACTACACTCATAACATCCCAGACAACATAGCGAGAATGCCGGGTGCTCCGTGGATTGTTATCAGGTCTGGAAGGCGCCGCCGACGGCGGAGGGAGAGGAAGCAGAAGCGAGGCTGCAGGTCCGGCTTTATGCTGAAGCTGAAATGCCAACCACACAGACCTCCTCTGCCGAGCCTGTATCTCTCCAACGCCAGGTCCATGGTAAATAAAACGGAGAACCTAGAGTTAGAGCTGGCTGGTAATCGCTATGTTCATGACTGCTGTGTAATGATTATCACCGAGACCTGGTTAAACCCCCACATTCCCGATGCTAGCGTGCAGCTAGCAGTCCGCACTCTGCTACGCGGTGATCGGACCAAGGACTCCGGTAAGAGCAGGGGAGGGGGTCTCTGTATTTACGTGCATGAGGACTGGTGTAACAACGGAACAATCATAGACAAACATTGTTCCCCAGACCTCGAGTACATGTCTGTAAGATGTCGGCCCTTTTTTCTACCCAGAGAGCTAACAGTAGTGATCGTCACAGCTGTGTATATAGCTCCCGATGTTAGCATGGCGCTGGCTCTCCTGCTGAACGCCATTAACGAACAGCAGCGGGTCCACCCCGACGGTGTTCTTATTATTGGGGGAGACTTTAACAAGGCCAACTTAAAGACTGTACTCCCGAAATTCCACCAACATGTCAAACGTTCTACAAGAGGGGAGAACACTCTTGACCATGTTTACTCCAACATTAAGCACGCTTACAGAGCCAAACCCCTCCCCCACCTCGGCCAGTCCGACCATCTTTCCCTGCTGCTCACCCCAGCATACACCCCCCTCAGACGGAGAGCCAGGCCTACTGTAAAAACCATTACAACCTGGCCTGAAAACGCACTCTCCGACCTACAGGACTGCTTTGCATACACAGACTGGGACTTATTCGAACACGAGGACCTAGAAACATTCACAGGGACGGTACTGGACTACATTAAGTTCTGTATCGGAAATGTGACTGTTAGCAAAAACATCCGGGTTTTCCCTAACCAGAAACCCTGGATGAACAGCCAGGTCCGTTCACTCCTCAAAACCCGTGATGCTGCCTTCAGGTCAGGCGACAGAGCTCTGTACAGTGCTGCTCGAGCTGACCTGAAAAGAGGAATTAAAAAAGCCAAGACGGACTACAGGAGGAGAATAGAGTCCCATCTGTCCAGCAATAACACACGGGAGGTGTGGCAGGGCATTCAGAACATCACAAACTTCAGAGGCTGTGATGTGACTGCAGGAGACCTGAGTGTGTCACTAGCAGAGGAACTTAACTGTTTCTTTGCTCGCTTTGAGACACCTCAGGACCACCCATCTGCTCCAGTCCTGCCCCCCCCCCCACTAGGCTGCACCCCACTCACTGTCCAGGAGCATGAGGTACGGTGCGTGCTCCTGGCAGTGAACCCCAGGAAGGCTGCCGGACCAGACGGAGTACCTGGCAAGGTGATCAGAGCGTGTGCCCACCAGCTCACCCTGATTCTCACCAGGATTTTCAACCTCTCCCTGGCCCAAGCAGTCATCCCCCCCTGCCTAAAAACAGCCACAATCATCCCCGTGCCCAAAAGGTCATCTGTCACCAGCCTAAATGATTACCGCCCTGTGGCCCTCACACCGGTAATCATGAAGTGCTTTGAGAGGCTGGTTCTCCAGCACATCAAAGACCATCTGCCCCCCACTTTTGACACCCATCAGTTTGCATATCGTGCAAACAGATCCACAGAGGACGCCATCGCTGTAGCTCTCCACTCTGTGTTAAGCCACTTGGAGCAGCAGCAGAGCTACGCTCGCATGCTCTTTGTGGATTACAGCTCAGCGTTCAACACAATCATCCCGGACATTTTCACCACCAAACTGCACACCCTGGGCCTCCCCCCTCTCACATGTTCCTGGATCAAGGACTTCTTAACCAACCGGCCCCAGACTGTGAGACTTGGCCCCCATCTCTCCTCCACCCACACACTGAGCACTGGCTCCCCACAGGGCTGTGTGCTGAGCCCCCTCCTGTACTGCCTCTACACCCATGACTGCAGTCCGGCCCACAATAACAACCTCATCGTCAAATTTGCTGACGACACCACAGTGGTCGGACTCATCTCAAAGGGAGATGAGGCAGCTTACAGAGAGGAGGTCCTGAAGTTGACAGCCTAGTGTTCAGAGAACAACCTGGTACTGAACACCATGAAAACCAAAGAGATCATCATCGACTTCAGGAAGCACAGGACTGACCCAGCTCCCCTCTACATCAACGGCGAGCGTGTGGTCCACACCTTCAGGTTTCTTGGTGTCCTCATCTCTGCTGATCTTTCTTGGTCAGATAACATCACAGCTGTTATCAAGAAGGCTCAGCAGCTACTTCACTTCCTGAGGGTCCTCAGGAAGAACAACTTGGACTCAAACCTGCTGCTGACCTTCTACCGCTCATCCATTGAGAGCCTGCTGACCTACTGTATCACAGTATGGTACGGCAGCTGCACTGAGGCAGACAGGGTCAGGCTTCAGAGGGTAGTCAAGACAGCACAAAGAATCGTTGGCTGCCCTCTCCCCTCCCTGATGGACATCTACACCTCCCGCTGCATCAGCAGAGCCAGGAACATCATCAAGGACAGCTCACACCCTGGCTTTGACCTGTTTGACCTGCTGCCCTCTGGCAGGCGCTACAGGTGCATCAAAGCCAGAACAAACAGACTCAAGAACAGTTTCTTCGCCAGAGCAATCACCACCCTGAACTCACACACTCACCCACCGTAACTGTGCAACACCCACATCTCTGTGCAATATTATATTATTCATACTGAACAATATCTAACATTCCTATATTGGTAATATCCAGTATTCATTCACTAGTGCAATATTCATCATCTTCATTTTTATATGTATGCACTTATTTACTTTTCTTACAATGTACAGATGCACCAATGTATGTGTATATTTTTATACATTCTATTTTTTGTATATTTTATACATTGTTTTTCTGTATATTTCTTGATTATACTAGACTATAATATTTTTATTTTTTATTTTAGAGAATTTGATTTTCTATTGCATGGCACTGAACAGGAGTGGCCCTCCTATCTCATTGTACATCCTGTATAATGACAATAAAAGGCATTCTATTCTATAACTGGCAGGGCTTAGGTGTTGATTGCCGGGACCTTGTTCTTCCCATTCAGCAGTGGCAGCTTTCCTTTTCATGGTTCCCATTTGCCTGTGGAATTCCAAGGTACTTGTAGCTGTCCTATATGTCTGCAATGTTGTCTTCTGGTAGTGCAGGCCTCTCATCTCTGACTACCTTCCCTACGATTAGTAGACCAGCTCTACTCCATGATCTGGCTGAGGGGGTTCAGGCCTATGGAGAATAGCAGCGGGGACAGTGCATTTGCTTGGTAAATGCCACACTTGTGCAATTGGTATGAAATTGGTCTCTAGTGTTGGACACCTTGGTGTTGGCTCTCACTGCGGTATTGTATCACTTCCTGTTCCTGTTTCGGAGCACAGTGTTTTGCTGTCTGTTAGCTGTTATATCTGTATAACTCGATTTATCTGGATAATAACATATTTTAGTGTAATCTTCACCTACTTTAAATAGCATACTCTTTGCTGAATCACCTGTATTCACATTACTCACTTTATTTGTTTTTAGAAATTCGCTAGCTTAGCTCAGCTAGTAGCTTAGCCCTTAGCCGACTCACTACCAGCATGGCTTCTTCTCCTGCACTTTCCTGCTCTGGGTGTCACATGTTTAGTTACTCCTCGGCCTCCTTTAGCAGTAACGGTACTTGTAATAAATGTAGTCTGTTTGTAGCTCTGGAGGCCAGGCTTTCTGAACTGGAGACTCGGCTCCGCACCCTGGAAAATCCTACATCTAGCCAGGCCCCAGTAGCGGGTGCGGACCATGGTAGCTTAGCCGCCGTTAGCCCCCCCCCCCAGCAGATCCCGAGCAGCAGGGAAAACAGGCCAGCTGGGTGACGGTGAGGAGGAAGCGTAGTCCTAAGCAGAAGCCCCGGGTACACCACCAACCTGTTCACGTCTCTAACCGTTTTTCTCCACTCGGCGACACACCCGCCGAGGAACAAACTCTGGTTATTGGTGACTCTGTTTTGAGAAACGTGAAGCTAGAGACACCGGCGACCATAGTCAAATGTCTTCCAGGGGCCAGAGCAGGCGACATTCATGGAAATTTGAAACTGCTGGCTAAGGCTAATCGTAGATTTGGTAAGATCGTTATTCACGTCGGCAGTAATGACACCCGGTTACGCCAATCGGAGGTCACTAAAATTAATATTGACTCGGTGTGTAACTTTGCAAAAACGATGTCGGACTCTGTAGTTTTCTCTGGGCCCCTCCCCAATCAGACCAGGAGCGACATGTTTAGCTGCATGTTCTCCTTGAATCGCTGGCTGTCTGAGTGGTGTCCAAAAAAATGACGTGGGCTTCATAGATAATTGGCAAAGTTTCTGGGGAAAACCTGGTCTTGTTAGGAGAGACGGCATCCATCCCACTTTGGATGGAGCAGCTCTCATTTCTAGAAATCTGGCCAAATTTATTAACCCTCCTAAAAACTGACTACCCAGGGTTGAGACCAGGAAGCAGAGTTGCAGTCTTACACGCCTCTCTGCAGCTTCTCTCCTCCTGCCATCCCCCCAAAACCCCATCCCCATAGAGTCGGTGCCTGCTCCCAGACCACCAAAAACCAAAGCTAAAATCAGCAAAAAGCTATTTAAGCATAAAAATTCAAAAACAATAAATAATACAGCTTCATCAACTGCACCAAAGAATAAAACAATTAAATGTGGATTGTTAAACATTAGGTCTCTCTCTTCCAAGTCCCTATTAGTAAATGATTTAATAATTGATCAACGTATTGATTTATTCTGCCTTACAGAAACCTGGTTACAGCAGGATGAATATGTTAGTTTAAATGAATCAACACCCCCGAGTCACAGTAACTGTCAGAATGCTCGAAGCACAGGTCGAGGAGGAGGATTAGCTGCAATCTTCAATTCCAGCTTATCAATTAATCAAAGACCCAGACAAAGTTTTCATTCTTTTAAAGCCTGACTCTTAGTCTTGTCCATCCTAATTGGGAAAATCAAAAAGCTGTTTTATTTGTTATTATCTATCGTCCACCTGGTCCCTACTCAGAGTTTCTGTCTGATTTCTCAAACTTTTTATCTGATTTAGTGCTCAGTTCAGATAAAATAATTATAGTGGGTGATTTTAACATCCATGTAGATGCTGAGAATGACAGCCTCAACACTGCATTTAATCTATTGTTAGATTCAATTGGCTTCTCTCAAAATGTAAAGGAGCCCACCCACCACTTTAATCATACTCTGGATCTTGTCCTGACATATGGCATAGAAACTGAAGACTTAACAGTATTCCCTGAAAGCCCCCTCCTGTCTGATCATTTCTTAGTAACATTTACATTTACTTTAATGGATTACACAGCAGTGGGGAATAAGTTTTATTACAGTAGAAGTCTTTCTGAAAGTGCTGTAACTAAGTTTAAGGATCTAATTACTTCATTGTTATGCTCTTCAGTGCCATGTGCCAACACAGTGCAGAGCAGCTACCTAAACTCTGCTCCCAGTGAGGTTGATTATCTTGTCAATAGTTTTACATCCTCACTGCGTATAACTTTGGATACTGTGGCTCCTCTGAAAAGGAAAGCTTCAAATCAGAAGTGCCTGACTCCGTGGTATAATTCACAAACGCACAGCTTAAAGCAGATAACCCGAAAGCCGGAGAGGGAATGGCGTCTCACTAAATTAGAAGATGCTCATTTAGCCTGGAAAAAGAGTTTGTTGCTCTATAAAAAAGCCCTCCGTAAAGCTAGGACATCTTACTATTCATCATTAATTGAAGAAAATAAGAACAACCCCAGGTTTGTTTTCAGCTCTGTAGCCAGGCTGACAAAGAGTCAGAGCTCTGTAGAGCCGAGTATTCCTTTCACGTTAACTAGTAGTGACTTCATGGATTTCTTTACAAATAAAATTTTAGACATTAGAGAAAAAATGATTCATAACCATCTCAAAGATTATTCTTCATGTTCGGCTGCTTTCAGCACTGCTGGTATTTGTTTTGACTCTTTTGCTCCAGTTGATCTTTCAGAGTTAACTTCAATAGTTACTTCCTCCAAACCAGCAACATGTTTGTTAGATCCCATTCCTACTAGATTGTTCAAAGAAGTCTTTCCAATTATTGATGCTTCAATCTTAAAAATGATCAATCAGTCTTTATTAGTTGGCTATGTACCACAGACCTTCAAGGTGGCTGTAATTAAACCTCTGCTTAAAAAGCCATCACTTGACCCAGCTGTCTTAGCTAATTATAGGCCAATCTCCAACCTTCCTTTTCTCTCAAAGATTCTTGAAAGAGTAGTTGTAAAACAGCTAACTGATCATCTGCAGAGGAACGGTTTATTTGAAGAGTTTCAGTCAGGTTTCAGAATTCATCACAGTACAGAAACAGCATTAGTGAAGGTTACAAATGATCTTCTTAGAGCCTCTGACAGTGGACTCATCTCTGTACTTGTCCTGTTGGACCTCAGCGCAGCTTTGATACTGTTGACCATAACATTTTATTACAGAGATTAGAGCTTGCTATAGGTATTAAAGGTACTGCACTGCAGTGGTTTGAATCATATTTATCTCATAGACTCCAATTTGTTCATGTAAATGGGGAGTCTTCTTCACACACTAAGGTTAATTATGGAGTTCCACAGGGTTCTGTGCTAGGACCAATTTTATTTACATTATACATGCTTCCCTTAGGCAGTATTATTAGAAAGCACTGCATCAATTTTCATTGTTATGCAGATGATACTCAGCTTTACCTATCAATGAAGCCAGATGACACACATCAATTAATTAAACTGCACGAATGTCTTAAAGACATTAAGGCCTGGATGACCTCTAATTTCCTGCTTCTAAATTCAGATAAAACTGAAATTCTTGTACTCGGCCCCACAAATCTTAGAAACATGGTGTCTAACCAGATACTTACTCTGGATGGCATTACTTTGGCCTCCAGTAACACTGTGAGAAATCTTGGAGTCATTTTTGACCAGGATATGTCCTTCAATTCACATATTAAACAAATATGTAGGACCGCTTTTTTGCATTTGCGCAATATTTCTAAAATTAGAAACATCCTTTCTCAGAGTGATGCTGAAAAGCTCATTCATGCATTTATTACTTCTAGGCTGGATTATTGTAATTCATTATTATCAGGCTGTCCTAAAAGCTCCCTGAAAAGCCTTCAGCTGATCCAAAATGCTGCAGCTAGAGTACTGACAGGGACTAGAAAGAGAGAGCAGATTTCTCCCATATTGGCTTCTCTTCATTGGCTCCCTGTTAAATCTAGAATAGAATTTAAAATTCTTCTCCTCACATACAAGGTCTTGAATAATCAGGCACCATCTTATCTCAAAGACCTCATAGTACCATATCACCCCAACAGAGCACTTCGCTCTCAGACTGCTGGCTTACTTGTGGTTCGTGGGATACTTAAGAGTAGAATGGGAGGCAGAGCCTTCAGCTTTCAGGCCCCTCTTCTGTGGAACCAGCTCCCAGCTTGGATTCGGGAGACAGACACCCTCTCTATTTTTAAGATTAGGCTTAAAACTTTCCTTTATGATAAAGCTTATAGTTAGGGCTGGATCAGGTGACCCTGAACCATCCCTTAGTTATGCTGCTATAGGCCTAGTCTGCTGGGGGGTTCACATAATGCACTGTTTCTCATTCACCTTATTTACTTTGTTAAAACTCCACTCTGCATTTAATCATTAATTGATATTAATCTCTGGCTCTCTTCCACAGCATGTCTTTCTCTCCCCTCAGCCCAACCGGTTGCGGCAGATGACCCCCCCTCCCTGAGCCTGGTTCTGCTGGAGGTTTCTTCCTGTTAAAAGGGAGTTTTTCCTTTCCACTGTCACCAAGTGCTGCTCATAGGGGGTCGTTTTGACTGTTGGGTTTTCTCTGTATTATTGTAGGGTCTTTACCCACAATACAAAGCGCCTTGAGGCGACAGTTTGTTGTGATTTGGCGCTATATAAATAAAATTGAATTGAATTGAATTGAATTGAATAGTGTTGTTCTCCACATTTCCATTGAGTTCTTGATGGAGGCTCTTAGGGTCCTATTGATCTTGTACAGTTCTAGGCATTCCAGGAGCCATGTGTGAGGCATTGAGTCATCAACTTTCTTAAAGTCAATCCAAGCAGTGCACAGGTTGGTCAGTCTGGTATTATTGTCTCAAGTGACTGCTAGTGTTTTGCTCCTCTGGTGTTTCTGCCAATTCCTTTCTTTGCTCCATTCATGTATTGCACCATGTCCCTGTTCATCTTAGCCACTATGATGCCTGACACAAGCTTCCAGGTTGTGCTGAGGCAGGTTACTGCCTGGTAGTTGGATGGGATTGGTCTCTTCTGGGGATCCTCTGGGATCAGGACAGTCCAGCCTTCTGTCAGCTATTCTTGGTGTTTTTCATCCATTGGTTCATTTGTGCTGCCAGGCACTAATGGAGTGCAGCTAGCTTCTTTAGCCAGTAGATTACATAGCACTTTTCTTTTGCCATGGTCCTGGGTCTTTTGCCCAGTGTTTTTGAGTTTTGGTAGCCTTTTGCAGTTTTGAGTTTTCTGTTTTTCCCTTAGCAGGTTCTGTTGTGAGTATTTACTTTTGGGGCTCATGATATTAGTTTGGTTCTGCCTTTGCTAGGTTGTTCTGTGTGCCTTCTTCTCCGTGTTTGTTTATTTTTCAATCTGTGTGTCAAGTTCAAGTGTCTTTGTCTTGGTCTCTGGGTTTTGGTAGTATCTTGTGCAGTGTGTTCAGTTTTGCTTCCCCCGGTCTGATCAGTATGATTCTGTCCGCTTGTTCTTTCCAGCTGTTTCTTATTGTCTCATTACCTGGTTTATATATTCTTTGTGTTTTTGTCAGTTCTTTGTCACATCGTTGTAGTCAGTAGGTCATCTCATGGCGGTGTGTTTGTCTGCTTGTCTGTTCCTATATCTGCCTGAAATTTCTAGATTACCTGTTCAGGATCTGTTCCATGGAGGTTTTTGTCTGGAATTTGCAATTAAGCAATAAAGCCTTTTGAGTTTACATCTGTCTGCCGAGTACTGTGTTTTGGGGCCAAGCTATGCCTGCCACACCGTAGTGTAATTCATTTTTAGAAAAAATTATTTTTAAAAAAATGTTCAGATAACTTGGAGCATATTTTCAAAGGATATTTTCACTGTTTTGTTACCTACACAAATAATGGCAAGAATGACATAACAATTTAGACAGTTATAAAGTTATTTAGGTTTTTATATAGCTTCTAAGTAGTCAACAAAAAAGTATTAAATAATGTGACTTGTATGGGATAGGACAGACTGACCATGAAGAATGGTATTGCTGCAGTCTGCTGATGGTTCAAAAATATTTCAAACCTTTATCACAATTTACTGTAACGTGAGTGAAAATGAAATTGAAACAACACACCACTTGAGAATCAATGGCGACCTGGGCAAAGCCTTTCCGTTTGCCCCAAAGAAGAGGGTAGGTCTCATCACTAAAAAGAGCTTCCCGTACTCCTCCTGGAGAAATTGCCAACAGGTGACCATTCTTGAGAGCCCGCACACACTCCTCCTGAGGACCATGGATCACACTGAACACCTCCAATAGCAATTTGAAACCTGAAGTTACAAGATAGAATAAAAAAGTTAGGAACAGAAGAACAGGGAGAAGGTAGCAAGAAAAAAATAAGATAAAACTGACCAAAAAGTGAGAAAATCAAAGTTGAGTTCATACATTTGGAAACCCATAAATATTAGGTTCAAGGTTCTGAAACTAGTCCTAACTAGGTGACATAAGTAAAAGTAAACCAATGATATACTGAGTGCAAGTTCATCATGGCTGCCATGTGTTCCAAGAATGTGTAATTCCTTTTTTTTTCTTACAAAGTTTATGGTTTATTTTCAGAACCTCCACACTGCTACAAGGAGGTGGTGATCCTCACAAGCACTGTGTTCTGTTGGTCAAAGTTATGACAGTGGTATGACACGTGTCACAGTTTGAGTTGTTTAAGCTGACTACTCCCTCCTCTCAGACTCCTTAGGACATTCCAGCAGATTCCTGACCAGGGACAAGGAATTGATGGTGCAGTCAGGTTAACGGGTACTGCATCTGGCTTGGACACTGCGGCCTCTATGGCTGAAGATTTGGTACACAACTGGAGACCCAGCTCTCATCACCAGTGATGATCCACCACACGAAAGCTGGGTCACTTTGAAAGAAACACTGATGTTTGATCTCGTTGCAAGTTTGAGGTCCATGGTAAAATCTCAGATAAGCAAGTCTAAATGGTCAGAATGGCACTTCCAGCAGTGGAAGCAGCAAAATCACTATAAGGAGGTTCACAAGCACACAAGACAACGCTCTTAAAGGGGCGATGAGCCAAATTTACAGCTGATAGCTTTTCCTGCTGTTTACGCTGTAGCCAGAAATATAACCAAAATAATTTATGTACCTCAGTAAGCTGGGAACAGAGCCCATCGGCTCACCCAAGCAAACCAAAAGGTATTGGCATAAAGAGTCATACGGGCCTCTGTGCAGTTCACTATGATTCCCCTGATGTCTGGATGGGACCTAATACCTATAGCTAAGCACTCAAGTGCAATGTAGAAAAACAGAGGGGGTTGTGGGTTGCCCTGACAGACCTCATGTTATAGGCAGAATCATTAACATTTGTCCCCATGAGTGAGCACTGATGATTTCGGGTTCACATACAGAAGTCCACGAATTTATCCCCAAAGCCAAATCTCTTTAAAGTTGAGAAAAAAAAAAAAGGGTTATTCTATCATATCAAACACCTTGTGGGAATCTAAAGATAATTGCTGCCTCCTCATTATCATGAATACTTTACAGACCCATCCGGGCTGGCTGCCCTACTACTTAGAAATGCTTTGATGGATTCAAGAATCTCAGATAGTGGAAAATCTGCCTCTAAGCTATCTCTGAAAACTGTGTCTAGTCGTGTCAGCGAATTAAAGAAATTGTCAAAATCTTGAATAAAAAATCTGAATAAAATTCATGAAATTGATTGTTTATTTCCTTAAAGTCTGTAAGCATCTGACCTGATTTGGATTTTATTTTGTAGATATTTTGCACATTTAGGCTGTTCCCCCTTAAACTATCCAGCCAACAATTTATGAGGCTTGTCACCCAGTTCAAAGTGCCTATATTTAAGTTTGAGTAATATTGGAAAAATGAATTCTGTAATAGCATGATAACCATGTTACGTGTATATGTATTGCTCATTAAAAATGACTGTGTTACAGAATGCCTGAGAGGAAACTTTCTATAACCTTATGACCTTTATACAGAATGTGGTTCTTTGAAATAACGAAGCGTAAGACAGAGGTGTGACTGGCTGGAGACCTTCCTTTGACCCTCCTGTTTCCATGTTATTGTAAGTCAGTACAGAGAAAGTTGATAGAAGCAAAAGGCTGTACTAATGATATGTGTTTAATTTTAACTATGGTAAGTGCAGAACTGACTTTTATGTGAAACAGACCTTTAAGAGCTGCACTGAAGTAGAACTTTACCAATGTCAGGGTTTCTGTTACTTCCTCTTTGCCTACGCGCCTTCCTGTTTGAGACACGTGTTTGAGGGTGGCTGTAGCTCAGTAGGTAGAGCAGGTCACCTACTGATCGGAAGTTCAGTGGTTCAATTCCTGGCTACTGCAGGCTGCATGCCAATGTATCCTTGGGCAAGATACTTAACCCCAAGTTGCTCTCCGACCGTTCCGTCGGAGTATGAATGTGAGTGAATGTTAGATAATTAAAGCACTTAGCTTAATTAATTAATCATGGAAGTTCTTGTATGAATGGTTGTGCATGGGTAAATGTAAAAACGTGTTGTGTAAGCGCTTTGAGTGCTCAAAACTGAGTAGAAAAGCGCTATATAAGAACTAGTCCATGTGTTTGAGTGTATAAAAAATGGCTGAGGGGAGAGGACACACTCAACTTGTAATGATGTACTTGCTCCTTAATTTTCTTGCAAGAAAATTAAAGATCTTTTCTGGAGACTGATCGAGTAGCCTCTGGTTTTTAATAAGTTTTTGAATTTATCCAACAAGTAACATGCAGCCAACTTGTTCCACCAAGATCGATATCCGTATTTTAATTGAAGAATTTTATCATAATTAGACTGAAGGAGAGAATTCCTGTAAGCCTGGTCAGCCATGAACAACTCCCTCTCAATTTCTTCCAATCTGCTGCGCCGGACCCATTTGTCTCATATTAAATTATCTGTCCCCTAATATAAACTTTCAAAGTTTCCCAAACTACAGAATCATTAACTTCACCATTATTGTCAGTCTCAAGAAAATGGCACATGCACCCTATAATCTATTCCTTAAAGGTAGTCTGTAAGCAGATATGGGTTGAAACACTAAAAATACACCCGTTTAGGAAGCACCAGTTCCAAAGTAATGAAGATGGTGCTGTGGTCCAAAATAATTATGCTGTGGTACTTAAAATGAACAGTAGATATCAGTCTGAAATCAACTAAAAAATAATCAATATGCATATTGTGTAACGGGGAATAGAATGAGTAGTCACAAACAGATGGATGATGTAACCTAGGGCTGCTTGATTATGGAGAAAAAAAAAAAAAAAATTATTTAGGTCAATATTGAAATCACAATTATTTAACACAATTACTCATTGATGTTGTAAATACACAGCATTTTTTGCACTTAAAGAAGCCTCAATACTTTGAAATCTAGTGCAGTGGTTCCCAACCTTTTTTGCGCCACAGACTGGTTTAATGTCAGAAAATATTTTCATGAACCAGCCTGTTGGGTGGTCTCGGGGCTGTGCTGCTTGGGCCCGGCTTTTGTGGGGGGGTTGGGGTCCTGTGGGGTGGTGGTGGGTGGGGAGGCCCTTCCTGGGGTATGGGGAACGCTGAGATGGCTGACTGTGGTTGCCTTTGTCTGGCACGAGATACCCAGATTGGATGCGCGGAACATTCAATCACCTATATGGTGGGCGTGAATCTTCCCCCTGGGGAGGAATCAAAGCTCAAACACAGTTTTCAAGATTGTGTGTTTGTATCTGTGTGTCACACAGTGGTGTGGACATCCCACTCTCAAAAACACATTCATCAGTGCATCCTCCATCTCACAGTGTTCCTGTCTATTAACTAGCCAGCAGTTATTTTATTCACTGAAAACAGTACATTATCGTTGTCTCCTTGCTACATGGCTGTGATGCTGGTTCACTAATTAGACTTGTGTGCTGGATCTTTGCCAGGCCTACGTACGCAGCCAACTGGCATTTATTCTTGTGTGAGCTGCATTATGTGTGTTAATTACCTTGTGGTCATGTGCCAGTGTTTTACCTGCAGTGCCGACAGAAACGAAAAATGCTGGGACGTTTTTCCCTCCTGGGCCCTCCCTCTTTGTGGTCAGTTTGTTTTTGGCTGCAAACATAATTGTCCCTCTAGTTTTGTTGTTGTTTTCATTTTGATTTTGTTTTCTGCGGACTTCATTGAATCTTTTAAAGAACAGCTCAAGACTCATTTGTACTGGCTTGCGTTTAACTAGTGGTTTGTGTGTGTTTTACTGTGAATCACTGTTTCCTTTGATTGTTGTGAAGCACTTTGTGATCTAGAAAGGTGCTTTATAAATAAATTTTACTTAATCACTTACTTATGTTATAATGCATAGATCAACCCTCGAGGTTTAACAACTTAGACCTGATTTAGACTTCTGCGTCGGGTCTTTATGGGGCCTACGTACTGGAAATTCCCTCTGAACCCTACATGGTGACCTACGATGTAAGCTGACGTGCACCTCTCAAGAAATGTAACTACTCGTCAGGTCGATGCAGCCCGCAAGGATTGTGTGTTTGCCATTAAGAAAAAGAGTGTTGTGTTATATCTTTTTTTTTCTTTTGCTGAAAAGGAAAATAAAAACTGAATGCATATCCTTCAAGTAAGGTGACTGCATAATTTTTAATGGTAGTTGCATTCTTTTAAGGGCATCCTGGAGTGTCATGATCACAACTCAGCAATTCTCTGTTCATATTTGTGCATGGGTCAAATAGTCTCAGTACCTGGGATCTTAAAGAGGAAATGGTCAGCTACAGAATGGCAGGTCCGTCCCTTCTGAATGATAACATTAGCCAGGAAGTAGTAGTAGTCGACTGGAATGGCTCCATGATAGTACACTATCAAAGCAGGTCCTTCATCAGGGATCTTCTCCATACCATGAATCTCATAGCCTAGTACACAGGTCAAATAACATTAGGCATAAATAAGTTAGATGAATCTGCATTAAAGGCTGATAAATACTATGCTGTGGTCTTGAAAGTTTGAAAAGAAGGCAACTAGACTCATTATTTGGTTTCTGAAGACATTTCGCCTCTCATCCAAGAGGTTTCTTCAGTTCTAAAATAACAGAGAGTGTCAAGTATTTGGGGCTAGCAAGGGCTACCCCCTTAGAGGTGGTCCTAAGGGTTGGTGACCCACTATTAATCAGGTGAGTTGTCACATGAGCCAAGCTGTGAAACAAGGCATGGGTTATTACCATAACAACGGCCAACGTGAAACACTGCTCCACTCCACTATCAGGCAAGCTATTGAGGGCACAAGTCAAGGTAGGAGTAGAAGTTGAATCACCTGGAAAGGGATCTCAAAATTGGATTGTCAGGGAGATGATAGTTGGTCCATAAAGCCACTATATTGGCTCAACAATGGTCATTCATTGTGGTTAACGGTGAATGTAAATGGCTTCCTTTACTCCTCTTTCAAGTGCTTCTCAGGCCAAAATGTGAACACTGGCATCCTCAAAAGAATGTCCTTTCTCCTTTAAGTGCAGATGTACAGCTGACTCTTGTCCTGTTGAGCTGGCTAACTTATGTTGTGCCATGCATTTGTGGAGTGGTTGTTTGCCCTCTCCTCACTGTACTGCACAGCACACACTACATTGTTTAGCTTGTGTTTGGTTTCTTCATGAAGCAAAAAGTAGTCCAGTTGCCATCTTTTTAAGTATTCAAGACTACCATAACCTAGATGATTGATGCCCTATGTACATTACTGGCTTTAACCAAATGGAGGCTATTACTTATAGTTGGGGTAGTAGTGTACTGGACTGCATTGTGTCAACAAAAATGAGGGGCTTGGTGTCTTACCATGCCATATAGCTCCATGTCCATCCCACAGAGTAGCTAGCGTCTTTCTGGCTCCATCCCACAGGTTGTTACAGTAAGCTTCCTTCAGCTGATTCTTCCTCTGGTAGAAGGAATAAATCAAGATAACTTTCATACTAGGTCACTATACTATTTCAAAACCTTTGACAATTGCCATTGTATTGCTAATTGATTGACATGTCCTATTTAATAGTATGCTGTAAAATACCAAACTGTTACTGACTCATACAAATACTAAAAATCATCTGAGCTGTTGATCAATTTTACCATACACACATAAAGCACGTACTGGTATAATGATAGGGTTTGAGTAGGGATGTGCGCGACTAGTCGACTAGACAACTAATCGTCGCTATTGCCGCCAGTCGGTACCAGACGTACTAGTCGATTAGCCTATTATTACGATTTTAATTGATACTCAGTGCCAGTAAATGTTTGTCCACCTGCCACAGATGGAGCTGCAGCCCTGACATCATTATATAAAAATGCCAAAACTCTGTTAATCTTTGCCTGATACTTTGTTATTTTTCAAGTTTTACAACATAACCTGAAGCGCACCTCCAGAGAAACACCCTTCCTTTCCTGTGTTTATGACTACTTTCCCCAAGTTTGTACAAAGAAGTGAAAAAAAACTAGAAACAACAAAAACAAATGTGTTTGCACCTTAAAAAACTGACCACAGCAAAGAGCCAGGAGGGGAAAAAGTCCCAGCATTTTATGTTTGTTGGCTGGCACCGCATGTAAAACACCGGGACATGAGCAAAAGGTAATTAAAACACGCAAGGCAAATGCATAAAGCATAAACGTTGCAGCATCGGCCACTTACATAGGTTATGTCCTAGCTCTGCAAAGATGCAGCACTGAAGTCTCAATCAGGGGTAAGCTGGAGCAGGAGGCTGGGGGAGAGGGAGGTCCGGGCTCCACTGCTCAGGATGCCGCCTCCGAGACCCAGCCCCGGATAAGCGGAAGAAAATGGATGGATGTTTGTATTTTATTGTTTTGATGCATGTCATGAACTATAGAGCAACAAGCACTGCTCACAATGAGCCACACTTTTAAGTCACAATTTTTTCATTTTTCGGATGTTATTTTCTCATATTCAATGTGCGCTTTCATTTATTTAACATCAATTGATTTTAAGTTTTGTGTCTTTGATGTTTGACGTGTAACGTGCAGCGTTCATAATGTGCAATGTGCTGTGCCACCCAGTTAAGCAGCATTTAAAGTGTGATTCAACATAGAAGAATGTGATTAATGGTTTCAGATGCCTTTGTTTAGGCAGTTTTTAACATTAAACAGGCATAATATTTAATTTGATATCTGAGAGTTTCTTAGTTTTGGACTAGTCAGTCAGTCTAATGTTTTTCCCTTGTTTAGTTGACTAACAACTGCAGCTCAGGAGGTAGAGCAGGTCACCTACTGATCAGAAGGTCAGCAGTTTGATTCCTGGCTACACCAGGCTGCATGCCAATGTATCCTGGGCAAGATACTTAACCCCAAGTTGCTCTCCGACACAAGCACTGGAGTGTGAATGTGTGTGAATGTTAGATAATAAAAGCACTTAGTTAGTCCATGTGTTTGAGTGTATAAAGTTAGTTAATCATGGAAGTGCTTGTATGAATGGGCGTGAATGGGGGTAAATGTAAACACGTATAAGCGCTTTGAGTGCTCAGACACAGCAGAAAAGCACTATATAAGAACTAGTCCGTTTACTATTTACATAACAAATTAGTTGCTGTTCCTGGCAACTAATTTGTTCCTAGCCCTAGGTTTGAGGATTCATCTCCGTCCAAGATACATGGAGAAGAGGAGAAGATATGTTAAAGTGCTAGCGACACATTTAAAGTAGTATAAAGAACATTTCTATTGCTCGAATGACACATTTTGTTTGTGGTTTTTATGTTGACCCTGATGAAGGCCACAAGTGTTGGCGGAACTTTAAGCTCTTCAAAATGTGAAAATATGAAATGTGCAATGCTAGTCATTAATAAGAAAAAAAAAGCACCTTTCTGATGGTAAAATCTGTGACACTCCTAGCTTCACCTCAGTACAGAAAATGAAGGTTCTTTTTCTAACTTCGCTCGGTGCGTGACCAACTATGGAAGCTCCAATGACACCACGTCTGTCTGCGACAGACCTGTCAAGCCATGCTCAGGGCCCCGCCCCTCATACTACTACGGCTGACCAGCTCCTCCCTACTCATTCTTGCTTTCTTCCCGTGAGAAACTACATCGAGCTCCCTCAAGCGCATCCAGGCTAGCTTGGTTAGCTGTTAAACAGTTCTCAGGCGTCCCGTAGAGGAGTACGTCGCAGAACACAGTTTTCCAGTTTTCAGTCTGGATTGTGCTGAGTAAGTCCTTCGAAAGAAGTGTACTTGTAATTATAAATCTTGGACAGCGACCGCATCGTGGCGAGCTGTCTACAGCGGTTGCCTGGTTTTTAGTTAGCGGGGTAGCCGTTATGTGTGTAACTTGTGCTAACATGTTACGGTGAGCTTTTCAGTGTCCGGCTAGCATTATCTTGTTAGCAGGCCACTACTGTGTTACGTCTGGCTAGCATTAATTTGCTAACAAATCCCAAACAGTGTTAGGTTTCAGTTAGCATTAATTTGTTAGCTGAGTTCAGTTAACGTGTCACGTAGAGCTGACTCTCATGGCGACTAGCTCGGACTTAACCCCGCTGCTAGCACCATCTCCAAACAGGCTGCATCCCGCCCATGCCCCGCGTCATGTGGTGCCTCCATTTCAGGCAGGGACCCTCATTTGATGTGCATAGCTTGCATGGGTGCTAAGCATGCCCAGACTTCTCTGGCGGACCCACAAGGTTGCTCACACTGCGCCTTGATGCCAGAGAAAATCCTGGAAAGGAGGCTGCGAGTAGCAGTGGCTAACAGCCAGGACCCCCTGCCTGTCAGCCAACAATGCTACAATTTATATCCATCAGCCACCAGCCACAACGACATGATGGAGGAAGTGTCCCCGGTTATGCCCCAGTTGTTCAAGGAGATTCTTGACCAAAACGAGGGTGAACCGGATGGCGAGGACGCAGATGGTGATGCCAACTCCGACGACCTCAGCGTAGAGGACATGGAGGAAAAGGAGGATGACTCCACCTTCCCTGCCCAGCAGTCCAGGCGCCCAAGTGGGGCTGAAGTTGTACTCCCAGTAGACAGCAACTTTTATGAGGTTTGCAAACGGGCTGCTGCCAACCTGGGCATCCCATGGCCAGCAGCCCAGGAGGCTGAAGGGGCAGAACGCGACCTGTATGATGGCAAGAGGCTCCCTCCAGCCTACCACCTGCAAAGCAGCTTCTGCCAGCAGTGCCTGCTTGCATGAAAGAAATGAGTCACTATTGGTCTAGCCCTTTTAAGAGCAAGCTTCCTACCCAAGGCTGCTCTAAGCTGGAGATGGGTGAGCTGGGGCTGACCGGACCCCCAGCAATGCAGCCTTCAGTGGCTTATCACCTTCACCCTAACCGCAGGTCAGTTTCAGCTTCTTCTAATATTTCTCTGCCCAGTAAGCCTCACTGCATCCATCTATCAAAGGATGTACAAATATGGAGCACAGTCAGTGTGTTCCCTTAATGTGGTTACACTGCTGTCAGCTTATCAGGCAGAGATTTTAGAGGACATGGACCATCAACTGGACACGGGGTCTCCGAACCCGGCCCTCTGGGATGAGATTTGTGTAGTCAACAATCTCATCCTAGGCTCCTCCAATGGAGCAGTCCAAGGTTGTGGGCGTGTAATGTGCCTTGCAGTCTCAGGTGAGAGAGCTTTATGGCTAAACCTGTCAGGCTGGGGAGGTCCTCAGAAGGCCAAAGTCATGGACGCAGCCTATGACCCAACCAAGGGCCTCTTTGGCCAAGCCTTGGAGAAAATGAGAGAGACAAGCACTTGCAGAAAGCAGGAGGGAGAACCTTTCAATTCAATTCAATTCAATTCAATTCAATTCAATTTTATTTATATAGCGCCAAATCACAACAAACTGTCGCCTCAAGGCGCTTTGTATTGTGGGTAAAGACCCTACAATAATACAGAGAAAACCCAACAGTCAAAACGACCCCCTATGAGCAAGCACTTGGCGACAGTGGAAAGGAAAAACTTCCTTTTAACAGGAAGAAACCTCCAGCAGAACCAGGCTCAGGGAGGGGCAGTCATCTGCCGCGACCGGTTGGGCTGAGGGGAGAGAAAGACATGCTGTGGAAGAGAGCCAGAGATTAATATCAATTAATGATTAAATGCAGAGTGGAGTATAAACAAAGTAAATAAGGTGAATGAGAAACAGTGCATTATGTGAACCCCCCAGCAGACTAGGCATATAGCAGCATAACTAAGGGATGGTTCAGGGTCACCTGATCCAGCCTAACTATAAGCTTTGTCATAAAGGAAAGTTTTAAGCCTAATCTTAAAAATAGAGAGGGTGTCTGTCTCCTGAATCCAAGCTGGAAGCTGGTTCCACAGAAGAGGGGCCTGAAAGCTGAAGGCTCTGCCTCCCATTCTACTCTTAAGTATCCTAGGAACCACAAGTAAGCCAGCAGTCTGAGAGCGAAGTGCTCTATTGGGGTGATATGGTACTATGAGGTCTTTGAGATAAGATGGGCCTGATTATTCAAGACCTTGTATGTGAGGAGAAGAATTTTAAATTCTATTCTAGATTTAACAGGGAGCCAATGAAGAGAAGCCAATATGGGAGAAATCTGCTCTCTCTTTCTAGTCCCTGTCAGTACTCTAGCTGCAGCATTTTGGATCAGCTGAAGGCTTTCAGGGAGCTTAGGACAGCCTGATAATAATGAATTACAATAGTCCAGCCTAGAAGTATAAATGCATGAATGAGCTTTTCAGCATCACTCTGAGAAAGGATGTTTCTAATTTAGAAATATTGCGCAAATGCAAAAAAGCGGTCCTACATATTTGTTTAATATGTGCATTGAAGGACATATCCTGGTCAAAAATGACTCCAAGATTTCTCACAGTGTTACTGGAGGCCAAAGTAATGCCATCCAGAGTAAGTATCTGGTTAGTCACCATGTTTCTAAGATTTGTGGGCCGAGAACAAGAATTTCAGTTTTATCTGGATTTAGAAGCAGGAAATTAGAGGTCATCCAGGCCTTAATGTCTTTAAGACATTCCTGCAGTTTAACTAATTGATGTGTGTCATCTGGCTTCATTGATAGGTAAAGCTGAGTATCATCTGCATAACAATGAAAATAATGAAATTGATGCAGTGCTTTCTAATAATACTGTCTAAGGGAAGCATGTATAATGTAAATAAAATTGGTCCTAGCACAGAACCCTGTGGAACTCCATAATTAACCTTAGTGTGTGAAGAAGACTCCCCATTTACATGAACAAATTGGAGTCTATGAGATAAATACGATTCAAACCACTGCAGTGCAGTACCTTTAATACCTATAGCAAGCTCTAATCTCTGTAATAAAATGTTATGGTCAACAGTATCAAAAGCTGCACTGAGGTCCAACAGGACAAGTACAGAGATGAGTCCACTGTCAGAGGCTCTAAGAAGATCATTTGTAACCTTCACTAATGCTGTTTCTGTACTGTGATGAATTCTGAAACCTGACTGAAACTCTTCAAATAAACCGTTCCTCTGCAGATGATCAGTTAGCTGTTTTACAACTACTCTTTCAAGAGTCTTTGAGAGAAAAGGAAGGTTGGAGATTGGCCTATAATTAGCTAAGACAGCTGGGTCAAGTGATGGCTTTTTAAGTAGAGGTTTAATTACAGCCACCTTGAAGGCCTGTGGTACACAGCCAACTAATAAAGACTGATTGATCATTTTTAAGATTGAAGCATCAATAATTGGAAAGACTTCTTTTAACAGTCTAGTAGGAATGGGATCTAACAAACATGTTGCTGGTTTGGAGGAAGAAACTATTGAAGTTAACTCTGAAAGATCAACTGGAGCAAAAGAGTCTAAACAAATACCAGCAGTGCTGAAAGCAGCCGAACATGAAGAATAATCTTTGAGATGGTTATGAATAATTTTTTCTCTAATGTCTAAAATTTTATTTGTAAAGAATCCATGAAGTCACTACTAGTTAACGTGAAAGGAATACTCGGCTCTACAGAGCTCTGACTCTTTGTCAGCCTGGCTACAGTGCTGAAAACAAACCTGGGGTTGTTCTTATTTTCTTCAATTAATGATGAATAGTAAGATGTCCTAGCTTTACGGAGGGCTTTTTTATAGAGCAACAAACTCTTTTCCAGGCTAAATGCGCATCTTCTAATTTAGTGAGACGCCATTCCCTCTCAAGCTTTCGGGTTATCTGCTTTAAGCTGTGCGTTTGTGAATTATACCACGGAGTCAGGCACTTCTGATTTGAAGCTTTGCTTTTCAGAGGAGCCACAGTATCCAAAGTTATACGCAGTGAGGATGTAAAACTATTGACAAGATAATCGACCTCACTGGGAGCAGAGTTTAGGTAGCTGCTCTGCACTGTGTTGGCACATGGCACTGAAGAGCATAACAATGAAGGAATTAGATCCTTAAACTTAGTTACAGCACTTTCAGAAAGACTTCTACTGTAATAAAACTTATTCCCCACTGCTGTGTAATCCATTAAAGTAAATGTAAATGTTACTAAGAAATGATCAGACAGGAGGGGGCTTTCAGGGAATACTGTTAGGTCTTCAGTTTCTATGCCATATGTTAGGACAAGATCCAGAGTATGATTAAAGTGGTGGGTGGGCTCCTTTACATTTTGAGAGAAGCCAATTGAATCTAACAATAGATTAATGCAGTGTTGAGGCTGTCATTCTCAGCATCTACATGGATGTTGAAATCTCCCACTATAATTATTTATCTGAACTGAGCACTAAATCAGATAAAAAGTCTGAGAAATCAGACAGAAACTCTGAGTAGGGACCAGGTGGACGATAGATAATAACAAATAAAACAGCTTTTTGATTTTCCCAATTAGGATGGACAAGACTAAGAGTCAGGCTTTCAAAAGAATGAAAACTTTGTCTGGGAAAAGCCTGGAAAAAGAGTTTGTTGCTCTATTAAAAAAGCCCTCCGTAAAGCTAGGACATCTTACTATTCATCATTAATTGAAGAAAATAAGAACAACCCCAGGTTTGTTTTCAGCACTGTAGCCAGGCTGACAAAGAGTCAGAGCTCTGTAGAGCCGAGTATTCCTTTCACTTTAACTAGTAGTGACTTCATGGATTTCTTTACAAATAAAATTTTAGACATTCGAGAAAAAATTATTCATAACCATCTCAAAGATTATTCTTCATGTTCGGCTGCTTTCAGCACTGCTGGTATTTGTTTAGACTCTTTGGCTCCAGTTGATCTTTCAGAGTTAACTTCAATAGTTTCTTCCTCCTAACCAGCAACATGTTTATTAGATCCCATTCCTACTAGACTGTTCAAAGAAGTCTTTCCAATTATTGATGCTTCAATCTTAAAAATGATCAATCAGTCTTTATTAGTTGGCTATGTACCACAGACCTTCAAGGTGGCTGTAATTAAACCTCTGCTTAAAAAGCCATCACTTGACCCAGTTGTCTTAGCTAATTATAGGCCAATCTCCAACCTTCCTTTTCTCTCAAAGACTCTTGAAAGAGTAGTTGTAAAACAGCTAACTGATCATCTGCAGAGGAACGGTTTATTTGAAGAGTTTCAGTCAGGTTTCAGAATTCATCACAGTACAGAAACAGCATTAGTGAAGGTTACAAATGATCTTCTTACAGCCTCTGACAGTGGACTCATCTCTGTTCTTGTCCTGTTGGACCTCAGTGCAGCTTTTGATACTGTTGACCATAACATTTTATTACAGAGATTAGAGCTTGCTATAGGTATTAAAGGTACTGCGCTGCAGTGGTTTGAATCATATTTATCTCATAGACTCCAATTTGTTCATGTAAATGGGGAGTCTTCTTCACACACTAAGGTTAATTATGGAGTTCCACAGGGTTCTGTGCTAGGACCAATTTTATTTACATTATACATGCTTCCCTTAGGCAGTATTATTAGAAAGCACTGCATCAATTTTCATTGTTATGCAGATGATACTCAGCTTTACCTATCAATGAAGCCAGATGACACACATCAATTAGTTAAACTGCAGGAATGTCTTAAAGACATTAAGGCCTGGATGACCTCTAATTTCCTGCTTCTAAATTCAGATAAAACTGAAATTCTTGTTCTCGGCCCCACAAATCTTAGAAACATGGTGTCTAACCAGATACTTACTCTGGATGGCATTACTTTGGCCTCCAGTAAACACTGTGAGAAATCTTGGAGTCATTTTTGACCAGGATATGTCCTTCAATGCACATATTAAACAAATATGTAGGACCGCTTTTTTGCATTTGCGCAATATTTCTAAAATTAGAAACATCCTTTCTCAGAGTGATGCTGAAAAGCTCATTCATGCATTTATTACTTCTAGGGTGGACTATTGTAATTCATTATTATCAGGCTGTCCTAAAAGCTTCCTGAAAAGCCTTCAGCTGATCCAAAATGCTGCAGCTAGAGTACTGACAGGGACTAGAAAGAGAGAGCATATTTCTCCCATATTGGCTTCTCTTCATTGGCTCCCTGTTAAATCTAGAATAGAATTTAAAATCCTTCTCCTCACATACAAGGTCTTGAATAATCAGGCACCATCTTATCTCAAAGACCCCATAGTACCATATCACCCCAACAGAGCACTTCGCTCTCAGACTGCTGGCTTACTTGTGGTTCCTAGGATACTTAAGAGTAGAATGGGAGGCAGAGCCTTCAGCTTTCAGGCGCCTCTTCTGTGGAACCAGCTTCCAGCTTGGATTCGGGAGACAGACACCCTCTCTATTTTTAAGATTAGGCTTAAAACTTTCCTTTATGATAAAGCTTATAGTTAGGGCTGGATCAGGTGACCCTGAACCATCCCTTAGTTATGCTGCTATAGGCCTAGTCTGCTGGGGGGTTCACATAATGCACTGTTTCTCATTCACCTTATTTACTTTGTTTATACTCCACTCTGCATTTAATCATTAATTGATATTAATCTCTGGCTCTCTTCCACAGCATGTCTTTCTCTCCCCTCAGCCCACCCGGTCGCGGCAGATGACTGCCCCTCCCTGAGCCTGGTTCTGCTGGAGGTTTCTTCCTGTTAAAAGGGAGTTTTTCCTTTCCACTGTCGCCAAGTGCTTGCTCATAGGGGGTCGTTTTGACTGTTGGGTTTTCTCTGTATTATTGTAGGGTCTTTACCCACAATACAAAGCGCCTTGAGGCGACAGTTTGTTGTGATTTGGCGCTATATAAATAAAATTGAATTGAATTGAATTTAATTGAACTATGAAAACAACTGTGACTTACAGTCCATTAATCGATAACTTGAATCCCTACTACCATCTTATAAAGCATGCTTCAGGTGTTTTGAATAACAAATATAGTTTACAGGTTCATAATTTGTCTTATAGATCCAGGATGAGTTTCACCGAATTACAACAGTACACCTGGAATCAAAGTTCATGTCCAGGCTGGATGAATACTCTCCTGGGCTTCTGAACCATTTCCACTCAAAGGGTGGGGCCATCGGATTAAGGTTGCAGACTGTCCTACTGAAGGTACCATAAGTTTGGCCATATAATGTGTTTTATTTTTTTGCATCAAATCTGTAAGAGAAAATGTTAGCCTGTGGTGTCTATAAAATGTTAAATAAGTGCATACTTTTGTAATTACAGCAGTTTGTATGCACTTAATAGTCATCAAATGAGACATTGTTCATCACACCTTATCAAAAATTTGACCATTTTTAATATTTTCATCTTTACATACAGAAATTAAATACTGTACCCTATATACACTATATTGCTAAAAGTATTGGGTGATACCACAAAGTCAATGATTTTAAGTACTCCATTCACTTCCAACTTGACTGCCCTGCAGAGTCCTTACTTAAACCTTCTTTAACAGCTTTGGGAGTATAGTGTGTTTTACACTGATCTTTTCATACCAGTTTCATTACAAATGTAGGTCTTCTTTTGAAGCCCCTCTATTTTAAATTTGAAGGCACAATCAGCAGCACCTCTTGTAAACATTGAGACAGAGAAGCAGCTCGTTTGTCCAAAGGTGACAAAACTCAACTACAGGTCTATCATATGTTCTGTGATAAACATGACATTTGAATTGAGTGATTGCTGGTCTGCTGAAACCTCAGTTTAGACAGTAAGTGATTCAAAAGACTTGCTGCTTTGGCACTGCATTATTAACAGTGGTTTCTCTAAATCTAAGTCTCCTGTTAAAAACTGAACCACGATCTTCAGTAATATTAATTTGTCATTTTAGCCTCCTAGCAATCCTGCTATCAATTTGACCCGAGACCTTGTCATCCAGTGTTTGATGTTGTACTTTGGGGAATCTGCAGTTCCACTCTTTACAGAGTATTGTTTAAGGTAAAATGCATATATCCTTCTATCTCTGTTTTTTGACCATCACCTTTAGCTTTACAGTCTAAAATACATTTTTTTCTTATTGTAGGATGCAGATGAAGACCATGTGGCACAAAACCTTTCTAGACAAGCAATGACGATATACAGCATCAAAACTGATCCGTCAAAGGATAAAGAGGACATTGGTATTGCGATAGATGGAACAAAGGTCCTAGCTAATCTGGGCAACTTGCCGAGGGCTTGTGCCATGCTCATGGGTGTGACTTATGCATTGACTCTTGTGTACCCCAAGAAGCTCAGGTACACTTTTGAAGCCTTTCGGAAACTCTTCCTCGAGCTGGATGGATCAAAGCTTTCCCAAAAGTACACAACCTCAAGAGCAAGTTATTGGCTACTTGAGAGCACAGAATTTTGTGGTGCAGTTAAGTCTTCAAGTCTTGTTCAGAAAAACAAATGTTATTCACATTGATTTGAAGGATATGATGTAATGTTTTGACAATGAGAAATGTTTTGAAAATGCAGAGCTTAGAAAATAGAATAGAAAATAAATGCATTGCCATCGTACATATCCCTTACACAAATAAATCTATGCTTGCTGGTTTTGTACATGTGATAATTTCTTAACTGAATTCTTGCAAAAAGAAGGTATGATATTAAGTAGATTCAACACAGAAAAGTTATGGCAACAAAGTGACAATTAAGAATAAATAGATTTTAAGACATGTGGCACTAGTTCAAAGAGAATTTGAACAATTAATTTAAGTAAACATAACTAGCAGTTGCAGTTAAAATGTGTTGAATTAAGTGACATTGTTACAAGTTTATAAAACTTGATTTATTTATTCAATCCAAATAAATCTTATTCAGAAATTTAGATATATAGCATCAATTTCACCCAGCAAAATTAATAAACATAAATTAATTTAATTCAGATAATTAGTGAATATCAGTTAATTCAACCTAATAAATTAGTAAATCCAAATCATTTTTTACAGATATTTAATATATATAAATTAAATTCTTTTAGATATTTAGTAAATATTTATCAGTTTTTGCAATAAAATTGTTTTGGATTTACTCAAAATTTGTGAAACTATTAGTAAATGGTAAATGGTAAATGGACTAGCTCTTATATAGCGCTTTTCTACTCAGTCAGAGCACTCAAAGCGCTTACACAACATGTTTACATTTACCCATGCACTCACATTCATACAAGCACTTCCATGTTTATACTAAGCTAAGTGCTTTTAATTAACTAGCATTCACACACATTCATACTCCGACAGGATGGTCGGAGAGCAACTTGGAGTTAAGTATCTTGCCCAAGGATACATTGGCATGTAGCCTGGAGTAGCCAGGAATCGAACCGCTGACCTTCCGATCAGTAGGTGACCTGCTCTACCTACTGAGCTACAGCCACCCCATAAAATATGTTGGATTAGTAAATCCAACATATTTTAATCAATGATTTCATTATTTCCTATTTAATAGTTTTACTTGAATTTACTAAATTAAATCAATAGTTTTTACTTAAAGTTGGAGCTCTTAAAATCTACTCAATTATATTAAGTGTCACTTTGTTGCCATAATTTTTTTAAGTAGATAGTGGTCAAACTTTTCTGAGTGTACAGTTTGCCAGGAGCAACATGTTTAGTCACAGGTTCTCCTTAAATTGCTGCCTTAGTGGTGCCCAAAAAAACCAATGTGAGCTTTAATGGTAAACCTTTTTGGGAAATCCTGGTGCTGTTAGGAGAGTTAGAATTCCTGCACTATTATGTGCCACCACAGTGCAGAGCAGCTACCTAAAGAAGTTGATTATCTAGTCAGTAGTTCATCCTCACTGCATACGACTTTGGATACTGCTTCAAATCAGAAGTGCCTGACTCCGTGGTATAATTCACAAACACACAGCTTAAAGCAGATAACCCGAAAGCTGGAGAGGGAATGGAGTCTCACTAAATTAATAGATGCTCATTTAGCCTGGAAAAAGAGTTTGTTGCTCTATTAAAAAAAAAAAAAGCCCTCCGTAAAGCTAGGACATCTTACTACTCATCATTAACTGAAGAAAATAAGAACAACCCCAGGTTTGTTTTCAGCACTGTAGCCAGGCTGACAAAGAGTCAGAGCTCTGTAGAGCCGAGTATTCCTTTAACATTAATTGTTGTGATTTGGCACTATATAAATAAAATTGAATTGAATGATCTGATAAATGGTTGATCAATCTTATCAGCAGCAATATTGCCTGTGAAGCCTTTTTTATGCAAAGCAACAACTAGAGGATCACTGGAATTATGTTAGCAGGTCCTCTTCAGACCAGAAGAGGTTTGATCAAACAAACATTTTTCTCTCCCAAAACAAATGTGGCTTCTTCCTTATGAAGTAGTCTTTCAGGTTGTGCACAACCAAGGTCTTTCACCATTGTTTTGGGATTTCCAGTGCTCTCCACAATGTTTGGGATAATAATTTTTGTAGTTTTGCCTCTATATACCACCACAGTGGATTATAAAGCAGACAACATGAGAATGAAGTGCAGACTTTCAGCTTTAATTAAAGGGGTTTTACAAAAATTGTGCACAAACTCTTTAAGAGAGTGGTGATGGCAGACTAGGGCTGCATAAAACGATTTTTTTAGTAATCGAGTATTCTATCGATTATTCCATCGATTAATCGAGTAATCGGCTAAGAAATACTTTTTTTATTAACAGTTTATCTGCATATTTTAACTTCCGTACTGCAGTTTTTCGACTGTGAACAGCGGTGGATGGAGCAGCTACAAAGTTCTCTTTTCTTCACCTTAACACTTGCTGATCAGGTGCTTGATGAAGGACCTCCAGCTGTTTCACAGATTTAATGGTGGTTACTAAAAGAAAAAGCTGCTGTTTTGGACGCTGGAAAAACGTTTTCTTTTTCACTACTTGAGCTCACCGTCACAGCTTCGCCTCTTTGCGCTTGCGCAGTTAAAACCGCTGCCTGCTATGAGTGTTTTGAAAAACTAGTGGCTGTGGGAGCCATGGCGCATGTGTGAGTAATGGTGTAATGCTTTGTATTCACAAGCATTCTCGAAAATACGTTTCTACTGCAGGTCTATATTTAGTCACTAATAAGGGATTAAAGTATAAAAAATATTTTGACGGAGCCCCTCGGGTCGGGGGGGGGCGGGCCTTCCGGTACCGAACCATCGCTAGTGCTAATGCCCGCGCTCGCTAGCAACCAGTTCTGGTAGCTACAGCTGAAGTAAAGACAAAAATAACACCTGAAATTCTTAGCGAGCACAACCCACACAGACACACAGAGAGCAGTGGAGGCGTGGAAATGCATGTCAGCGATAGTTGCCCCCCGTCCCGTAAAGTATGGAACCCCGCATGTTACGGAGCCGTATTCCACGGAGTCCCGTAACATACGGGGTTCTGTATTTTACGAGACAGGTGGCAACTCTAGTGATGATCCACTCTGTGTTAAAGGAAATCAATCGCAGCGACGGAGAGCTTTTTAGAATGTGTGCGTGTGTGTACGTGAGTGATTCACACTCCAGTCCAGTAGGTGGCGGTAATGCAGTTCTATGTTGGTTTGCCAGCCACCAATAAACCCACAAAAAAACGACGGAGCTCTAATGCTGCTAATGCTAGTGAGGAGCGCCGCTTACACCGAGACAGCTGAGCGCTGCAGAGTTTAAACGAAGCATCGACACAGTAAATTTGTGTCGATAAATTTTTAGAATCGATTTAATCGAGTTAATCGATGAATCGTTGCAGCCCTATGGCAGACATTTTTTTTTACATAGTCCCCCATTTTTTAAGGATCAAAATTAATGGGACAAACTAACATTAATTTAAATATAAAGACTCTTTTTAATACTCAGATGAAAAACTTTGCAGCCACTGTCTGCCTAAAGTCTAGAACCCATAAAATCACCAAATGTTGTGTTTACTGCAGCCACCTTCAGTTGCTGTTTGTTACTGAGTCTTTCTGCATCCAATTTTGCATTTAATAATGGAAAAGCATGCTCTGTTGGGCTGAGATCAGGTGACTGGCTTGAGCATTGAAGAATATTCCATTTATTTATCTTGAGAAACTTTTGGGTTGATTTTGCAGTATGCTTTGGGTCATTATGCATTTGCACTGTGAAACGCTGTCTGATTAATTTTACCCCACTTTGCTGAATCTGAGCAGAATATATCCCTGTACACTTCAGAAAATATCCTGCTACTTCTATCAGGAGTCAGATCATCAATAAACACAAGTGACTGGTTCCACTGGCATACATACCCATGCCATAATGCTGTCTATACCATGTTAGATAGATAATGTTTACTTTGTATCATAAGTAAATGGTGTAGTTCTTATATAGTACTTTTCTACTCTCACTGAGCACTTAGTGCTTATACAACACATTTGCATTTACCCATTCACAGCTATTCATACAAGTACTTCCATCTGTATGCAAGCTAAGTGCTTTTACCGTCTACCATTCACATGCCAACGCTTGCATCGGAGAGCAACTTGGGGTTCAGTATCTTCCCCAAGGACACTTTGGTATGCAGCCCGGAGCAGCCAGGAATTGAACCTCCAACCTTCCAATTAGTAGGTGCCCTGCTCTGCCTCCAGAGACACAGCCACCCCAGAAGCCTCTCCTTCTCCATGCTTTTCTCTTTGGTTTCATTGGTCTAGAAACTTTTACATGACTGTGCTGGCTCATTTGGACGTTTTCTGGCCAAGACTTATCTTACCTTCTTGGTCTTGAGTCTAATCAATGTTTTGCACCTTGTTGTAGACCCTCTGTATTTCCATTCATGATGGTGTCTCTTGATTGTAGACTTTGACAGTGATATACCTGCCTCCTCAAGAGTGTTCTTGACTTGGTCAGATGTTGTGAAGCTGTTTTTTGTTTTGTTTTGCTTTTTATTACCATGGGAATAATTCTACTGTCACCCACTTTATCTTTTTTCTGTGGTCTTTCATGCCTTTTGTTGTTGCAAACCTGGCCCATGCATTTATTCTTTTTGCCAATACACCAGATTGTTGATTTACACACTTCTCACATTTTTGCTGTTTCTCTGACAGGTTTCTTTGGGTTTTTTAGGGATAATGGTGAAATGGTGAAACTGCACTGGACTACTTGCAGTAGACTGTCTTTCAAACTGCTCTTTGTGGATCTTGCTAGCTATAAAACATTTTCTGAATTTGTGGTGATAAGACTTTAATAACCTCCTTCTTAATGTCAGCAAGACAAAAGAGATGGTGGTGGAATTCTGGGGGAATAAAACTGCGACTAGCCCATTAACATCATGGGAGAGGATGTGGAAACAGTGGACAGCTACAGGTACCTGGGCATTCACCTGAATGACAGACTGGATTGGAGGACCAACAGTGATGCTGTGTATAGGAAGGGGATGAGCAGACTCTACTTTCTAAGGAAGCTCAGATCCTTTAATGTATGCAGCAAGATATTAGAGATCTTCACCAGTCTGTGATAGCAAGTGCCATCTACTTTGCTGTTGTCTGCTGGGAGATGCCAGCAGGATCAACAAACTGATTCACAAGGTTGGAACTATCATAGGTCAGAAATAGGAGGCGTTTGAGTCAGTGAGGGACAGGAGGTCACTGAACAAACTGCTCTCTATCATGGACAACCATCTCACCCACTCCACTCCACTCCACACTGCTGAGGCAGCAGAACTCCTTCTCCCTCAGGCTGTTTCAACTTCGCTGCCATAAAGACACTTCAGGAAATAATTCCTACCATTCTCCAATAAAACTGTATAATAACACTTCTTTCTGTGACAGGTGAAAACACCTGTCAGGACATAAGATCCAACACACAAATTTTGTATTATATCCTCTTGCTGCTGTCTTCCGGATTTTTTTTGTATATACTCTGATTTATATTTATAGTGTATAGATTACATATTATATTATTTATCAATGTGGTTTGCACTACTCTCTTGTACGAAAGTGAGTACACCCCTCACATGTCTGCATATATTTAAGTATATCTTTTCACGGGACAACACTGACAAAATGACACTTTGACACAATGTAGTCTGTGTGCAGCTCATATAACAGTCTTCATGTAGAGCAACAATTCCTCTTTTATGATCCTCAGAGAGTTCTATGCCATGAGGTGCCATGTTGGAACTTTCAGTGAGCAGTATGAGAGAGTGTGAGAGCTGTACTACAAAACTGAACACACCTGCTCCCTGTGCACACCTGAGACCTAGTAACACTAACGAGTCACATGACATTTTGGAGGGGAAATGACAAGCAGTGCTCAATTTGGACATTTACGGTGTAGTCTCTTAGGGGTGTACTCACTTTTGTTGCCGCTGGTTTAGACATTAATGGCTGTATATTGAGTTACTTTGAGGGAAGAATAAATTTACACTGTTATATAAGCTGCACATAGACTACTTTTCATTGTGTCAAAGTGTCATTTTGCCAGTGTTGTCCCATGAACAGATATACTTAAATATCTGCAGAAATGTGAGGGTGGACTCACTTTTGTGATACACTGTATAGTTTCAGTACTCATCGTTGGCACGTTGGATGTTTAGTTACTGTAGACTGTATTTTTCTCGCTGCTGTTACACAATATTTCCCTTTTGGAATCAATAAAATATCTATCTATCTTAATATCTGCTGTGACATCTTCAACTACATCGATGTCACTGCTACTATCCTCAGATTGACCAATAAATGTCCTGGTTCAGTTAGAGCTGGTGTTTAAACAGTCATCCTCATCATGAACCAGGACATTTATTGGTCAATTTGAGGATCAAACACCTGTTGTGAATTTTGCCGTTAAGCTCCTCGTTAGAAAACAGCAACTTGTGCAGAAAGTTCTGAAACATTTAACAGTTGGACATGTGCATTCAAAAGCTTAGAGAAGGTCACATTAAGTTCACCTGTAAAGGTTTGAATGCATTTTAGGCTCGTCCTGAAATTTCACCCAAAAGCCAAATATCCCTAACTTTTTGTGAGTAGTGTATGTTCTGTAACTCGAGCTGTGTATCCTGGTAAAGAGCAGCAGGGAACGTGCCCCCCATCCCCTTCTATACCCAGTGTCCATTCAGTTGGTCAACAAATCACATTAAAGTCCCTTTGCCAAAAAATGAGTGCAGCTTCTACCTTGTGATAGAAATACTGTTTCTCTCTCAAAGTGACCTGATATCATTCATGAGAGAGATGTTTGACATGTTTCACAGATTGAAGGTCAACAAGTCATTTACAGCCATTTAAATCGTTTTTTGACACAACACCGGCAGCTAATAAATGTAACTAATAAAGTAACTTGGTTACTTTACTGATTACTACAGAAGTAACTAAGTTATTTTTTAAAGAAGTAATCACTAATCAGATTACTTTTTCAAGGTAACTATGCCATCACTGATGGCTACCCATCAAAACTACCTCTCCACCAGACTATCGCTGCTGTGTCCCCCTTGCATTTCAGAGCTCACCTGCTACTGTGACCTATACCTGCCTACTATCTGCCACCACCTCGAGGCCACATTTACGCACACTGCTTGTTGTTGGCACCTCTATGGTCTGACGTGTGGTGATGGCTGTAGCTTCTGAAGGACATTACCGTATTTTTCGGACTATACGTCGCTCCGGAGTATAGGTCGCACCAGCCAAAAAATGCATAATAAAGAAGAAAAAAACATATAGGTCGCACTGGACTATAAGTCGCACTTTTTTTTGGGGGGGGGTTGATAGAATCCGAGACCCAGAGCAGAAATTCCATCTTGAAAGGCAATTTAAAATAATAATGGATTAAAGAACAGGACGAACACGGTTACGCCTACGTTATGCTAACGTAACACATTCAGCTACATGACGCACAACGAACACGTGTTCGGTATGTTAACGTAACATTAAGTTATTCAGATAACCATAGCATAAAGAACATGCTAACAAGTTAACCAAACCATCAATCCATTGAATTCTTCATCCTCGGTGTCACTTCTAAACAATTCCGTACACTCCGTAGACGAAGCGTCGCTTCCTCTTATGTGTCGCGTTAGTCAGACTCGTCGTCAGCTGCAGTTCCAATTATTCCAGCCTTTCTGAATCCCAACAGGATGGTTTGTCACTGAAGCCCATGTTTTCTTGATCCATCCAATGACTTCCAGGAAAGTTGGGTGGCGCATTCTCCCAGTTGCCGTTAAGCTGTGCTCTCCATCCATCATCCACTGCGCCCACAGGTTACGCAAGACTGCCTTAAAGCTGCAGTTCACGGAGATGTCAAGTGGCTGGAGTATTTTGGTTCATGTGTTATAAATGTCACATATACGTCGCTCCGGAGTATAGGTCGCACCCCCAGCCAAACTATGAAAAAAAGTGCGACTTATACTCCGGAAAATAAGGTACTCCAAATGCTCTGCAGCTGTTGAAAGCACACCACAAGCTTCTTCAATAGTTGTCCATGTCAGCACTAATGAATAAATACTGTGAGTCAGAGACCCTCAAACAAGACTTTGCGCACCCCGTGGACAGTCTGCTGGACATCTCCAGTCCGCTGTCGCCCCCTTGTTTTGGTGTTGTAAAGTTCAGCCATCTGCATCAACCACTGCATGAGTAAAAACATTACCTTTGTGTATAACTTTACATCATTCTTCAACCGCCCCAAACTTTTTAAGCTTTTTAAGATTGCCTTCACCCAAACCACTGGGGTTCAGGTATTCTGTTCACAAAGACTGAACTAGCCCTTCACTCATGTAGGACTTCTACAGCATGACGCCTGGAAAATGTTATATCACTGTGATACCACTTCTACAGCAGGGTTCCAAGTCTCAAGGTCAGCTAACTCATCTTTACCAATTACAGTGACAGAAAAAAATCTCATATTGGCCATATTTGCACACCCAGGCTTAACAATCTAATTACTGTGTGGTGTAAGCTTCTGCCTCTGAGCCTGTCGCTCCTGCAATTATCACCCGTTTTAAACAGTAGATCTTTATCTCATAAATTATTTATCCTTAACGATTTTGTCACTTCTCAAAAGTTAGACATTTTCTGTATCACTAACCCTGAGCCACTGCCCCCTTGTGGAACTTTGCCCACCAAACTATAAATTAACATCTGAAGTTTAGATTTCACGTTTCAAAGCAAATCCTGTTTTAACATAAAGCACCACATGGACAGGCCCCTACTTATATAGCAGAGCTTCTGAGACCTTATCACTGCAGGCGGCCACGCCAGTCTTCTAACTGTCCCACACTCTGATTTTAAAACCAGATGCAATCATGGTTTTGAGGTTGTGGCGCCCAAATTTTGGAACAGCCTTTCTCCGCCGATCAAGTTGTATGAGTCTGTGATTTGTCTCAAACTGCTGGCCCGCGGGTCACTTACACACACACACACACACACGTTTCTGGCCTGTGAATTGATGTCAAAAGTATAATACAATTTGGCCCTTTAAGTTCCTTTTTTTAAATTTTGCTTATCCCTCTAATTAACCTCTTAACTGGCAGCAAAAAAATCACCTGAAAAAACTACATAACACCTTCTGGTTATTATTGGCTCTGAAAAACCCATTTCATAGTCTATTAACTGGCCGCGTCTGGTCCACCCGAATGAAGGGCATTTTATATGGCAGGCTCCCATTTTGATTGACACCTCATTCAGCCAATCGTGTTAAGAAATGGGTTTGCTAGAGCCAGTGATACTCAGAGGGCGTCACGTAGCTTTATCAGGTGATTTGGTGCAGCCAGTTCCATGATTGGCCGAATGAGGTGTCAATAAAAATGGGAGGGTCTAGCCTGCCATATAAAAGGGACTACAAATGGCCCATCCCCGGGCCCTGGCCAGTTAAGGGGCTATGACAACCATTTCTTGTATAACTTAAATCAGAGGTCCCCAGGTACTGGTCCACAGGTCATTTGGTACTGGGCCACACTGAAAGAATAAATTACTTACATTATTTCCATTTTATTTATTATGAGTTTGAACGTCGTTTTATTTTGAAAAAATGGGCTGATTCGCTCCGTTACATTTGTCTGTGACTCCCTCTTGATGCGTGCCACAAGGCTTGTATCGGTCACGTGATGAGTTACTGTTAAAATTAAACTCACAAGGATGGGGTGCTCACGTGGAGTAATGGAGTAGACGTGTTTTGTAGCTACATGTTGCTACCTCCATTTAACATTTAATTACTGCACCGAAGTTCTTTTTTCTTTCACTGGAGGACCAGTAAACCAGTAAACACCCACTATATCAAGAGCTTGCAGTTTTGGTCGATTACACCATACCAAAGAAAGACAAAACACAGAAGTCAGCCTCTTATGCAAGCTCAACTGTTAGCAACAAGGCTATTTTAGCTGCCATCAACAGCCAGAAAGACCAGCTTTTAAAAGTTCACACATTCGTGGATTCCCTCAAGAAGTCACTGGAAGGTCGCCTACTCTATTGACACCTGCTTAACAACCCTGCAAAGCAAACACGGTGAGGGCCAGCATCGCCTAGACGACATAGATACAGCTCTTTCCTTTACTGACGGCTGTGTTTCTGCCCTGGAGGTGACACGCTGCGAGCTAGCTGCGGCCAATGGGCTTCTTAAAGCAAAGCTGAATGACTTAGAAGGGCGCTCTCGCAGACAAAACATTTAGATTACTGGCTTCAATGAGAAGGAAGAAGGTGGTCATCCTACAGAGCTGCTTGGACCAAACAACTTTCCCAAGCCTGTAAAAATAGGCAGGGTGCATCACGCCACTTCCCAATGAACGACCACGGATAATCATCACCAGAGTGCACAATGACCGTGATGTGATGAACATTCTAAGGCTGAGTTGTCAGCAAGCCCTGCTGTTATACCATGGCCAGAGAGTCTCCATATTCCCAAACTACACGGCAGAGGTCGTGGAGCAGCGCCAGGCATTCAACAGCGTGAGGAAAAAGCTTGTGGAGGCTGGGGCCAAATGCTCCCTTCACTTTCCAGCCAAACTGCAAGTCTTTTTAGCAATACACAGTTTTTTTAGCAATACCAAGTAAGTTCTCAGGGCTTTCAAATTGTTTTGGAGTAGCAGGGGGGCATGACAAAGTAGCAGGCACCTTATGACTAAGACCTTTGCTGTCCTCCATGGGTGTCTATCCCCTAAATTTTACTACTTTTTAAAGACTTTCTTTCAGTATTCCCATAAATATATTAAAGTTACTATAAATGAACAACTTCTACTATAAAAGGAAGAAATGCCACGGCCGATATGTTCACAAACCATTACTTATATGCAATGCATCTCAACAATGTTATGGTTTAATTTTAAACAGAGGTGGCAAAAGTACTGACATTCTGTACTTCAGTAGAAGTACAAGTACTTGTGTGAAAAAATACTTTGGTAAAAATTGAAGTACTGGTTTAACATCTTTACTTAAGTAAAAGTAAAAAAGTACAGGCTCTGAAATGTACTCAAAGTAACAAAGTAAAAGTAGCTCTTTGGAGGACGTTTCTACCTGCTATTTTTGTGTAAAGCTAACTGAACCTCATTATATATTATTGTAATAATATAAAATAATGCATGAGAATACAAACGTAATTCCAATCTAAATTTTAATCCTAATGAATGCACTCAGCTTGAATCTGTTCTGTAGGACACAAACTGTTAAAGGGAATTCAAACACAGCTCTGTTCTCTGTGTCCTCCATAGTAGAGGGTGACTGTGCCTCCACCTAAACACAAACATGAGGATACTCAGGGGTTACAGTGGGATTCAGAAGCTGGAGGAACCCTAAGATCAGCTGTAGTGGCTCTGCATGGTAAATGGTAAATGGACTAGTTCTTATATAGCGCTTTTCTACTCAGTATGAGCACTCAAAGCGCTTATACAACCTGTTTTGCATTCACCCATGCACTCCCATTCATACAAGCACTTCCATTTTTATGAAGCTAAGTGCTTTTAATTAACTAACATTCACTCACATTCATACTCCGACAGAACGGTCGGAGAGCAACTTGGGGTTAAGTATCTTGCCCAAGGATACATTGGCATGTAGCCCGGAGTAGCCAGGATTCGAACCGCTGACCTTCTGATCAGTAGGTGACCTGCTCTACCTACTGAGCTACAGCCACCCCGGGGTGGGGACAAGAATCACAGCTTTCTGTTGAAGCTGCAGTAAATGATGTTGGTGTGCAGGCTGTGATCAGCTGACCTGCTGCTCTGAGGTTTACTGCTCTGTGTGGATGAAGTGAACTCACAAAGATGTAACCCAGTATTTCACAGCTATCTGAGCTGATCTCCATCCCCTACACTGACAGCATATAGGCTGTAGAAATGTTGGACTCAGTGAATGAATCTCAGCATCAGCAGCTTTGATTCAAACTCATCTCTGCTGCACTGATGTAACCTGTAACTCTGACCATGAACACAGCCTCTGTGCACCAACTTTACTGTAAATACAGTACAACAAGCTAATCTGTTTATCACACACACTAAACTGTGGTATACAATCTTTGAGTAACACTAAGTCAGCATACTTCAGTTTGTTTTGCAGTCCTTACCTTTAATTCTAACCTCTCTTCTTCCTCTCCTGTCCTCTTTCTCCATCTCTGAGTGAACTTCTCTCTCTTTGCTCTCCCTGAAATACAGCAGCTCTTCTTTTAGCTAGCAGACACACTGTGTGACAAACTGCACACACTTTGTGTGTTTGCTGATATTTTTTGAGCATTTAGAAACGCTGCATTTACCTGCCACACGTTTATGCCTCCCTTTATGCTAGCTCCTCTTCAGTACCGCTAGCTAAGCTGTTTATGTCCCGCGAGCACAACTTATGGACTCGGTCCGGCCCGCTGTGACCCCTGATTATAGCGCTATAAATGACACATTAATTTATGGGTTTGCGTATTTAATCCCTTTGTACGCGATAAGCCCTGATGATGGATGATACGCCAGTACGATTGTCTCTTATGTGTTATTATTCCTCCGCTCAGATTGTTTGATGTTTGACGGAAATGCAAACCTTTCTCTGACGTGTTAAACCTAAAGTAACGAATCTGTTTGAAAATGTAAGAAGTAGAAAGTACAGATACTTGTGTAAAAATGTAGGAAGTAAAAGTAAAAAGTACTCAGTAAAGTACAGATACCTGAAAAATCTACTTAAGTACAGTAACGAAGTATTTGTACTTTGTTACTTCCCCCCTCTGCTTTTAAATAATTTTGAAAGTTAATCTTCAAAAGTACAGAAGCTCTGCTAATGCATATTATTTTATCGTCAAACTTGCCCCTGACTGAACAGCACGGTCGGCTCTGAAATTCATCATCAAATCATGCAGACGGTCGCATTCCACGAGGCCGGCGACCTTTCTCTCATCTGATCATTTCAGTTCTATTGTTTACATTGATCATGTATACCTAGATTACTTACTTTCAACCTCGGACGTGGGCTTGAACCATTTCCGAAGCCCAATCATCTGGTCCCCATGCCTGGCCCTGACCTGTTCTGGTGCACATTATCATTTATATAGTCTTCCGGAGGTGCACACAGCCCACTGAGTTTAAGCTACTCACTCAGGGTTTTCTATCTCCGTTAACGTTTTTTAAGATGACAGACTCAATTATCATTCCTTTTGTCTGGGCTGGTAAACATCCTCAAATCTCAAAGTCGGGGCCTCGGCCTCCTCGTTTTTCCCCATTATTATTGGGCCTGTAATGCCAGAGCCTGGGTTTTTTGGAGTCATGTCTATCCGGGGGATAAAGAGGTGGACTCACCAGTGCCTAATTGGCTGCTGAATGAAAATCTTGCCTCTGTAGCACTTACTAGTTCCTCTCTATCTGCTGCTCTGTTTTCCAGTCTCTCTCTATTTTCCCAACTGCTGAAGGATAATTTCCTGCTGAAAAATTCACTCAAGATTCTCAAGCAGATAAAGACTGTTCTGAATCTCCCTGGCTTCTCCATTTATGCTCCCATTTTGCAGAACTCAACATTTAAACCAGACACAATGGACGCAGTCTTTAAGCACTGGTTAAATGAGGGCACAGCTGTTATTAGTAATCACTTCGCCTCCTTTATGCAACTCCAAACTAAATTTGGTCTCCCTTCTAGCCATTTTTTCAGATATTTGCAAGTTCGTAATTTTGTCAGACAGCACTTCCCCCAATTTGAAACCCTACCTGAGCAGCACAGCTTCTATGAGCTTATAAAAAAGCCCCCCACCTCTAAGCAGTTGATTTCTCATTTCGTCAGTTTTTTCAGTACGTCCCCTTCCTCTAATCATATAAAAGATTCCTGGTCTTCTGACATACTCTGTGAAATTTCAGATGAGCTGTGGGATAAGAGTCTGTCAAGGATCAAAACCTGTTCCATCAACTCTAGACTGAAATTTATTTCTTAACTATTTCCGTGGGTCTCTCCTACTTGTGACAAATGTAAATTAGATGATGGGACTCTGGGCCACCTTTTTCTGCTCCTGCCCTAAACGTACGGACTTCTGGTGCAAGAACTTTTAATTTTATAATAACGTTTATGGCAGACACTTTATGACCATTTGATAATTCTGGGATGCTCTAATTTTTCTCTTACTTTTCCCGTGTCTCTCCAGCAGGCTCTTATGTTTGGTTTGGTGGTTGCAAAGTGGGTTATTCTGAGGGAATGGAAATCCTCTACCCCCCGTTTAAAAAAATGGCTTAATGATGTGGTCTCCTGTATTTATCTTGAAGAGATTCGATCCTCTCTGTCAGACACTCTGCATAAGTTCCTCGATGTGTGGGGTCCTTTCAATAGGTACACAGAAAGTAATGGGCCTAAAGGATTATTCTGACCACTTGGATCTGTTTTTCTTTTTTTAATGGTGCACTGTCTGTACCACATTGTTGCTTGAACTGCCTGTTGTCCCTTATGTCTCTGTCTTGTGCTTAATTGCCCACTTTGGACACATTTTTATCCTCTTGTCAATACGCTTGCTGGCTGACAGATTGTTTTGACTGTTTTTTGTTTGTTTGTTTTGTTTTTTCATCTGCTTTAATTGTTTAATTCTGAGAAATTATAAATAAAGTATTAAACTCACAAGCTTCACTGGCTCCCGTGCCTGTTCAGGCTGTTACACACTGGATGTGTCAATTTTGTGCGAATGTTTCGTTTGTGAAAAATGTTTTTCAGACTCACCTGTTCTTAATGCAGCCGTTCACACCGACCGCATAACTTCACAGGACAGATTTGTGGCATTTATTTTTTTTGTATCAAGTTTGATTTTTCTGAACAGATCTGACCAATCAGAGCGTTGCATTCAGCAACATGTGAGCTTATAGCGCAAAACGTGCACTGACTATACAGTGATGTGGGAACAGTAAAATAATACAATGTTACCTCAGACACACAGCTGCACGCTGCGCAGTTATTTTTATATATATATTTATTATGGAATGCCTTTGAGAGTCGAATATATTGAATGAAAGTCTGAATATATTGAATGAAAGTCTGAATATATTGAATGAAAGTCTGAATATATTGAATGAACTCTGAATATATTGAATGAAAAGTCTGAATATATTGAATGAAAGTCTGAATATATTGAATGAAAGTCTGAATATATTGAATGAAAAGTCTGAATATATTGAATGAAAACAGACCTCACAGAAGCTCCTGCGCCATCTAGTGTTTTCGTTACGTAAAGCACATACTGTCGCTACAAGAAATGACACTATGAGTCAATATGCAGGGAATTTAGTGGCAGAAATCCTAAATAATGAGTATCTAATTAACACCCTGGCAAATGCATGAACTGGCCAACATAATACTAGCAGCAGTGTTCTTTATCGTACTACTGATGAAGAGTTTTATTCAGTGAATCTCAGGTCACACAGCTCCTGCGAATCAAGCTAACAACAAGCAGAACATGCCTTCCACATCCACATCTCAGATTCTAGACAGGGCCTGTTGTTGTGGAGGGTGCCTGTGCATGTTCTGGTAATGTTAGCTTGATACGCAGGAGCTGTCTGACCTGAGAGGTTCGCTGCAGTTGGTCTTCCACGATGAAACAGTGAAGATGAACTGCAGATTGACTCATAGTGCCGCTTCTTGTAGCGACATTATGTGCTTTACATAACGAAAACACTAGATGGCGCAGGAGCTTCCGTGACGTCAGTTTTTATTCAATATATTCAGACTTTCATTCAATATATTCAGAGTTCACTCTATATATTCAGACTCTTATTTTAATATATATATATAATAATTTCCTAAATGGCATTCCATTATATATATATATATATATATATATATATATATATATATATATATATATATATATATATAAAATTTATATTAGGGGTGGGACTCGATTAAAAAAAATTAATCAAATTAGTTACAAGCTTTGTAATTAATTAATCGAAATTAATCGCAGTTTAATCGCATTTCAATATTTGACATGAGAAATATTAATTTAAGTTTAGTTGATGAATGAATCAATATACATAAGCTTAAACTTCAAAATGTTGTTTATTTTCCCACCAGTCTACTACACAGACCAATGAAGGGTGGAAGTGCTCCTGTGATAAGCAAACTCCTGAAATTAAAGTTAAGCATCATAACTGGATAGTTTTATTCAACATTAATGTCTCACTTGTTATAGTTGGAAATTAATCATTCTCTCAGCTGTATTCCTTGATGTTGAAATGTGTTATGCTTGTTTTAACAGCTTATTTTGAATAAAGACTTAAAATTAAACCACAAAAAGGAGAAAAAGTTCGTTCTCCGTTTAACAGCTGCTTTTACACAGCTGTGCTTCACACTCACGGTTGCTAGGCGACATGAGCTACGCAGAGGTGACGGCAGCTGATATGAAGGCTAGCTGCTCACTTCCGGCCTTTGTGGTGTTCGTGGGCTGCGAAAGACGTGGGCCGGGTCCTTCGCAGGATGCGGCCCCTAATTTGGACATTGTGCGTCGATATAATCTGTATGACGGGAACTCGTGCACTGAGAAACGTTCCACGGTGCAAAGTGCGATTAAAATGCGTTAAAATTTTTAACGTGTTAATTTCCCCATAATTAATTAATCGAAATTAACGTGTTAAAGTCCCACCCCTAATATATATATATCTTTAGGCCTCATATTTAAAAATAGAGTAAAATTATAGTGTAAAGCTGTAAAATACAAACTGATCACTTTGAATCAACTTCAGATATTACATCTGCTTCATTTGTCATGAAGTAACTGAGAAGCTGGCCTCACCTGGCTGTAAGACTGCTTGACAGTCCATTGTCCCATTAATTTTGAACCTCTGAAAATGGGGGGGCTGTTTATAAAAATCACTGCAATTCCTAAAGTGAAGTATTTGGGTTTGTAGACCCAAGCTGGGTTACAGGGGATCAAATATTTATTTCACTCAATGACATACAAATCAATTTACAATACAAATCAACTCTTGTGAAATGTGTTTTTTGGGTGATATTCTCTTTCTCCAATAAAATTAAAGTGCCATAAAATTTAGAGACTGTTCATTTCTTTGTAAGTAAACTTACAAATTAATCATGGGATCAAATAATTATTTCCAACACTGTACATGTTAGCAATTACATTTATGTGTCATTTATGACTGCTTGCAAACTCTGATAAATAAAATAAACTTAGGTTCACTGTTCAGACGGTGCAGAGAGTGTAAGGACTGTTTGCGTACCTTATAGACGTGAAGAAAGAGTATAGAGAGGTACAGGAGGATAACAATGAGGAAAGGCACAATGAAGACGATGGCTAGGGGTGTGAAGACCCACAACAGGTACTCCAAGACACTCAGGTAGTCCTCTTGATCAAGGCCTGCCCATCCCTCCCATGCATGAAACAAACACACCTGTCAGAGCAGGGGAAGAATGTCACTATGCAGATCCATCACTTTGGTCCAGCCTGAAACATCTCAACCACTGGATGGACAGCTTTAATATATGTAACACACATTCTTGTTTGCATTAGCAGGAACTTTAAAGACTGGTTAACTGCCATATGTAGCATTACAGTTTGACATAATGTAGCACTGAGAGAGAAAAAATAATGTGAAAAGTGCTTCTATGGCAACAGATGCAACAACACAACACGTGACATTGTTATGGTATCACACGCTGTGACTATGAACTATCACAGTACTCTACATTTAAATTCAGACTGGAGTGGAAATGCATGAATGGTTACCACAGGCCTCTCAAAGAAGGCTGCAGAGACAGGGCTGCAATACATCCCATCATGCAGCCCACAACCATTGTTGGATTTGTTAACCACGCCAACGTACTGTGTAAAACAAGTATTGCAATTACATTTTACCCACAGTGCATTATGTGATTTTCATAATGCATGAAGAGCAGAGCTGATGTTAAATGAATAATCCGTTTGGTTCTAAGTTCATACATTTCATTACCAGTGTCTGTAACACATACCAAGAGGGAGACAGCGTCCTCTGCACCCGTCACACAGGACTGGTTGCCACTGTCTGACATAGTGCTCTGCTCTCAGTCACAAGAACTCCAGCTCACCCAGGTGACGATCAGGCCAGGCAGTCTCAGGCAGACAGATGACACTGCAGAGGGCACCGGCTGCTATATGAAGATGAGATAAAGGAGGATAGCGCTCACTTAGTTCTGTGACCACATTTACAAATAAACAGTAGTAGTGCTCACTGAACAGCGTGTCGTTTACATAAAATACAGCGCACACAGCAAAATGGTGGAAGAGCTTCCCCATGAATAACAAAGTTCAGGAAAGAATATCCACACAGCACGTATAACTGCGCTAACTGGTTAAATGAAAGGAGCTGGACAAATCTGCCAGCTCGCAATAAGCCTTGACTTCTAAAAACCAACTCCACACGAACACCAAAAATGTTACCCACCGACTAATTACTGCGTGTAAAGGCATTAAAATACACCACTAGATTCAATGTTTCACTAGTACAACCACAACACCTGAGAGCAACCAGCTATCCTGTTCCTCAACCCGGAAGTAGCTCAATGAAGCGTTAGAGGGTGCGTTCCAAAACTCCCTCCTACCTAATTTTCCTAACCTCCTAAACAAGGATTCATAAGGACTTAAGAAAAAAGAAGAGCAGTGCGCTGAGGATTCTAACGACCGTTCACTGGTCTCTCCTTAACAATGTGACGCCGGACTACAGTGTAAAGAAAATGGACTACAAAATGCGCGTCTTACTTCACCACAGCGTGTTCTAGCCCGCTTGTTTTCTGCAGGTCGTTCAAACCAGAACAATCTGCGAAACATAAGGCTGGAATTTTAAAGAAAAGGGAACATTTATTTTCCTATTTCTTCCCGAGTAGTGATCCAGTGAGTCATTTCTTCCTCCTCGTTTAGGATTCCCGTGACTTATCCCAGCTGACCTGAAGTAAATAATAATAATAATAAGTCATGATAACCCTAAAACCTTTGATCATAATCTGATTTGGAGAGCTTATATAAATCTATGTTTCTGCCTGGCAACACCTGGACAAGAAGTACTTTTTCTTCCAGCTTTGCATGTAACTCAAAACATTTTAATAGGTTGTGGCATGAAATGTGCAATTATAATTAACAGTCACATGATCTGGTCAGATGGTCTGTCAATGTTTCACAAAGGATGGTCCCAATGTATCCTCTGCCAAAGGAGGCAATGAAGAAAGCACTGAAGCTCCTTTCCTTAGCGTACTGATGATGGCCGCCACGCAGACACTTCCGGGCCACTACTCTCAGTGAGGTATGTCTATGTGAGGTACCTTGCTCAGCAATATGGAATGCAGCCGGAGATTCAACATCTCCACAAACTACCGTGCGGATGAGAGCGTAGATGAGAACACACCACTGACTTGCAACAGAAAGAGCTTCCGGTTCGACTCGTTACCTTCAAAATAAAAGCAAATTAAATCGTTCCATCTTGTTAACGACAACACAAATCTTTCATAGTCCTGAGTGGGAAAACGCAAAACATGGTATTAAATAAAAAAAAAAAAAAAAAAAGTAATGATTTTAATATAAAATGCCCAAAAGTAGCTTTTCTAAATCAGTTCAAATTAAACAGTGTTCTAATAATCATAAGATTATTTTATTGCTTCCTAAGTAATTTTCAAAGAAAAGTATTTGTGGAACTTTTGTTTGTTCTTAAAAAGAGAGAATGCAACTTTTATTCTGAAAAGAAGGGAGCGGGAAATCCTTCGTTATCTTCTGAGGCGGAACACTGGAAATGACTGTGGAAGTGGGCGCATGCCACGCTCAGACGCGAGCAGCTCGTCGGTAGATTGTGTGTGTTTCCTTGTTGTAGTGCGCTGACCGCTGTGATGGTGGAGAGGAGGAGAGTAACGCTGGTAGCGGATATTATCCTCAGCAGGAAACAGCCACCGGAGGTGGAGGAAACTGTTCATTGTCGATGCTCCAGGGCCTTCGTACGGTGAGCCTCCGCCGCCTTTCTTAATAAATATCGTTATTATGTATTGCTTGTGAAGTCTTAACGGAAAGCTGATTTCTCTTGTACACGTGTTTTGGATTGAAAACAACCACACGCCATTGTTTTATATACCATTGTTGTTTAAAACAACATTGTTTTGAGGGTTATTACAAGGCTATTACTGTTACTATAAATGGTGTACCAAAGGTTAGCTACTGAGCGCTAAATCAGAATTGGCAAGCTGGGCAGTGTGTGGTATATGAGGTGTGATTTGCGATCTCATGACATATCACTCAAACTCAAAGTGATTTAAGTGAGTAGGAGTAGACTGTATAAATGCCAGCATTACATTTTGATTTAGGTGTTATTGTCATCAGGACCCTGGGTTTTAATGGATAGATGAAGCTGTGGCGTTCCTGCAGATTCTCAGCTTTCTATGTTCTCTGCCTCTGTACAGGGATCGAGAGCTTTATCGTTCTGATAACAGACTTCTCCCTGACTTTGCAAACGCTGTCCAAGGTATGTCTTACCATGTCACAATATTTAATAGTCATTTGTACTGGAATTACAAAATTTATCATGCAGTGGGGTTGGTGGTACATGTTTAAATTTCCTAGCGGGTTCTCAGAAATGATCCAGTGGAAGTTCTTTGAAATCAGATATGACAGACTTTAAAGTGAAGCAAATGTTTCCTGTGTCACTGATTGCTTTACATTGTTCGATGATGTGACGCTGTCTTAACCTCTGACCACATGTCAATTTCCTCAACTCATAGAAGCAGATGATGGCGAAGAAGAGGAGGCTGAAGTGGAGGAGCTGGATGAAGAGAGTCAGATGATGGTCAGCCTGGGTCTGCCTTTAGCCTTTGTGTGCTCCTCTGACCAGAGGAGAGCAGTAAGTCAGACTTCACCTTGGCTCTGTGTTGCTGTGCTATTTTGGTCACCTTTTTTAAAGGAAAACTAAACAACAGTTTGTGCTGTTATTTTTGGTCATGTCAAAGGGACGGAGGGCTAACAGGAATTGCCTAATATACTGTGAAGAACCAGCTGAAGAAGAAGAGGAAAGTGAATTAGATCCACAGGTTGATGAAAGAGGTGATACAATGACCTTACTGCTGTTATTTTTATTATTAAATGGTAAATGGACTAGTTCTTGTATCGCACTTTTCTACTCGCCTGAGCACTCAAAGCGCTTGCATACGACACGTTTACATTTACACATTCACACCTATTCATACAAGCACTTCCATGAGGAACTAAGCAAAGTGCATTTATTGAGAGCAACTTGGGGTTCAGTATCTTGCCCAAGGATACTTTGGCATGCAGCCTGGAGCAGCCAGGAATCAAACCGCCAACCTTCTGATTAGTAGATGACCTGCTCTACCTCCTGAGCCACAGCCACCCCATACTATTTGTATATATTACAAATATATCTAAACTCTCTTTAAATTGTAATGTTTCTATATATCAGGTCCTTAGAAAGTCTTAAAGTTTGGTCAGTACCACCTAATGACACATATTACTCTGTATTATTATTTATTTATTTATTTACTAAGCCAAAAAAAACACCAGTGTGTGAAAAATTAAATACAACCTTACTTGTTCCATGGGAATTAACAAGGTAAGTAGCAGCCAGGTGCTGCAAATCAAATGTTCTTGATGAAATGATCATCAGCAAGCATGGCTACAAAAGGGGAGGCGTTGGCCGTTTGCTGTCCTGGAGCATTCAGGTGTGTGTTTGCTAAGAAGGAAAGACATCAGCAATGATCTTAGAAATAATTGTTGCTGCTCATCACTCTGGGAAGGGCTATAAATCAATTTCCAAACAATTTGAAGTCCATCATTCTACTCATCATTCTCACAAGTGGAAAACATTCAAGACATTTTTTTCTGGACATCCCAACAAATTCACTCCAAGGTCATGCACCTTGGAGTCATTGAGGCACGAACTCCTCTGTGTGCCATTTTTACAAGAATGCCCTCAGATGTCACAGTACACATTGATAGGGGAACTGTTCTGAATCTCTTTCGGAAGACTCAGGAGAGGAAAAGCTCAGGTCCTGATGACACCGGAGGCTGTATTCTTAAAAACCATGCCCTGCAGCTGGCAGGCATCTTTAGTTTTCTTTTTAACATGTCTCTGCAGACCCACAGGGTCCCTCAGCTCTGGAAAGCCTCTGTCATGGTTCCTGTCCCCGAAAGTAAGGCCACCCAGTCTCTGAATGGTTTCAGGCCTGTTGCCCTTACTTAATTAGCAATGAAGACATTTGAAAAGATTATTAAGGAGGTCCTTTAATCTAGAGTGAAAGAACATCTGGACCCACTTCAGTTTACTTCTAGGTCAGGCAGGGGAGAGGAGGATGCAATGGGAATCCTTTTAAACATGATTTTAAGACATCTGGAGGCACAAAAGGCTTTGCAAGGTTACTTTTTATTGATTTCTCATCTGCTTTTAACTGCATTCAACTGTTTTCATGGTCTGACTCTGGCCTCATATGTTGGCTGATAGACTTTTTAACTGCATGTTCTCAGAGGGTCAGCGGGTTTCTTTCCGATGTCCTCTTTTCTTCTACTGGGTCTCCTCAGGGCTGTGTTCTTTCACCCCTCTTATTTATTTTATATACCAATGATTGTCACAGCCAGTATCCACAGCACCACATTTTAAATTTGCTGTGGACTCTGTGATTCTGTCCCTCCTCAGCAGTGATGACCCAGATCATGGACCAGAGGTCAGGGATTTCACTGACTGCTGAGAGTCCTCCTTTTTAAAGATAAATGTTTCTAAAATAAAGGAGATGGTCATTGATTTTAAACACAGTGCAGTCATCGTGCCTGTGGTCATTCTGGGGAAAATGTTGAGGTTGTAAACCAGTATAAACCCCTGGGAACGATCCTTGACAACAGGCTGATTTTTGAAGCCCACATAGGCTCACGCTGTAAAAAGGCGGATCAGAGGGTGGATTTTTACTGGAAGCTCTGTGGTTTTAATGAGGACTTTTATGAAAATGTTTTATCCTTGTTTTATTGAGTCTGTTCTTACATTTAATCTTATCTGCTGGTTTGGATTTTTAAACGTTAAGAACAGTAACCAGCTGCTGGGAATCGTAAAGGTGTGCAGAAAAATTGCTGGTACAGCCCTGAGCAACCTCATAGAAACCTCAGGCAGCCTCAGGCTATCAGAGCATTCAGATCCCTCCCTGCTCTGACCCCCTCCTCCTGTCGCCCCTGCACACACGAGCCCCTGACCCTCATCCACCAATACTACCAAATTGCTCAGGTACCCAGCACATAAGCTACTTCTCTTTGCACGTCATATCTTAAGTGCCTCATGTCTCTGCCATTTTTTTGTAGTTATTATTTTTATTTTTATTTAAACATGTTTCTTAAATTTTAGTACTTTCTACATGCTTTTGCACTGTAGAAATTCAGGTTTAGATGCATGTTTACACCTCAGGTCTGAGAGTAAGGCAATTTCAATCCTCTGTATATCCTGCACATATGTGGTATTGACTATAAAGAAACTTTGACTAGACTTTGACTTTAATTTTGACTCTCTCTGCGGTAGGTGAAAACCTCTCTCCCTGCTGTCCAAACAGAAATATCTATGCAGACAGATAATCATGCTTGAGATGTAGTTCTTGCGGTTTTTTGCAGTTTCTCTAGACATCGCACCTTGCAATGCAATTTGCTGGGATGTCCAGTTCTGGGGAGGTTTGGCATTGTGCTAATGCATACCTGAAAGCTCCAGCCCAACAAATTGCAAGAATTTCTGCTTTTATGGAGGCGGTCAACTCGCTGATCAATTAATCAAGTGCATTTTATTAGCTGCTACTTCATAATTCCAATGGAAGTAGTAAGGGCACACACAGGATTGTATATAGTCTTGTGAAAACCTTCTTTTTCATGTGATAGTAGATGCATACTGTCACGGCCAGCGATGTGACGGGCAGGGATGGACCCAAACACAGGACTCCCGAGACAGGCATTACGTAAAAAGGTGTTTATTAAGGTTGGGGGACGAATACAACATCCTTCTGAGGGTAGGCGAAGGGAAAACACAGGAACACACTGGCACGATAACATCAACGATGTGACAACAGGCAGCGAAAACACAGGACTTAAATACACAGAGGGGCTGATGAGGGAAGAGGAAACAGGTGGGAACACAGGTGACGCTGATAACCAAGATGAGACCAGGGGAAGCAAAACTGAATACAACAGACAGGGGCTGGACAACTATCAAAATAAAAAAAACAGGAAGTATGACGAGAGAACAGAGACGCAAACCTGACACAGAATACAGGGAGACACAAGGAACTAGAACTAACTAACTGAGGGCAAATAACAAAACATAACCCGAGAAAGTAACAGACACAATACCCAGAAAACATAAAACACTGGGCCATGGGCCCAGGACATGACACATACATCACACAACTACGTAATTTTTTTTTTTGTTTGTCCTAGTTGATGAGAAGGAAGTGTTTGATCCACTTGTGGAAGTACCTGGAGGGTTCCAAGATGTCGGCTGGGAAGCCTACTGGGGTAAGGATGGAGACGTGAAGGTTATAGTTAATTGTATGTATTTGGTCACTGTACACAGTGCTGGTATACAAATGAACTCAATGAAGTTTGTGGATTTCTAACAGTGGACTACAACAGTATTATAAGCATTGTTGCAGACATTGTATGGAGACTGAAAAATCAATCTAAACAACTCTCCATATAAGCAACCTTATATGGAGAGCAGCGTCTTGTTTTGTGTAAGTCTAAAGCTTCTGCACCTCATTGCATTAAAATTGTGGCAGTTTTGCATGTTTGCTTGCTTTCCATATACAAGTTGATCTTATCAGATCCTATTACAAGTGGACAGTTAGCAATGCTAGTACATCCATTACAACTTTGATATGGGCATCAACATGCAAATAATTCATTTTGGTTCACTTTGATTTGTATAGTGCCAGTTCACAGCAAGTTGAGTTGTGTTATACACTAAGGTAAAGACCCCAATGATCAGAAGATCTGCTATGAGCAAGTGCTTGACTATAAAGGAAGAACTTCCTTTTAACATGAGCCCTCTGAAAGAACCAGACAGAGGGATCACAAACCAAACAGAAACTCTGGGAGAGATTAGACAAAAGTTAATGACTTGCCATAGGATTTAAGGAGCAGTGCTCAGTGCATAATGGGAAGTCTCCCAGTAGTCTGAGCCTATTGAAGCAAAGCTGAGGGATGGTTTAGGGTTACCTCACCCATCCCTTACTATAATGTTCATCACAAATGACAGTTTAAGGTTTAATCTTAAAAGTACAAAGGGTGCCTTTGTTTAACCCAAGCTAAGATGTGGTTCTACAGGAGAAGGGCGTGCTATAGTAGCCGAAGGGTCTGACTCCCATTGTACTTTAGGAAATTCTCAGAACCAAAGGTAAACCTGTACTCTGAGAGCAGAGTGCTCTAATGGCACCCAAAGTAAGTATCTGTTTAGACACAGTATTTCTGCTTCTTGTAGGGCAAAATATGATGGGTTTTTTTCATAATTTAGAAGTATAAAAGGACAAGTCATCCAGGCCTTTATGTCTATAGATATCTAATTGATTTGTGTCATCTGGCTTCATGTATAAATATAACTGTCATCTGATTAGCAGTGAAAATATATGCAGTGTTTTCTAATAATATTACCTAAGGGACGCGTGTTTAATGGAAAATGTATTGGTCCTAGCACGGAACCCTGTGGAACTTTTGTTGAGGAAAACTTCTTACTTACATTGAATAAACTGGTAGATGTCATATAAATAAGAGTAAAACCAGCATAGCACTTTTCTTAATCACCAAAGGTATATTAGATTGTTGAGGAGACTGTTTGTTGTGATTTGGCGCTATAGAAATAAAATGGAATTGAATTGAATTGATTCTTCGCTTGGATCCCGAGTAAAGTAACTCATGTAGTAGCTCACATTTACATAAGCACAAACACATCATTCATCAATGAAAACATTGCACTTGATTCTTATTGGAAGCATTTAAAAGCTTTGGTGTGGAAGTTTTTAAACAGCACAGCCAACTGGATCAAGAGCTTGGTGCTTTCTGGAATTTTTTGGGACCAGTTCGTTAACTTTGTCAAAAGTAACTTTATTATCTGTAATGCTGCTGTGTGATGGCTTTTGTAGTGTGTAACAGCACATTTCCTACTCTGTTATAATATATAATAATATAATATTAGTACCAGAGTTTATATGACTCCAGGTAGGGAATGAGTCAGCCCTCAGGATGTAGAATGGATCCAAAGCTTTGGCAGCGCACATCTTTTTAGACCCAACAAGACAGAAAAAAGGACCAGATTAAAAATTAAATGAATTTCAGTATTCACTGAAACTGAATAAATGAATTCAGTATTCACTAACCTTTTTTTAAACCATGTTCCACACAGAAAGTGTCAGTGGTTATCATGTTATTTTTATGAACCCATTCTACACCCAAGATTAAATATTGCTTCTTCATTTTCTTAAATACTATCTTGACACCTCTACAGTGCAACAGGGAGAAGCTCTGTTGTGGAGCAGCTGGCTGGAGAAACATCCAGAAACTGAGCTGCAATCTGCAGAAGATCCAGGAACAGTGATTGCTCCTTGGGACAACCCAGATACAAAAGCTCTCTGGGACAAACATGCTACAGAGACCTACTGTTCATATTGGGAGCAGTACTCATACTGGGCAGGACAGGGTTGGACCTTTGAGCAGTTGGTCTGTAATGGGGATGCTGGAAGTGAAGAAGCAACAGGGGTCATGGACACAGGTGAAAAGAGCCACACAGAGGAACAGAGAGAGAGACCTACCAAAGCTGAGAACCGACACAAAGAAGTTGATGCTGAAGTTCTGAATGATCTGTTTGGACAAAGCTTCACAATAGAGGTAGATGGAACCTGTGTGCCTGGCTCAGTTATAGTCCAGTCAGAGGGAATGTTCTGCAGTTCTGATGAGGCTTCTGATGATGGGAATAGTCGCAAGAGACCAGCTGGCTCCATACAGCATAACACAGCTACTACAGGTAAGAATCGAGTGTGTGTGGTACTGTCAAGGCTTCATGGTTGAATAGACTGATCTGTCTGCTATGTTGTAGCAGTAAATTTTATAATATATATTATATATAGGGGGAATGGGGTACTGTTTTTGCTGTGTTTGTCTGTTTGTTAACAAGTCCGATTCATACGAAATTTCCACAAATGATGGCCAGTGACCCCTAGGTCATCCAGTTAAAAATTTTGCCATAAAAGGTCATGGTCAAAAGAAAAATGGAAAAAAAAATCCTGATCTGTAACATAGGGCAAAAACCAAACCCTATCAGATTTATCTGATATTGGGTACACAGTTGTGGAGGGCCAAGAGCTAGTGCAAAACCAAACGCATCTGAGTCCGATCCAGATCCTGGATTTGCGGGCTACTTGAATTTAATATGGGAAACTCCATTTACCTCATAGTTTTGGCCATATCTCAGTTGAAAAAGACACATCATCTTCATTTGTTGGAAAAAGAAGCATAGTGCTATTGTCCATGGACACGTAACATTTGATTGGGATATGATCCTGTTATGCAAATAAGATAAGATAAGATAAGATAAAACTTTAATGATCCCACGACGGGGAAATTTGCGCATTACAGCAGCTCAGTACAGAAAACTAAAAATAGAATAGAATAAAATAAAATAGAAGAACACTATACACATATACATAAGCACTATATACAGAAAATATATAGTCAATACACACATGTACATATACACACATATACACACACATCAAAACACTATATACAGATATCAAAATATTATATACATTTGTAGCCGGTAAGGTACACAGCATACACGGTATGCATTATATGGGTGAGTGTAATAAATAAAATGTATCTGGACTGTAAGGATAAAGTGATGGCAGAGGAGGTAAAGTGTCCAAGTGACTCAAGACATTATGATGTGTTATACAGTCTAACTGCTGTTGGGATGAATGACCTGCGAAAGCGCTCCTTCCTGCAGCGAGGATGTTTCAGTCTCTGACTGAAGGAGCTGCTCAGCTCACCCACGGTCTCATGCAGAGGGTGATGGGGGTTGTTCATGATGGATGTCAGCTTTGCTAACATCCTCCTCTCACCCATCACCATCACAGACTCCAGAGGACATCCCAACACAGAGCTAGACCTCCGCACCAGTTTGTCGATCCTGCTCCTGTCCCTTTCGGTGCATCCACCCCCCAGCAGGCCACTGCGTAGAAAAGGGCAGATGCTACCACTGTGTCATAAAAGGTCTTTAACAGAGTCCTGCAGACACCAAAGGACCTCAGTCTCCTCAGCAGGTGGAGTCGACTCTGGCCCTTCTTATACAGGACATCTGTGTTTGTAGTCCAGTCCAACTTGTTATTGAGATGAACACCCAGGTACTTGTAGGAGACCACTGTCTCAATATGCTTTCCCTGGATGTTCACCGGTGCTGTAGGGGGTGGCTTCCTCCTGAAGTCTATGATCATCTCCTTCGTCTTGCTGGCATTGATTTGGAGTGCGTTGTTCTCACACCAGCCGACAAAGTCACTGATGACACCCCTGTATTCCTGGTCGTTCCCATCTGATACACATCCAATGATGGCCGTATCATCTGAGAACTTCTGTAGGTGGCAGTGGTCCGAGTTGTACCTGAAGTCTGAGGTGTACAGACTGAACAGAAAGGGTGAGAGGACCGTGCCCTGTGGCGCCCCCGTGCTGCAGACTACCACATCAGACATACAGTCATGGCACCTCACATACTGTGGTCTGTTGGTGAGGTAGTCGATGGTCCATGCCGTCAGCTGACTGTCTACTCCGGCTCCCTCCATCTTCCCTCTCAGTAGTGCAGGCTGGATGGTGTTGAAAGCACTGGAGAAGTCAAAGAACATGACCCTCACAGTGTTTCCTGCCTGCTCTAGGTGAGAGAGGGATCTGTGCAGCAGGTAGATGATGGCATCGTCCACCCCAATGCCGGGCTGGTAGGCGAACTGCAGGGGATCCAGCGCTGAGCTCACCAGTGGGCGGAGGTGATGAAGGATGAGCCTCTCCATGGTCTTCATCAGGTGAGAAGTCAGGGCCACAGGTCTGTAGTGGTTGGACTCCCTGGGCTGTGCGATCTTTGGCACTGGAACTATGCAGGAAGTCTTCCACAGTTCAGGAACCCTCTCCAGATTCAGGCTCAGGTTGAAGATATGCAGTACCACCTGACAGAGCTAGTCTGCACAATCCCTGAGCAGTCTGGGGCTGATTCCATCTGGACCCGCTGCCTTCCTGATCTTCGTCTTTCTGAGCTGACTTCTCACCTGATCAGTTGTGAGGTGGATGTGAGGCTGGGTTGGGGTGGGTGATGGGGCTGGCTCCGCTGTAGGTGAGGGTGAGGAGAGTGCAGGCAATGATAGCACTACACCAGGAGAGAGGGGGGTCAGCATACGGAGGGGGGCAGATGGGAGCTGAGGGGTGGGGGAGGTGGTCAACGACCCAGAGTCAAATCTATTGAAAAACAGGTTTAGGTCGTTAGCCCACCCCCGGTCAGCAGACACTGTGGCTCCTCCATTGTCCTCAAAGTGGCCAGAGATTTTTTTCATGTTTCTCCAGACTTCTCGGACTTTGTTATGTTGGAGCTGTTCCTCCATCTTCCTCCTGAAGCTCTCTTTGCCTCTCCGGATCTTGTATTTCACATCCTTTTGCACTCTCCTCAGTTCCTCCTTGTCTCCAGATCTGAAGGCCCTCTTCTTCTCGTTCAGCAGGGCCTTCAGCTCTGGGGTCACCCACGGTTTATTGTTGGAGAAGCACCGTACCTTCTTGGTTGGCACAGTGTTCTCCACACAGAAGTTCATGTAGTCTGTGATGCAGTGGGTGAGGGCGTCAATGTCCTCACCGTGAGGCCTGCAGAGTTCCTGCCAGTCTGTACATTCAAAACAGTCTCTCAGGGCCTCACTGCAGTCCTCAGACCACAGTCTTATTATCTTCTTGGTGGGGGGTTTCTTCTTCACAATGGGGGTGTAGGTGGGGTGAAGAATGACCAGGTTGTGGTCTGAGTGGCCAAGCGGGGGTAGAGGTGATGAGCTGTAAGCCTCCTTTGTGTTAGCAAACAGCAGGTCTAGAGTTTTATTGTCCCTTGTGTGGCAGTCAACATATTGGGTGAAGTTAGGGAGAGTGGAAGAAGGTGAGGCATGGTTGAAGTCCCCAGAGATGATAATCAGGGACTGTGGATGTGCCGTCTGTAACTGAGAGACGGTGGTGTGGATGTCCTCACAGGCTGCTGTAGCGTCGGCCGACGGCGGGATGTAAACAGTTAACACAATAACGTGAAAACTCCCGGGCCAGGTGGTATGGCCGAACGCTAACCGCTAACAGTTCAATGTCTTTGGTACAGCGCTGCTCCTTCACAGTGATGTGTCCTGGGTTACACCATCTCTCATTAACGTACATCGCCAGTCCCCCACCTCTCCTCTTACCACTCTCCCTCATGCTCCGGTCCGCTCTCACCAGCTGAAAGCCCTCCAATGTTACGACGGAGTCCGGTGTGTGGTCCGTGAGCCAAGTCTCCGTGAACAGCAGGAGGCTGCTCTGCTGGTACTCCCACTGCAGTCTGGTTAGCGCTGCCAGCTCTTCCATCTTGTTGGGTAAAGATCTTACGTTGCCCATGAGAATAGATGGAATGCTCGGTTTGTACCGTCTCCTCCTCTCCCGGTACTTCGCTCCAGCTCTGCATCCCCTCCTCCGACGCCGTAATTCCTTCGGAATCTCGGGTCTCTCCTCCGGGAGTACGCTCCTGTTGCACAGGGCTAACAGCTGATCCCGGCTGTAAACAATAGAGTGGCTCACCGGTTCTCCAGATGAAGTGGTGAAAAGTCCCAAAAAGAGTATAAGGAATGCCACTACTCTAATGAAACTTTGCAGGTCCATGGCGGGTTTGATATCCGATATAACTACGAAACTAAGAGTCTGAAAGAAAACCTTAAAATACAAGAAAAACACACAAGAAAGGGAAGTAACCTGGGAGCTGCAGTAACAGGCTGCCTACCGTGGCGCCATCTTGGAAGTATATGACATATACTTCCAAATATATGACACAACTTTTATCCCTCTATAAATCCGATCACAAAATTCTCCCATTATCGCCCCCGTGAGAAATTGCGTAATTTCTCATTGTAAAAAAATGACCATAAAACGAAAGTTATTTTGCTTCAGCTTTTAAAACCTTGGATAATTATGGGCATAAAGAACAGGACCTATGTGTTATCTCGGTGATTCAGTGTTTGGAGAGTGACATGTTTGTGAGATGGACAATGTTAAAATAAACTAAAACGTCTGCAGGAGACGGGGTTTGTTGTGCTTTATTGTCATTCAAAAACAAAGTGCGTAAAATAAATTCAAGTTCTTCCACTGAGTGCCTGAACCTTGAGAGAGAAATACGCAGTCAGACTCTCATTAAATAGAACCAGATACTGAACTCAGCCTACTTGGTAAAATCATGTCACCAGGTCTGGTTCTCAAACATTTTTACCTGGTCAACTAAAGGTTAAAAAAAAAACAAAAAGTAGAATGTCTGTTCACCAAAATATTCTGCCTGAGTGCTGCTATTCAGGGGCATTTCCAGGATTTTTTTTAAATAGGATGATCCAGTGGCGGATCTAGGATTTTTCTGAGTAAGGGGCCATCAAGGGGCCACAGTATTCATAGAGGGGCCAAGTATTTGTGGTAGATGTGGTGATATACGGACCAATAAAAATTAAAGCCATTACATTACAGTTAGGGTAAATCTTATCACCATGAAGTGTAAGAATTCAGTGAACTTATGTGCCATTTCACTAAATAACAATATCAGACATTTCATACATTACAGCATTAACTGTTGTTGCTCTCCCTAAATGATTTCTGACCTGATGAAAAGGGGCTGGAGGTGTCCTGCTCTTGACCAGCCTCTGGTCTACTGTGTCCTGCTGCTCTTTCCCTCCTCTCACCCTGCTCATTTTCAGCTGCAGACTCACTCTTTTGCTCAAAAACTGCTGAATTCCCACCTGAGACTGACCCTTTCTTTTCATATTCTTCTCTATTACTGCCAAACATTATAGTTAATGTAAACACACAAATGCAAATTACAAAGAAGTACATGAATTAGTATTGCATGAATTAGTGAAATGCTAACACTCATGTCCAAACACAAGTAGTGCCTCAGTTAACATTACTCTTAACTAACTTTGCTTCTTAATTTAATGTTTGTCAGACTTACGCTGTGTGACAGCTGTGAGTAAAAAGAGATTTATGACTTATCATTACCAACAAAGTCCTCAAAATGTAGACTGCATCGGTTGTGGGTTAAAAAAACTTTCTCCGCAAGATCGTTTAAATCTTCTTTTTCTTCTATAAGCTTTATTCACGCTGAGCATTCCTATTTGGCTCATTAGCGCTACTGGTGTTTCGGCATGGAATTGCATCCACCTATAATTTGATCCTTGCTCTCGGACAAAGGACAGATGAGTGACAGGACAGGGGCACTTCAGGGGGCCAATCAGATTTCAGATGGGGCCAAGGCCCCTGTGGCCCCGCCCCTAGAACCGCCCCTGGGATGATCCAAGGGAGACCAAGAACAAAGTGGGGGCGCCTGCAGGAAATCATAAAATTTAATCAGAAATAAAAACACTGTAGACAACATGAAAGCGATACCACCACACAGAAGTCACAGTTATTGATAGTTTTTTGTATTTTCAAGTTGTCTTTTTTATCCTTTGCTTTGTACACATTATTATATATTACATGTATTTCAGACACATATTGCCAAACACAACCCTAGAGAAGTGAAGTCACTTACATTGGTTATAATAACCCCTGTCTAACTACAGGATTTGTAAGGTAATAAGTGTCTATAAGTGTCAGTTCTTAAAGTTCATGTGTTAGAAGCAAGAGAATGGCAGAATGTAAGGATGTGAGCATTATTTATTTGTGTCCTCATGTCATGTAGAATGGTTATTCTAATTTTCAAAATCTGCACAGCCCTTTCCAGCCATCAGAAGAGAAAGAGGATTAAGGATGTATGGCGGTACAGTAAAGAGAACACAACAGATTATAGGAAGATCCAGAAGAGTGCAGGATATACATTGCTTAACAAATTTATTAGACCACCATCAATGTAAGGTTAATACCACAACTTAACAGTTAACAGTATTCATTACCCATTTTTTACCCCTCAGCCTAAAAAGGCTGATGGGTATTGTCATCACTTTACCAGGCAGGCAGGCCAGCATTCACCTTTGTTATTTTCAAATTGATACCATAGTTGTATCTACTAAAAAACTCAAAGTCAGAGGTCAGGTTTTTGAAAATCTTGTGGACCCTTTAACTTAATGATGTTATCTAGGATGTACAAATTCATAACATAGATACATCTACTGAAAATATCAGATGAGTTAGTTCTTACCATAATAATGCCATCACAAAAAGTGACAGTATTTTCAGTGGTTTGTATTTATTAGCATTTCTCATTCTTGGTTCTTACTTACCCATTTGCTTTTGAATTGATATGGTGAAGAAAGTTTTATTAGTTTTAGTAGTTGAATGTTATACTTAACTAGAAGGGCACTCAGTAGAGTGCATACCTCTCCCACCGCAAATTTTCTGTGTGCAATTCAATTCAGTTTTATTTCTATAGTGCCAAATCACAACAAACAGTCGCCTGAAGGCGACTGGGTAAAGACCCTACAATAATACAGAGAAAACCCAACAGTCAAAACGACCCCCTATGAGCAGCACTTGGTGACAGTGGGAAGGAAAAACTCCCTTTTAACAGGAAGAAACCTCCAGCAGAACCAGGCTCAGGGAGGGGGGGTCATCTGCTGAGAGGGGAGAGAGACAGAGATTAATAATAACTAATGATTGAATGCAGAGTGGGGTATAGACAAAGTAAATAAGGTGAATGAACAGAAACAGTGCATTATGGGAACGCCCCAGCAGCCTAGGCCTATAGCAGAATAGTAAGTAAGCCAGCAGTCTGAGAGCAAAGTGCTCTATTGGGGTGATATGGTACTATGAGGTCTTTGAGATAAGATGGGGCCTGATCATTCAAGACCTTGTAGGTGAGGAAAAGGATTTTAAATTCTATTCTAGATTTAACAGGGAGCCAATGAAGAGAAGCCAATATGGGAGAAATCTGCTCTCTCTTTCTAGTCCCTGTCAGTACTCTAGCTGCAGCATTTTGGATCAGCTGAAGGCTTTTCAGGGAGCTTTTAGGACAGAATTACAATAGTCCAGCCTAGAAGTAATAAATGTATGAATTAGCTTTTCAGCATCACTCTGAGAAACGATGTTTCTAATTTTAGAAATATTGCACAAATGCAAAAAAGCAGTCCTACATATTTGTTTAATATGTGCATTGAAGGACATATCCTGGTCAAAAATGACTCCAAGATTTCTCACAGTGTTACTGGAGGCCAAAGTAATGCCATCCAGAGTAAGTATCTGGTTTGACACCATGTTTCTAAGATTTGTGGGGCCGAGTACAAGAACTTCAGTTTTATCTGAATTTAGAAGCAGGAAATTAGAGGTCATCCAGGCCTTAATGTCTTTAAGACATTCCTGAAGTTTAACTAATTGATGTGTGTCATCTGGCCTCATTGATAGATAAAGCTGAGGATCATCTGCATAGCAATGAAAATTGATGCAATGCTTTCTAATAATACTGCCCAAAGGAAGCATGTATAATGTAAATAGAATTGGTCCTAGCACAGAACTCCATAATTAACCTTAGTGTGTGAAGAAGACTCCCCATTTACATGAACAAATTGGAGTCTATTAAATAAATATGATTCAAACCACTGCAGTGCAGCACCTTTAATACCTATAGCAAGCTCTAATCTCTGTAATAAAATGTTATGGTCAACAGTATCAAAGCTGCACTGAGGTCCAACAGGACAAGAACAGAGATGAGTCCACTGTCAGAGGCTGTAAGAAGATCATTGGTAACCTTCACTAATGCTGTTTCTGTACTGTGATGAATTCTGAAACCTGACTGAAACTCTTCAAATAAACCGTTCCTCTGCAGATGATCAGTTAGCTGTTTTACAACTACTCTTTCAAGAATCTTTGAGAGAAAAGGAAGGTTGGAGATTGGCCTATAATTAGCTAAGACAACTGGGTCAGTGATGGCTTTTTAAGTAGAGGTTTAATTACAGCCACCTTGAAGGCCTGTGGTACATAGCCAACCAATAAGATAAGATAAGATAGATAAGATAGTGTTTTATTTGTCACATGCACAGTTATACACAGTACAATGCACAGTGAAATGTATTTTGTACCTGCAACCATATATACACACACATATAAATAAGAAGAAGAATAAAAAAAAAAAAAAAAGTAATTTACACTATACACTATACTCTATATACTATACACTATACACACTCTTATAAATTATAATATTTACATTGTGCAATAATGGTCCAGTTAGGGCTCAGAGTTGAGCAGACGGATGGCTTGTGGGTAAAAACTCTTCTTCAACCTTTCAGTCTTAGTCCTCAGGCAGCGGTAACGCCGGCCTGATGGGAGCAGGGACAAGAGAGAGTGTCCGGGGTGGCTGGGCTGTTTTAGGATCTTCATGGCCCTCAGCCTGCACTGCTTGGTGTAAATGTCCTGCAGGTTGGGGAGGGTGGTTCTGATGGTCCGTTCAGCTGAACGAACCACCCTTTTTAGGGCCATGAAGTCCTGCTTGGTGCAGTTTCCCATCCAGGTGGTGATGCTCCCACGCATGATGCTCTCGATGGTGCAGGTGTAAAAGTTCCTGAGCACCTTGAGTGGGAGCTTGAAGTCTCTCAGCCGCCTGAGGAGGTAGAGACGCTGTCTGGCCTTCTTCACAGTGATGTTTATGTGATGAGTCCAGGACAGGTCCTGTGAGATGGTCACTCCCAGGTATTTGAGGGTGTCCACTCTTTCCACCTCAGCACCACTGATGACAAGTGGATGGTAGTCCCTCTGCTGCTTCCTGCTGAAGTCCACGATCAGTTCCTTCGTTTTGCTGACGTTGAGCAGGAGGTGGTTCTCCTGGCACCAGTTCTCCAGGCGGGAGACCTCTCTCCTGTAGGCTGTCTCCTCATTGGGAGAGATTAGTCCCACAACAGCAGTGTCGTCAGCAAACTTGATGATGACGTTGGACTCTGACGTGGCCTCGCAGTCATGGGTGTACAGTGAGTACAGCAGAGGGCTGAGCACACAGCCTTGGGGGGATCCAGTGTTGAGGGTGAGGGAGGATGAGGTGAGGTGACCCACTCGTACCACCTGTGGTCTGCTGGTCAGGAAGCTGTGAACCCACCTGCACAGGGATGGGCCCAGGCCCAGGTCCAGCAGCTTAGAGACCAGCCTGGAGGGAACTATGGTGTTGAATGCTGAGCTGTAATCTACAAACAGCACTCTCACATAGTTCCCCTTACCAGTGTCTATGTGTGAAAGGGTCTTGTGGAGGAGGAAGGATATGGCGTCATCTGTGGATCTGTCTGGCCGGTATGCAAACTGTAGTGGGTCGAGGGTGGTGGGCAGTGAGGAGGTGATGAATGTCTTGATGAGTCTCTCAAAACACTTCATCACCACAGAGGTGAGTGCTATGGGCCTGAAGTCATTGGGGCTGCTGGGGTGTGATTTCTTTGGGACAGGGACTATGATGGACTTTTTAAAGCAGGTGGGAATCACACACAGTTTCAGTGAGAGGTTGAATATCAGTGTAAACACAGGTGCCAGCTGGTCAGCGCAGGTCTTAAGGACACGTCCACTAATACCGTCTGGTCCAGCCGCTTTCCTGGTGTTTACACGTCTAAACGCCCTCCTCACGTCGCGCTCCGTCACAGTGAGTGTCTCCGCCCCTCCGGCCGGGAGCGCAGCGGGCTGTTGAGTTCATCAGCCAGAGAAGCGTCGGCACTCACCGGGTGTGTGTGTGGTGCTTTGTAGTCCGTGATGGTGCGTAGTCCCTGCCACAGTCCCCTGGAGTCAGACTGTTGTAGTTGCTGTTCCAGTCTGCGGCCGTAGCGATGTTTAGCCTCTTTCACCGCTCTGCGGACGTTGTATGATGCAACCTTGTAGTCCTCCATGTTCCCAGAGGCGAGGCCGGAGTTGTAGGCAACGGTGCGGGACCTCAGGGCGTCGCGGACAGATTTATCCACCCACGGCTTCTGGTTGGGAAAAGTCCTGATGGTCCTCCTAAGTGAAGTGTCTTCAACAACTTTCCCAATAAATCCCACGACAGTTTCCGTAAACTCTTCGATGTCTCCGCCCGCGCTGCTGCGAAACATGTCCCAGTCGGTTGAATCCAACGCACCCTGCAGAGCGGCCTCTGTTTGATCAGACCACCGTATCACTTCTCTCACAGCAGGGGGTTCCTGCCTGAGCCGTTGTTTGTATTTCGGCATGAGAAGGACAGAGGTGTGGTCAGACTTCCCAAAAGGCGGAAGAGGCTTTGCTTTGTAGCCATCTTTGAATGCAGAGTAGCAGTGGTCTAGGGTCCTCTCTCCTCTGGTGGGGCAGTCGATGTGTTGAATCAATTCCGGTATCACCTTTTTCAAGTTTGCACTGTTAAAGTCCCCGGCTACGATGAGAGCCGCATCACGCTGGTTAGCCTGATAGGTGGAAATCGCCTCATGTAGCTCGGATAGTGCAGTGTTAGTGCAGACTGATTGCAGACAATAAAGACTGATTGATCATTTTTAAGATTGAAGCATCAATAATTGGAAAGACTTCTTTGAACAGTCTAGTAGGAATGGGATCTAATAAACATGTTGCTGGTTTGGAGGAAGTAACTATTGAAGTTAACTCTGAAAGATCAACTGGAGCAAAAGAGTCTAAACAAATACCAGCAGTGCTGAAAGCAGCCGAACATGAAGATAAATCTTTGAGATGGTTATGAATAATTTTTTCTCTAATGTCTAAAATTTTATTTGTAAAGAAATCCATGAAGTCACTACTAGTTAAAGTGAAAGGAATACTCGGCTCTACAGAGCTCTGACTCTTTGTCAGCCTGGCTACAGTGCTGAAAAGAAACCTGGGGTTGTTCTTATTTTCTTCAATTAATGATGAGTAGTAAGATGTCCTAGCTTTCAAATGAAAATTTTGGTCTTCCTATTAAACATAAAATCCCTGGAGCTGTGAGAGGCCTTGGATGAAAAACTACAGTTCCCAGCAAAATTATATCACTTACTGTTGTCTTAGTTAGTTGCATTAAAAACATGATAATTCATGCTGACAATGTGATGACAGATATACCAGTGTAGGAAGTTGCAGCTAATCACTCTATCAGTCTAACTGCTCACCATCACTCAGTTAGCAAACGAGCGTAGCATTTTAGCATTTAGCATTTTAGCATTTAGCATTTTCGTTTGTTAATTAAATGGATGTGTATTGGCCATAGGTCACGCAAATAAATATTTTGTAAATTTTGACTCAGGTTCCCAAGTCAGCCGCGACAGACAGCGTGGATCAAGGAATGAAAAACCAATTCGAAAAGATAATGATGACGATGATGATGATGATGACAAACCTCCAGGCACAGGATGTTCAAAAGTCAAACGCAGGTGAGTTTTTATTGTATATGTGTTGAAGTTCAAGATGTATCATCATGCCATTGATTAGAAAGCAATTTAAAGACCATCATCTCTCCAGCTAATTCCCTTCCCTTAACCGCGGTATAATGTTTATCCCTGAGATGGTGATGTGAAAATAATTGCCATATGTAAATCTGGATGCACTTTTTTGTGTTTGCAGTCATGAGCTGGATTTGGATGAGTACCCACATCTGACACCTGAGGAAGCTTGGGGTAAACTTGGCTTCAAGCACAGCCCAGAGCCTCAGTAAGTCTGTTTGTCCTCTTTTGTGAATCTTTTTGTCCCTTGTGTCTGCTGACTCCCACTGAAATGCCTTGTGGTTTGTCTACACTTGAGCTGATATCGATAGAAATATGAAAAAACAACAACAAAAAAAGACATTTAGATGGTCAGCAAACATTTCTACTTGATTATAGAAATTGCTGTGCAGTGCTGTATATTGCTCTATGGTTTATGTTAGCTAACAGTTCCTCAGTTAAAGTAGACATGAAACATTACATATATAAAGACTAATTTACACCATGGACCCCTGCTCTGAAAAACTGTGATAGATTTAACTCTGTCTGTGAAGCTGGATTTAAGAAATAAGTGTTCAAAGTTTTTAGAGCATGTGTAGCACCATATTGTGCAAGTACAGAACATGATGACACCATGTTGTTTGGTTGGTTGCTCATACTTACATTTGTTTATGTAAGCTAACTAGTGACAGAACTGATAACTCAGTGGAAAACAAGGGAACTAAAACTAAAAAGCATTCTAAGGAGGTCACTTTTATATTGTGTTAAAAATCAAGGATTTACTGTCCACTTTCCCTCCCTGGCTCTTAAGCAGTAGTTGTTGGCTAGCTGCACTGAAACCGGAGAATCCATCTGTTAGCCATAATGTTCAGGTTTGTAGAGCACTTTATAAATGAGGACTGTGTGGAGGAGAGGCTTTCTGATTCAAGTGACCTGGTGGTTCACCAGAACAATAAGCTGAAGTCTGTCACTCGGATTTTCCCTTGTTGGGTCAGGTGTACCGAGTGGCACAATAAGCTGACAAAGCAGATGTCTGCAAGAAGCAATCAGCACTATTTTATGCTATAAAACGGTCTTTCCCAAGCACATCAAAAACCGTTTACAACATAACGGGTAACTACCTGCGCATCACTCCACAGACAGACACAAGTTTCTTATGGAAGCATGATTGGGAATCCTAACGTCCATCAGCATGTCCCAGTTACACTCTCCTTCACTTACATTACTTAACAATGGTATGTCACACTAGGCTTGTGGCATTTGCCAATGCTGCAACCTGATTAGGCTAATCCAATCACGCATGAGCTATACTCCCCTCGAGCAGCGAGGCTAATCCTTTCATGGGTTGTGTTAAATTGGTTATTCAAACAATAAATAGCGCAGAATGTCTATGCTCAATTTCAGATTTAGGATTTACAGACTGTGTTAGTTAGAAGAATAACCAACATGAAAACCAGAGAGCTGTCTATGGGTGAAAACAAGCAATTGTAAAGCTGAGAGAAGATGGAAAATCAATCAGAGCCATTGGACAAACATTGACCATAGCCAGTACAACCGTTTGGAATGTCCAGAAGAAGAAAGTCGTCACTGGTGTACTAATGCCACGTTTCCACTGACTCGGCGCGACTCGACTCGACATGGTCACTACCTCTCTGTGGGTGGAGTTGATATAGCAATGCAGACAGAAGTCACTTGACATAATTTGTATGCAACTCAAACGTGTCCATTAGCTCAGAGACCTCCTGATACACTTTCTCATTTCTCATCTGCCACCCAGCACAGAAATGTCTGCCCCTCGTCATTGGACCATGGTGTTGGTTTATGTGTCTTCATTTCCTTTGCTGTCGAGTTTTAAAAATGGCACATTTGAGTCTGTGAAGGAGTCTTTCTCATGAGATAGTTAGTGATGACACTCCCTGGCCAATCAGTGGCATGCTGTTCTTTGCCGTCACATTTTTGGATCGCCTCGGATCGTTTGGAATCCTTCCTGAGTGGGTTGTAAAAAAAAGTACCTGGTACCTGGTATCAGGACCCAATGGAAAACCCTACAAACTGTGCGGAGTCAAGTAGGTACTAGTGGAAATAAAGCATAAATAACAGATGTCCAACAGGTAGGCCAAGAAAAACAACAGCAGCTGATGACAGAAACATTGTAATAGCTTTAAAACAACTGTTAGTGACATCAGGAACAACCTCCAGAGGGCAGGAGTGAAAGTATCACAATCTACTGTTTACAGACAACTTCATGAACAAAAGTACAGAGGCTTTAACTAAAGATGCAAACCACAAATTAACAAGAACAGGAAGGCCAGGAAGGAATTTTCCAAGAAGTTCAGAGACAAGCCTCAGAAACTCTGGGACAAAATTTTATGGACAAAGACAAAGATGAACTTTTACAAAGGTGATAGAAAGGCTAAAATCTGGAGAAAGAAAGGATCTGCTCGTGATCCCAAACACAAGGGCTCATCTGTGAAACAGAGTGGAGGTAATGTCATGGCTTGGGCTTGCATGGCTTCTTCTGGGACGAGTTCAATAATCTTCATTGATGATGTCAAGCATGATGGGAGCAGTACAATGCACTCAGAAGTCTACAGAAACATTTTGTTTTTCAATTTAAAGAAAGATGCAACCAAACTGATTGAAAGATCCAAAAACAAACAATGAGAGGTTGCGGTGAAAGCCTGGAAAAGGATCACAATAGAGGAATGCAAAGGTTTAGTGATGTCGGTGGGTCACAGGCTTGATGCAATTGTAAGCAAAGGATCTGCAACTAAATATTAAGTCTTATTCATTTTAATTTAGTTTAAGTTGATCTTTTTTAATAATTTTGCCCACAAGAAAAATGGGTGGCTTAAGTCAAAAAGTGCTATCTTCTGAACTGTGTATCAGATCCAGATGTAAATACCTGGAAATAAACCTGAGATGTTGATCTTCTGTTTCATATTCATCTTTTAATGGCAAACCCAAAATGTTTTTAGTCTACAGAAAAAAATATAGTGATTGGCCTCAATGTTCCAATACTTTTTGAAAGGACTGTACATATCATTAGCATATATTATCATAGCATTAGCAGCCTGAAATTGTCCATGTTATTTATTCTCCACTTCAGATAAATACAGCCAAAGGGTACTAAACAGCCAGGTATATGAATATCATGTTGAACATCTTTAAAGAGTAAATAACACATATCTTGAAATAATTTTGACCAGGATGCACGTATTAAACAAATATGTAGGACTGCTTTTATTGAATTTTCTCAATATCTCTAAAATTAGAAACATCCTGTCCCAGCATGATACTTAAAAGTTCATTCCTGCATTTATTGCTTCTAGATTAGACTGTCAGGCTGTCCTAAAAGCTCCCTGCACAGAGAGTAATGACAGCAACTAGAAAGAGAGAGCATGTTTCTCCCATATTGGCTTGTCTTCATTGACTCCCTGTTGAATCCAGAATTTAATTTAAAATCCTTCTTCTTCCTTACAAGTCATTGAATAATCAAGCCCCACCTTATCACATAGCATCATATCAACTCGATAGAGCACTTCTCTCTCAGACTGCTGGCTTACTTGTGGTTCCTAGGATACTTAAGAGTAGAATGGGAGGCAGAGCCTTCAGCTTTCAGGCCCCTCTTCTGTGGAACCAGCTCCCAGGTTGGATTCAGGAGACAGACACCCTCTCTATTTTTAAGATTAGGCTTTAAATTACTTTAGATGAAAAATAAAAAGACAGGCCGTTTTTTTGTTTCTTTTTTTTTTTATAATTTATGTTTTTTATTTCAAAGGAAAAAGAAACATAATTTGTTGTACATTATATGGATTTGGAGTATGAAGTGAAAATAAAATAACTTTTGGTTACTTGCGTAACCCCAGTTCACAGAGTAGCATGAGTGAGAGTCTCACTATGGGATGCGCCTTCTTGTGTATTCCTAAGAAGCATTTATGTCATTCTGCCAATCCTGATTGGCAGGTAATTGTGATGACCATGTTGAGCAGAGTCACCCATAGTCATTATTCAAGATAAGCATCTCTTCTCACCAGCAAGAAGGGCTGTCTGGTGAGACATCTGCACTGACAGTTGTAAAGAGACTTGCAGGAGGATGCCCTTGCATTTTCAATAATGTTAATCACTCCCTGGGGAAGGCCTAATGTACTTAGAGTGCCCCACTCAGGTGCCAAGCACAAAGTCTCAAAGTGCCAGGTGCTAAGGATAAAAGGCAGCACAGGTGGCCAAACCTGTGTGACTGCATCTGCTCCAAGAGGCGAGCTTTGATCACACAAGGAGAAGAAATGTGAACACTGCACATTTTCTTCTGAAGTGAAAAGATCTACCAGCCTGGCTGTAGCGCAGCCACAGCTGTTCTACAATGGCCGGATGCAGATCCTAGTCACCGTATAATGGAGCATCTCTGGAGAGCAGATGCGCTCCCAGATTTAGTCCTGGGCTCTCTAAATCTGGGAGCCCAAGACGTAGAATGGGAGGCAGAGCCTTCAGCTTTCAGGCCCCTCTTCTGTGGAACCAGCTCCCAGTTTGGATTCAGGAGACAGACACCCTCTCTATTTTTAAGATTAGGCTTAAAACTTTCCTTTATGATCAAGCTTATAGTTAGGGCTGGATCAGGTGACCCTGAACTGTCCCTTAGTTAGGCTGCTAATGGCCTAGGCTGCTGGGGGGTTCCCATACTGCATTGAGCATTTCTTCTTCATATATTTTCAGTCTCTATATTTTTATTTATTAATTTATGGCTCTCTCTCAACAGCATACATTTTGACCTTTCACAGTAGGGAAAGCACAGGACTACTGATGATGGCTCTAGTATGCTTAGGAGACCTTAAGTTCTTGTGCATGATGATAATCCAGCAATGTTTACTGGGATGATCAGTGAGACTTAATTCTTCATTAATAGATCTGTTCCTTACATAGTGGGACAAATCGAAATGTCTGCTATGAAGAATGTATGCTACATCAGCAAACTGGAGCCTGGAGCCTGTTCCAGCTGTCATAGGGTGAGAGTCAGGGTACACCCTGGACAGGTCACCAGCCTGTCGCAGTGCTAACACAGAGAGACAGACAAATTCACACCTATGGACAATTTACAATCACCAATTAGGATCTATCACTGTCAAGATAAACAAGAGTAAGCTTCAAAATGGGTTTACTGCCCACCCAGCTGCAGTGCGCCTCGCACTGAAACAAGCGCTCCTGTTACTTCGTTCCCTGTCTCTCTCAGTAGAGCTCAGTAGGTAATTCCATTCACCTGTGTAGCTCACTGTTTCAGTCACACCAAGGAGAAAGACCTGCAGCTCACAGCTCCCACAAAAGACACCACTGGTATGGTAAAATGTTCATTTAAATAGACAATATTCTTTGGATGAACGTAGGACAAAGTTAAAGTTTATTTAAAAAAATAATTTGGTGATGTGTGTCACTACTTGCACTGAATATAATTAATATTTATGAGATATTTTAAGATCAGCTCATTAATTGATTGAACATAAATTCATGAATGACCCAGATAAATTTTAATCTGCAGAACTTTTTATTTAAGTAAGATGCAATAAATATTTAAATGTGTAAATAAAGTTAAAATTGTTTGATGGACCATATGACTTAAGAAAATGTTTGGATAAGTAAATGTTCATCTCGCTAAAAGTAGTGCCTTTATCAATCACATAGTTAAAACAAATTTTTTTAGGGTGCAGTGAATTTGTTATAATTTGATGTTTAATGTGTATGTCTGTTATCTGTTTAAAGGTTATCAACCTACTCAATCATTAATTCACCTGCTCATTTGCCACTGCACCTAAAGCTTGCAATTCCAACAAAAAGACAATAAAACACTTAAACTGAGTTGAGTTGTCCCAGCATCTTTGTGTAGAGCCTTTTTCAAGTTTGGGCAGGAGCTGAAGGAAGGTTTAAAAAACTTGACAATCACCCAGTAACTGCATGTCTTTGGACTGTGGGGGGAAACTGGAGGGAAACCCACACAGACACAGGGAGAACATGCAAACTCCACACAGAAAGGCCCAGGCCAAGGTGGATTCAAACTCAGACCTTCTAGCTGTGAGGCAACAGTGCTAACGACCATGTCACTGTGCCACCACTGTGATTATTCCCCCCCATCTAAATGAATAGGGCTTAATCTAATTTCTAAGAGTGAAAACCTCATTTTATCAATGTTCAAAATGTCTGCTTCTCAAACATTTTGTCATAGAAACTGTTGCCTGAGTCTATGTACTTTTGCCAAATTGTTACATTGTGTTTATCTCTCAGGTTCAACGGTGTATTAAGCTTCAAAGGCAGCTCAGCTTCTAAGTGTCAAAAGCAGCAGCAGACAAAGAGAGCAATCTGCAGCATCAACAAATGCACCAGGTTCTCAAAGATGGGTGGAGACAACGCACAGCTGCAGATCAGTACCTCCCTCCATAAGGTAAAACCTGTAAGCTGATGAAGAGTGCACATTGTCTTTTAGACGGGACAGAGAGCACAGTACTTTGCAAACTTATCTGATGTGTAATGTTGAATATTTCCACTTCAATATGTCCAGCTAGTTAGAGAATATCTAAAATGTCCCTTATCAGCGGGGACAGGTTAGAAAATCAGAATGATGAGCTCTCAGAGAAGTTAGAAAGAAGCTGGGAGTAACAGCTCAAAGGACTCCATTGATGCAACAGTGGAAATCACTGAATATGCATGTATGTAGTAGGATACTGTGGAAAAAGACAGATTAGATGGCATGGGAAACTGGAATAGGTTAAATCAAGAAGACTAATTAAATAAAGACTTTTTATTTCACAGGTTCAAAATTTCCTTGAAAAAGTCCAGAGAGAGATACAGATGACTAAGTGTGACCAGAGTGAAGTGAGCAGAGGAAACCCACCTGAGAACAACCCTCCATTTCTAAGAGAACTGACAGGAGGAAAAGAGAAGAGGGAAAAGGAGATGAAGAATGCTGAAAAAGAAAATACAGATGATCTAGAGGAAGAGAGTTCTATTTCTGTGTCCAGTTTAAGTGCAGAGAGGAGGAATTATACTCAGGCCAGCACCTCCTTCAATTGTGCCACAGAGTCTGTGGATAGTGAAATGGTGGATGAAGAGAAGCAGCCATGGAGACAGTTACCATGTCTACAAATTCCTGACTTTCTCCTGCCTGACAAGCCTGAAGTTAACAGAGCTTCTTGTGGTAAATGATTATGCTTTAAAAAAACAGTACAACTATACTATTAAAAAAAACCCAAAACTAATTACTGAATGTGTATTTCTGCATAGACTTGAGTGTGAAAGACACAAAGACACCAAAGAAGAAGAACAGTAAGCGAAGGAAGAAGCAGCAGGTGCCAGCAGAGATGGCAGCTGAACCAGAGCTGGCTAAATACTGGGCTCAGCGCTACAGACTCTTCTCTCGCTTTGATGAAGGGATCAGACTGGACCGAGGTCAGTCTGCATACTACACATACATAAAATGAATTCTAGTGCTATCAACAACATATCTTCATCAACATAATCAACCCTCAAATGTATACCTCACATTATTGGGACCTGAATTTCAATTCAGTTCATTTCAGTTTTATTTATAGAGCACCAATTCAATACAACGGTTGTCTCATGGTACTTCACATTGTAAGGAAAAGACCCTACAGTATTAGGACAACCCCAACATTCAGCTGGTCCCCTATGTGCAACCACTGGCTTATGGTGGGATGGAAGAACTCTATTTTAACAGGAAGAGACCTCTGGCAGAACCAGGATCGGGGAAGGCCCATCTGCCACTACTAGTTTGAGAGGGGAGAGGAAAGAGAAGACAAAAATAGGAGCATAGAAAGAACAAGGACAAAACATAAACTATGGGATTATGTAGGCAAAAGTTGTGACAGTTGTGAAATCATAATCAGTAGTTTCACTACTTCTCCTTATATGGAGGAGAAATGCTCACTGTATCAATGGAAGTCCCACCAGCAACCTGAAACCTGTAGCAGTGTAACTGAGGATAGATTCAGTATCATCTGATCTAGTTCTAACTATAAGCTTTATCAACAGGAAAAGTTTAAGCCTAATTTTAAAAGTAGAGAAGGTGTCTGTCTCCTAAGCCCAAACTGGTAGCTGTTCCATAGAAAAGGAGCTGAAGGCTTTGCCTCCCATTCTATTTTAGAAACTCTAGGAACCACAAGTAACCATGCACTCTGTGCAGTACAGTGATTGTCAACTACTGTATCCAGGCAGTCTAAAGCAAGAATTCAGTTTTCACAGCTTCTGTTTTATTCTTTGACAAACCAAAAAATATTATCATATAATATTATTTTATTATTTGAGCAAGGAATTTTGGAGAAAACGGAAATGAGCTCTTTTTCTATTTCAGTCCTGTGACATTTTTTTTTCACTAGGAACACAACACAGATCAGAGTGACTTTATGCTCATGTTTTTTAAAGCAGGTAGATGGCAATCATGGTTTGGATTTTAGAAGCGATTTTGTGAGAGGAATGACCTTTTTCAGAAAAACATTTACACTTGGTTACAGTCAGTTACACAGAATGCCTTCACCATGGTAACTGCTGCTTATCTAACACAGGTGGAAGCAAATGACAGTTGATTCATTTTAATTTCATCATCTGATTGGTTCTTTTTAATCTCACTTTCTCTTATGTTCTTGCTCACTGTGAAAGGTAGACACTCTTAATAGATTAATAATAATATATTTTCAAATCAAAGACTTGTCTCTTTCTCTGAGTTTAATGGTTGAATCTGATTAGAGAATGAATGATTGTTTATTGTCATGATACATAGTACATTGAAATTCAGTTTGGCTTTCTCAAGATACAAACAATAAATAAATAAAATGAATAAAGGTAAGGTAAGGATAAAAGTCATTTTAGTTGCAAACTTAGCAGCACCAACAGAGAAGACAGCAGAATTATACACAATTTAGCCAGTTGAAAGTATCATTAGCCAAAAAAAAAGTATTGGGGCAAATGCATTCATGAGTCTGTTAGTTCTTGTTCCTATTGTTCTGAACCTTTTGCTGGATTCAAATAGTTGTGTATACATTGGGACCAGGGAATATGATCATCATATGATCAATCTGTCTTTATTACTTGGCTGTGTACCACAGGTCTTCAACATGGCTGTAATTTAACCATTACTTAAAAAGCCATCACTGACCCAGCAGCTAATTATAGGCCAATCTCCAACCTTCCTTTTCTCTCAAAGATTCTTGAAAGAGTAGTTGTAAAACAGCTAACTGATCATCTGCAGAGGAACGGTTTATTTGAAGAGTTTCAGTCAGGTTTCAGAATTCATCACAGTACAGAAACAGCATTAGTGAAGGTTACAAATGATCTTCTCACAGCCTCTGACAGTGGACTCATCTCTGTTCTTGTCCTGTTGGACCTCAGTGCAGCTTTGATACTGTTGACTATAACATTTTATTACAGAGATTAGAGCTTGCTATAGGTATTAAAGGTGCTGCACTGCAGTGGTTTGAGTCATATTTATCTCATAGACTCCAATTTGTTCATGTAAATGGGGAGTCTTCTTCACACACTAAGGTTAATTATGGAGTTCCACAGGGTTCTGTGCTAGGACCAATTTTATTTACATTATACATGCTTCCCTTAGGCAGTATTATTAGAAAGCACTGCATCAATTTTCATTGCTATGCTGATGATACTCAGCTTTACCTATCAATGAAGCCAGATGACACACATCAATTAATTAAACTGCAGGAATGTCTTAAAGACATTAAGGCCTGGATGACCTCTAATTTCCTGCTTCTAAATTCAGATAAAACTGAAGTTCTTGTACTCGGCCCCACAAATCTTAGAAACATGGTGTCAAACCAGATACTTACTCTGGATGGCATTACTTTGGCCTCCAGTAACACTGTGAGAAATCTTGGAGTCATTTTTGACCAGGATATGTCCTTCAATGCACATATTAAACAAATATGCAATATTCTAAAATAGGAACATCCTTTCTCAGAGTGATGCTGAAAAGCTAATTCATGCATTTATTACTTCTAGGCTGGACTATTGTAATTCATTATTATCAGGCTGTCCTAAAAGCTCCCTGAAAAGCCTTCAGCTGATCCAAAATGCTGCAGCTAGAGTACTGACAGGGACTAGAAAGAGAGAGCAGATTTCTCCCATATTGGCTTCTCTTCATTGGCTCCCTGTTAAATCTAGAATAGAATTTAAAATTCTTCTCCTCACCTACAAGGTCTTGAATAATCAGGCCCCATCTTATCTCAAAGACCTCATAGTACCATATCACCCCAACAGAGCACTTTGCTCTCAGACTGCTGGCTTACTTGTGGTTCCTAGGATACTTAAGAGTAGAATGGGAGGCAGAGCCTTCAGCTTTCAGGCCCCTCTTCTGTGGAACCAGCTCCCAGCTTGGATTCAGGAGACAGACACCCTCTCTATTTTTAAGATTAGGCTTAAAACTTTCCTTTTTGATCAAGCTTATAGTTAGGGCTGGATCAGGTGACCCTGAACCCTCCCTTAGTTATGCTGCTATAGGCCTAGGCTGCTGGGGGGGGGGGGTTCCCATAATGCACTGTTTCTTTTCATTCACCTTATTTACTTTTATACCCCACTCTGCATTTAATCATTAATTGTTTTTAAATATCTGGCTCGCGTCCACAGCATGCCCCCCCCCCCCCCCCTCCCTCAGCAGATGACCGCCCCTCCCTGAGCCTGGTTCTGCTGGAGGTTTCTTCCTGTTAAAGGGAGTTTTTCCTTCCCACTGTCACCAAGTGCTGCTCATAGGGGGTCGTTTTGACTGTTGGGTTTTCTCTGTATTATTGTAGGGTCTTTACCCACAATACAAAGCGCCTTGAGGCGACTGTTGTTGTGATTTGGTGCTATATAAATAAAATTGAATTGATAGGACAAACAGACGTGTGATTAGGGTAGTTCAAAGTAGTCTGATCTGACGGCTCAGCGGTGATACACTCTGTGTTAACCAGCTCTTCACATCAAGTAAGGGCAGGTAACAGGTGAAGAGTTGGGACAAGTGCAGCAAAAAAACTAGAAAGAGGTGGAGGGCTTTGCCACTGAGAAGACTGGTTGGTTGGTGAATAGTTTACGAATAATGTTTCCCAATGTGAAATTGCAGGGCTTAGGACTTCAGCATCTATGGTACACAGAATGAAAGATTTTCCATGCCAGAAATATGCCATGTCAGTGAATGTCTTTGATTGTGTTTCACACACATTGATAACATTGTGTTTCAGAGGGCTGGTTCTCTGTAACGCCTGAGAGGATCGCTGAGCACATCGCTCTCAGAGTGGAGTGCAGTTTCCATGCCTCTCAGCTGGTCATAGATGCCTTCTGTGGTGTGGGAGGAAATGCCATCCAGTTTGCCCTTACTGGAAAGAGAGGTAAATGTAATGTTGGTGTTTGTGTTCCTGCACCTTCCTTCAACTGTTACTAGTTTGTTAGTTGTTTATAATCCTGTGATTGACTTCCAGGAAGTCATAGTGCAAGTTCAGAAATGTTATAATCCCTGTAAAAATAATGCAGAGAGCTTACAGTGTCTGTCCTCTGTTTGTGTTGCGCACTCAGTCTTAGCCATTGATATAGATGCAGCGCGGCTGGAAATGGCACGGCACAATGCTGCAGTTTACAGTGTTGCTGATCGAATTGACTTCCTACAAGGGGACTTCCTTCAGCTGGCACCCCGTCTCTGTGCTGATGTGGTCTTCCTGTCACCACCTTGGGGAGGACCAGACTACTTAACTGCTGAGGTTTTTGACATTAGGACCATGATGGAACCTGATGGATATCCTTTGATGTTAGGGAGGATTTATTTGCAGCAGGAGGGAGAGAATGAGACAGAAAAGTTAAAGGGGAAAGTGTCCATGTCTTACAGCTTATTTTTGTCAGTTTAAGCTTCTATGTTTAGATATATATATATTTTTTTAAATATGTGACTGGCTATAACTTGAGTATAAATGTTGCTTTTTCCATTTTATAGGACAAATTCCTACAACATACTGTTTAGAGAAGGGCTGTCAAACTCAGTCACAGGACGGACCAAAATTGAAGACACAGTCTGAGTCGTGGACCGAACGGGATTGAAAATAATCATTTTAACCAGCAGTATGAATTTGAATGGCCAGAATACAGCAACATTTTCCTCAACACATTAAATAAAATATAAAATCATATTTTTCTTTTAAAATAACATCAGGAAAAATTAAAATATTTAAACCTTTCACCCTGGAGCCCTGCTGAGACTTTTCCTTTACTTTCCATTAACTGACTGATTTCCTCAGTAGCTCAGCACACCTGTGTGATAGGGCACGTCACCACATTCAGAAACTATTTCCTCCAAAACTGCCAGTGATTTAAACCTTTGCTTTTTATAAAGTTCACTGTCTGTGTTCCAGTGCTTATGACACGTTGTGTCTTCAGGACTTTGCTGCGCACCATTTCCTGCTGTGTGACACAGTGATGCACTGTCAGCTCACCTGTGCAGGTCTACCTCTGCATTTTCTCCTGTATCTGTCCCACCAAACCACTCGCACTTTACCTGCAATGTCAGCGATCAGGTCCTCTGCCTCCACTCCTCTGCGCCGCTATTAGCACTAGCGATCGTTCGGCACCGGAAGGACCCCTTCCCCATCAAAACATTTTTTTATACTTTAATCCCTGTTGAATGACTAAATATAGACCTGCATCAGAAACGTATTTAGGAGAATGCTTGTGAATACAAAGAATTAGAACATTACGCTCTTGCAGCCCCCAGTTTTTCAACAAAAACACTGATAACACAACAGCAGCAGTCAGCTGTTTTACTGCAGTCTGTCTGCACAAGCACAAAGAGGTGGAGCTGTTACAGAGAAGGTGAGCTCAGGTGGAGCGAAAGTAAACGTTTGTCTAGGATCCAAACAAAGCTTTTTTTTTTTTTCCCCTGTAACCTCCATTAAACCTTTACTGGGAAACAGCTGGAGGTCCTTCATCAACCACCTGATCATCAAGTGAAGAAAAGAGAACTTTGTAGCTGCTCCATCCACCCTATTTGTTTCACACTGGGAAAAACTGCAGTACAGAAGTTAAAATATGCAGATGAACTGTTAATACGAGAAAAGTATTTCTTATCCTATTACTCGAGTAATTGATGGAATAATCGATAAAATACTCAATTACTAAGAGAGCTACAGCCCTAAGGAAATTTGCAACATGCCATAAGCCAATGGATTCAGGTGATAGAGCGATTGTTGTGTGAGACTGTCGACTTATGTAAAATGCATCCGGGCATTTAAAAACAATTGTTTTTAAAAAGATGGGATTTGTATCGGTATCGGGATTTGTATTGGCTCCTTTTTTTCACTCACTTTTAGTCCAGTCCTTAGACTTTACGATTTTAAGAGCAATGGTTTTTTTTGTCCGTTTATTAAGGCACACTGACCTATGAATTCTTCAAGCATAAAAAAGGCACTCCTTTCAAGGGATGAACCAGTGTTGCATCTACATGTAACAGAAAACAAAAAAATGCCAAAGGTAACAGTTTTACTGGCATAAAATAGCAAGAAGGTGATACCCAAAGTGCTATTAGCTGAAAACTTGGCATATGTTGTCATGGTGTGCAGTGTGTCCCTAAAGAATTTGAGTGGAGGTCAAAATATATCTCAAAGTCTTATACTTAAGAAATAGGAAAAAATCCAGCAGAGACCTGTCAGGATCATACAGATGCATCTGGCCCTTCGGTTGGTCCGTGTACTGGTCACTGAAGCCTCATCAGAAATCGTCTCAATGGAAGGATGGCTGTCAAGAAGCTTAAGGAAGGGAAGAAGATGAGGTAGGCCAGATTAGAGAGCTGGACTGAAAATCAGAGGCCGCAGGTTTGATGGAGTGATGAATCCATGTTTGAAATTTTTTGTTCAAGTTATTGAAAAGAAAAGAATCTGACTGGCGCCAGCTTTATTTTTCAGCATGACGATGATCCCAAACATACTGCCAGTGCAGTAAAAGCATACCTGAATATAAAAACACACAATGGAACACTGTCAGTCATGGATTGGCCTCCCCAAAGCCCAGACCATTATTAAAGCAGTGACAGAGAACAGAATTAAGGCAGCCAACATCCAAAGAGAGCTTTAATGTCCTTTAAGAAGCCACATTCATACTCCGACAGTTGCATCAGAGAGCAACTCGGGGTTCAGTAGCTCGCCCAAGGATACTTTGGCATGCAGAATGGAGCAGCCAGGAATCAAACCACCAATTTTTCGATTAGTAAATGATACCTGCTGAGCCACAGCCACCCCGATCACAAGAAAACTGCAGAAGAGAGTTCAAGCTGTGCTGAAGAATAAAGGTGTTCATACCAAAAAATGACTTAAGATTGTTAGAAAAAACTGTTTTGCATTATATGCTGTAGTTCCACAAATGTTTGCACATTTCAGTAAATTGCTGCACCTATTTCCCATTTTCTTAGTAAAATATAAAGAAATGAAGGGTGGCTCAAGACTGCACCTGACCATTTGTCAGCAAGATACCGTAAACACTACCAAGCCAATGTTTATGAAAATTGTCTTTAAAAAAAAGAAAGCAGGCAAAGGTAAGATTTAATTTGGTACAAATAAATACCTGGAAAATATGTATGGTCAAAGTGCCCTTTGACCATATTTTCTATGCAGTTTTATTAATAAATGCACACAATTCCAAAAAGTTCACCTAATGTTTCTAGCCAGTGTACAGATATTTTAAGCGTACTTGTCAGGTTGAAGACTAAATTAAATTAGTTGATTATTTTATATACATGTGTCTATTGTTTTGGGGTTTTTTTGCTACTTACGCACAAAAGTTTAATTAGGTGTCACTTCATTTATTGAACATAAACTTTATTCTAGAGACTTTGTGACCTCTCAAGTAGCACTGTCCATAATGCAAAATACCACCTCAGTACACAAGTGATACTATCAGTCAGTCTAGTCTGTTGAGTTTAAAATGCAGTTTGAAATTGATTTTTTGTTGTTGCAATTTTTTTTAACAAATGGACTGTACAAATAAAATTGTTCATCCTTAACATTTGACACAGTTGAGATTTTCCGCCTGGCCAAACTGATATCAGACAACATAGTGTACTTTCTGCCCCGCAATGTTGACATGGATCAGGTCAGTATGGTCAGAATTTCTGAGTGATCAGCAAGCTTCAATTCAAGAGTTTATTCAATTCAGTTTCATTTATAAAGAACCAAATCACAACAAACAGGTGTAAGGTAAAGCCCCTACCATAATACACAGAAAACCCAACCATCAGGCCACCCCCCTACGAGCAAGCCTCTAGCAGAACCAGGCTCAGGGAGGGTCTGCCATTTGCTGCATCCAGTTGGGGGGTTAAAACAATTGGACTTTAGACCCAGCCGGCATGCTGTTGGGCTCTCAGTTACAGTTACACACTTGGGAAATGTTTAATGTAATCTGCACCGTCAATTATTTAGTGTGTTGGTCAATTCAATTCAATTTTATTTATATAGCACCAAATCACAACAAACTGTCATCTCAAGGCGCTTTGTATTGTGGGTAAAGACCCTACAATAATACAGAGAAAACCCAACAGTCAAAACGACCCCCTATGAGCAGCACTTGGTGACAGTGGGAAGGAAAAACTCCCTTTAAACAGGAAGAAACCTCCATCAGAACCAGGCTCAGGGAGGGGGGGTCATCTACCGTGATCAGTACGAATGTCTTTATCAAATCTGCTAAATCAGTTTGCTGCAGAGTTAATGGTGAAAATCAGTTTCATTCTTAAATAAATCTGATGTGATTAATCTGAGGAGAATCTTTTTACATTTTGCACTGTACTGTAATGACTGGTGGAACATCAAACTTTTTATGTACTATCTAAACTGCTTTACTCGTAGTTATTGTTTTATATATTTATGTAAATGGACTAGTTCTTATATAGCGCTTTTCTACTCAGTCAGAGCACTCAAAGCGCTTACACAACACGTTTACATTTACCCATGCACACCCATTCGTACAAGCACTTCCATATTAACTAAGCTAAGTGCTTTTAATTATCTACCATTCACACACATTCACACTCCGACAGTTGCGTCGGAGAGCAACTTGGGGTTAAGTATCTTGCCCAAGGATACATTGGCATGTAGCCTGGAGTAGCCAGGAATCGAACCACTGACCTTCCGATCAGTAGGTGACCTGCTCTACCTACTGATCGGATCAGTTTGTAGGACTTGAGCATGTTGGAACTTGTCTTATTGCAATTTTGTCTCTGTTTTCACTTTGCTGCAGGTGGCCTCTCTAGCTGGTCCAGGAGGAAAGGTGGAGGTAGAGCAGAACTTCCTGAACAACAAGCTGAAGACTGTGACTGCTTACTTTGGCAGCTTAATCAAACTGGACCATTAGAAACCCTGGCTAAGCCATGGGCGAGTATGGCATCCTTCTCCCACAAAAATCTCTGTTCTCTTTTTGTCCATTTCCAAGACTACTGGACTACAGTTTGTTCATTCCAGAGATCCTGGCAGTTGAACTCCAATTAAGTGCAACAACCTTTTTTCTAGTTTATAAACCCCACCTGGCATTTTAATGCAGGTGATTTTTTTTAAAAGATGTTAAATACTTCAGAAAGACTGGAGTTTTGAGATTTTTATGATAACAGTTTAAATTTTGTCCTATTATTATTCATTTGAACCTAATAAATGTTTTCCATACAGTTTTTTATGTGAGCTTGACTTAATAAGGCACTTACACATTTTAGTTTAAGTCAGGTTTGTCTCTAAAGCACGTTTAAAACAGCAGCAGTTGATCAAACATAAGATAAGATGACAATTAAGACAGGGGACATAAAATAATAAAACAGAAGTAAAAACAGCATCAATAGTGTATCCAGGACTCAAGCCAAAGAATAAAAATGGGGTTTAAAAGTGTCAGCTGATATGAAGGGGCAATTTGTTCCAGAGTTTCAGAGTAACAGCTGCAAAGGCCCCATCACCTCTGTGCTTTAATCTGGGCCTCGGGACAGTTAGGAGCATTCGCTCAGCAGACCTCAGTGACCTAGTGGGAGTGTGCAGGCTTGTAAGATCGGACAGTTAGGGAGGCACTAGCCCATGCAATGCCTTAAAAACAAATAGTAAACCTTAAAATTCCAAAACAGCCAGTGTCAGGATGCTAATATCAGAGATATGTGGTCTCGAGTGCCGATTAGTTACCGTGCTGCTGCTTCTGGATCAGTTGTAGTCAACAGAGTAGTGTCGGGCTGACACCTGAATAGAGACTGTTACAGTAAAGTCAGCTTGACTGTTTTAGTTTAAGACAGGTCATTCAAAAATGTGTGTTGGTCTCTTAGATTTTTGGCCATCACTGTGCAGAAGGATATGCAGATGTTTAAATAATTATTCACTAAAAATGGACTCTTGATGTAACGTTATTCATTATTTCTGCCATTAGTGGGTAAAACAACTGCTTTAATGTTTCTAATCTGATCTGAGATCAGCTTCGCTGAACGACTGTAAAGGCTTCATGTTACAAAATAACAAACTAACGTCTAACTGGGATTTCAGAGCTCGTAGAAACAAACGTCTGCAGATGAATTCGCTCCTCTGACGCTCTGACAGACACTTTATGAACGGGAGTGTCAGACAGGTGGTTCAGGTGCAGCAGGAGGGGCGGAGTCAGAGAGACACTCAGAGGTTGTTGGATAAAACCTGCCAGGTTAGGGTCACAGAGTCCGTTACCATGGTAACTGACTCAGAGTTGGAGTTAGTTCTTTCTGTAACTGAAAACCAGAGTTTCCTCATTTTAGGGTTACAAACCAGAGCTGGAGCTGAAAGCTTTTTGAAGGGGAGGTTCTTGATTAGGAGTTCTTGTACTCTCGTTTAGTGGCCAGCAGCTGAGACAGGAAAGTGGGGACAGAGATGTAGGGGAAGACACACAGGAAAGGGCCACAGGTCGGACACGAGCCTATGCCACCCGCACCACAGCCATATGGTCACCTGCTCATCCATTGAGACACCCTGGGGGCCCTATTTTTGTTCTCTTTTGATGGTGATTGTGGCCTGTCCGGCTCTTGTAGCTTAATTGTTGATAAAAACCTTTGCTTTGGGTACCAGGGTGGCTCAGCGGTTGAGCGGGTGACTCCATATAACGCGTGGTGGTGCAGATGGCGCATGCTTGAGTCCTGACCTATTCACCAATCACTACGTGTCTTCCCCATCTCTCCTCCTGCCTTCTTGTCTCGCTCCACTGCAAAGCTATCAAATAAAGCTGCAAAAGGCTAAAAAAAAAAGAAGCTTTACTTCAAATTTTGCCTCCGTGTCTCTTTTTTCAGCCCAGACACCTTTCGTGACTTCCCCACATCCCGGGACTTTTAGCAAAATGTAACAAGCTTTTTAATGAGTTTGTTAAATTTGTTGTTTGGTTACACCCAGACACGTGGTCTTCAGTGTGTCTTTGCTTCTTAGATTTTAGGTGATGCAACAGCTCCCTGTGCTCTTTGTTTAATGTCATTCTTTTCATCTGTGTTTTTTTAATGGGTTGTTTACTGTGTAGCCAAAATACTGAAACTTTCCATGTAACTGTTTTTTTAGGTATTAAGTGCCTTTTTCTTTTTAAACCCCATCTTCATCTTGATCAAACTGTGTCTTGTAACAAATTCAGTATCAGTGAGGGTACAATTCATTCTTATATGTTACAGGTCTTTGTAAGAGACTTTATGTTTCCAAGCACAAAGAATAAGAAATCAGCTATAAAACAACAGGTTAGGCAGGTTACACATATAACATCGAAGAAAAAGCAGTGTGATGCTGCAGTGGTTCATCAAACTGAAGAGTGTCATTCAGTGTTACACAGCATGCCAGTACATCTCAGTGAAGTCAAATGAACACAAATGCAATACAATCAAATGTCAAAGTTGTAAGCCATTAGTATTTGACTAACAAACATTCCTGTTCATAAAAATCAAAGACAACTCATTTTAAAAATAAAAAAAATTAGCAGAAACCTGAACTAAGAATCTAGACAGTCAGTGTAGCTTCACATTATGACCACATTATTCTAACTTCAACCAAGGAAACAGGAGAAACTAATACCTGTAATACTTACGAATCTCTCTGAAAGGCTGCAAAATGAAAATAAGACTTTCTCATGGTAGGGGAAACTCGCGCTGCCAATATATTGTCAATTGCTTGTTTCCATTTTTGTACAGAAACAGTGAAGATAATCAATATCAGTTTCATCTCTTATTCAAGTCATGTACTAAAATGTGTTTAGCCATGGCATCTGGCCCAAAGAATGAAACACTGTGGCCAAGTTCAATCATTGCAAGGGACGAAATAAAGCTTCCGGCAAGGGCTACTGCTCTCAGCTGTTAACTCAGATTCCTGATTTTATGGATATTTTTGTACTCGGACTTAACCTGATCTCATCAGGTTAGTGGTCTCAACCACAAGCAGTTAGCTTTGTAAACACCCCACCCCCACCCCCCAAAAAATTAAAGGAACACTTTTTAATCAGAGTATAGCATCATGTCAATTAAACTTAACTGGGATATTGATCAGATCAGAGGAGGTTGTTAATCACTTTGAGCTGCTTTGGTGTTAATGAAATTACCAACAGGAGCACTAGAGGGGCAACAATGAGACACCCCCACGATAGGAATGGTTTTACAGGTGGAGGACACTCATTTTTCCCTCCATCTTTTCTGCTTTTTAAAAATTTTTTTATTAGTATTGCACTTGCCTACGGTCAGTGTCACTACTGGCAATCCCTGGACCCTACACAGGAGTCCCACTCCTTCAGGATGGCACATTAATACGTGCATTTGATGAGCACTGCCAGAGCCCTATACAGTGACCTCCAGCAGGCTACTGGTGTGAATGTCTCTAATCAAACGATCCAAAACAGACTTCATGAGGGTGGCCTGAGGGCCCAATCCAATTCAAAGATATTGTCCCCTAAGGGCAATTATTGCCACAGCCAGTAATACAGAAATATAAAAACAGTTATACCATGACAACATACATGAAATCACAACAGATCATTTAAAAACCTGCCGGGACAAACATCCTCTAGTGGTCCTGTGCTTTTTTACAGATGAGAGCAGGTTCACCCTGAGCACATGTGACACATGGACAGCCCCCCACCTCCCCCATGCATGGGGGAGGTGGGAGCCATACAAACTATCTGGCACCATTCTGAGTTACTGCAATGAAATTTCTAGCCTGCCACAATATTTTTTTCACTTTGATTTTTGGTGTGTCTTTGAATTCAGCTCTCTGTAGGTTGAGTTTTCATTTCCATCGAATGATGTGGAATTCGTTCATTCCTAACACATCACCCTGTCCATATTAACCATATTTTTTTAACCCCATTGAGATCTGGTGTGTTTTCAGAGTGTGGCTTTAATTTTTTTGAGTGTATATTCTTTCTAGCAGCATGACTGTTGTACTGGCAGTCATTGGCAGGATCACTGTAAGTCATATTACAGAACTGGGCTTCTGCAAAGTTCAAAGCTCTCACATGTTAAGGTACTACAGTGGTAGGAAGACTGCTATGCCCCCCCTTCCACTCCAAGTTCTGTGTCACAGGTTTTTACTTTCAGTATAGATATGAAAAAGCATAAATGTTGGAGTTGCTGTTAGAGGTCACAGTAGTTCAGTCTAGATTATGGAGCTGTGGTTCTCAGATGCTTACAGTAAATACATCTGACAGCTTATGGGGCTGAAGGTATATCTGTTCCCTTTTAAAGAAGGTAGAGTATCTGTCCATACAGTCTAGTGCTTAACTCATCCTCCACCTGTCTTGGTACTGGACTCACAAAGATAAACATGATGCCTGATGGTGGCTCTGAAGGTGCATGAGAAGATTTCACAAAAATGATAATTCATAAGATGGAATTATGTTAAAATACTTAACTCATGTATTATTTTGAGAAAGATGTTTTTTTGTATTTTTGTAGTCTGGCATTGGACAAAATGCAACCTAAGATGAGCTCTTAGGACTCAGTTCAGTTTTTAAAAGCAAAAGAAACCCCTGAACTCATATGGGAGCAAAAGACAAAATTCTGAGTTCCAAAGAGTCATTAAGACACAGATGCAGAAATAAACAGAAGCTCTTTGTCCAAACAATGCAAACAGTCTTGGCTACATCTCCTTTACAGACAAGCCAACTCACACACACATACACACACATGAAAGCACGCCACCGTTTTTAATCTTAGAACCAAAATTAAACTTTACCAATATATGGTATAAATTAAATAATTATATAAAAACAAGGCAAATTATAAAGTATCACATTTAATATACAAAATGTGGAATTTATGAGCTTTGCTATATGCACAAAGGCTAATTGGGATTAATCAATAAACATCATAATTCATGCCATAGTTTTCTAAGCTGAAGTACCAGAAGTAAAACACAAACACATAAAAATAACTACAAATAATGAATAAATAATATAAACTTTTAAAAAATTAAATAAATAAATTACATACTGAAATCAAAATCAGACACACACACATATATATATATAAAATAAAAGCAAATGAACACACACTCATCCAAGGTCTGAAACTTTGAAACGTTATGGCACCATCCCCTGAAGACTATCATTCATTCATATAAACCAATATACTGCCTCTGCCAACCACTACTGTGCTCCGTGCTTTAATACCCAAGCTATAGTTCCACCATTTTCACTGTCCTTAAAGTTTGTAAAGAAACTGCTCAGTACATCCTTGAATGTCCACAAGTGGTCACCTTCCAACTACTCCCTATGCCTAGAAAACTACATACATCCTAACATGTCCATGTTGCCAAGTGGTTCATATGAACCACTCTTTCTTGCTCTCGTCAATGGTTTCAGTGAAGGCTGGGTCATTGACGATGATTGCTGCATCAGCACAGTCTGCTGACTCGGCTCCCTTAGCCTCATTAGTGTGGTAGGAGCCTTTATGACGAAACATATGACGAATCACAAACACCATGATGCAGAGGACGCTGAAGATCACCATGGAGATTATTCCTGAAAAACAGAAAGCACTTTATTTAATGGACTGAATCTCAAATACATTTGATATTCTTCAAGCTGCATTCATGAAAAATGCAGCAGCAGAAAATGGTATATAATCTGTATGTCCTGCATATATGTGGTACTAACAATAAAAGAACTTTGACTTGAATTGAAAAACAAATCCAAAAAAACAACACTGTTGCTTATATTATAGATCTGCAGTCTTCAAACCATATCTAATATTGCCAGGAATGATAACACTGGTAAGCAATGATCTAGGCTTCAGACTGCATGTTGGGGAATGCCTCACTGACGCCCAGTGGTGGATCCTGGGACAAACATTTCCCCCGATACCAATGAGAGAAGGTAAAAAAAAAAGTGAAAAGGACAGAAGCGCAGAGCATGGGTAGGGAGGCATTCAGTACAACTGAGCCATGTATAAACAAGCACTTGGCAACTGTGGTAAGGAAAAACTCCCTTTTAACAGGAAGAAATCTCCAGCAGAACCAGGATCAGGGAGGAGCAGTCATCTGCTGTGACCAGGTGGGGGGTGAGGGGAGGGAGACAGGACAAAAGACACACTGTGGAAGAGAGCCAGAGATTAATAATAACTAATGAATAAATGTAAAGTGGTGTATAAACAAAGTGAAAAGAGATACTATGATATGGCACTATGAGGTAAGATGGGGCCTGATTATTCAATTGAGGGGGTATGCAAGGTATGTCAGGAATTTAAAATTCAATTTTGGATTGAACAGGGAACCAACAAAGAGAAGCCAATATGGGAGCATTTTGGATCAGCTGAAGGCTTTTCAGGGAGCTTTTAGGACAGCCTGATAATAATGAATTACAATAGTCCAGCCTTGAATTAATAAATGCATGAATTAGCTTTTCAGCATCACTCTGAGAAAGGATGTTTCTAATTTTAGAAAAATTGCACAAATGCAATATTGTTTAATATGGCATAGGTTTGGTAACCACATAATGGATGTTTTTTGATATTGGTAGGGACAGTAGGGAACATGGAGGACTACAAGGTTGCATCATACAACGTCCGCAGAGCGGTGAAAGAGGCTAAACATCGCTACGGCCGCAGACTGGAACAGCAACTACAACAGTCTGACCCCAGGGGACTGTGGCAGGGACCACGCACCATCACGGACTACAAAGCACCACACACACACCCGGTGAGTGCCGACGCTTCTCTGGCTGATGAACTCAACATCTTCTTTGCGCGCTTTGAGTCGGGAAGCCGACAGCCCGCTGCGCTCCCGGCCGGAGGGGCGGAGACACTCACTGTGACGGAGCGCGACGTGAGGAGGGCGTTTAGACGTGTAAACACCAGGAAAGCGGCTGGACCAGACGGTATTAGTGGACGTGTCCTTAAGACCTGCGCTGACCAGCTGGCACCTGTGTTTACACTGATATTCAACCTCTCACTGAAACTGTGTGTGATTCCCACCTGCTTTAAAAAGTCCATCATAGTCCCTGTCCCAAAGAAACCACACCCCAGCAGCCCCAATGACTTCAGGCCCATAGCACTCACCTCTGTGGTGATGAAGTGTTTTGAGAGACTCATCAAGACATTCATCACCTCCTCACTGCCCACCACCCTCGACCCACTACAGTTTGCATACCGGCCAGACAGATCCACAGATGACGCCATATCCTTCCTCCTCCACAAGACCCTTTCACACATAGACACTGGTAAGGGGAACTATGTGAGAGTGCTGTTTGTAGATTACAGCTCAGCATTCAACACCATAGTTCCCTCCAGGCTGGTCTCTAAGCTGCTGGACCTGGGCCTGGGCCCATCCCTGTGCAGGTGGGTTCACAGCTTCCTGACCAGCAGACCACAGGTGGTACGAGTGGGTCACCTCACCTCATCCTCCCTCACCCTCAACACTGGATCCCCCCAAGGCTGTGTGCTCAGCCCTCTGCTGTACTCACTGTACACCCATGACTGCGAGGCCACGTCAGAGTCCAACGTCATCATCAAGTTTGCTGACGACACTGCTGTTGTGGGACTAATCTCTCCCAATGAGGAGACAGCCTACAGGAGAGAGGTCTCCCGCCTGGAGAACTGGTGCCAGGAGAACCACCTCCTGCTCAACGTCAGCAAAACGAAGGAACTGATCGTGGACTTCAGCAGGAAGCAGCAGAGGGACTACCATCCACTTGTCATCAGTGGTGCTGAGGTGGAAAGAGTGGACACCCTCAAATACCTGGGAGTGACCATCTCACAGGACCTGTCCTGGACTCATCACATAAACATCACTGTGAAGAAGGCCAGACAGCGTCTCTACCTCCTCAGGCGGCTGAGAGACTTCAAGCTCCCACTCAAGGTGCTCAGGAACTTTTACACCTGCACCATCGAGAGCATCATGCGTGGGAGCATCACCACCTGGATGGGAAACTGCACCAAGCAGGACTTCATGGCCCTAAAAAGGGTGGTTCGTTCAGCTGAACGGACCATCAGAACCACCCTCCCCAACCTGCAGGACATTTACACCAAGCAGTGCAGGCTGAGGGCCATGAAGATCCTAAAACAGCCCAGCCACCCCGGACACTCTCTCTTGTCCCTGCTCCCATCAGGCCGGCGTTACCGCTGCCTGAGGGCTAAGACTGAAAGGTTGAAGAAGAGTTTTTACCCACAAGCCATCCGTCTGCTCAACTCTGAGCCCTAACTGGACCATTATTGCACAATGTAAATATTATAATTTATAAAAGTGTGTATAGTGTATAGTATATAGAGTATAGTGTATAGTGTGAATTACTTTTTTTTTTTTTTTTATTCTTCTTCTTATTTAGATGTGTGTGTATATATGGTTGCAGGTACAAAATACATTTCACTGTGCATTGTACTGTGTATAACTGTGCATGTGACAAATAAACACTATCGTAATCTTAATCTTAATCTCTTAGGTACCATCCCTACCTAATTCTATGCCTAAGGGAAGCATGTATGGCATAAATAAAAAAAGGTCCTAGCACAGAACCCTGTGGAACTCCTCCAACTTTAATGTGTGAAGAAGGCTCCTCATTTACATGAATAAATTGGAGTCTATTAGTTAAATATGATTCAAACCACTGCAGTGCAGTACCTTTAATACCTATGGCATGCTCTAATCTCTGTAATAAAATGTTGGTAAATGGACTAGTCCTTATATAGCGCTTTTCTACTCTGTTTTCAGCACTTAAAGTGCTTATACAACACATTTACCCCATTCACACAAGCACGTCCATGATTACCTAAGCTAACTAACATTCACACTCCAACAGTTGCGTTGAAGAGCAACTTGCGTTGAAGAGCAACATTGATGAGTCCACTGTCAGAGGCTCTAAGAAGATCATTTGTAACCTTCACTAATGCTGTTTCTGTACTGTGATGAATTCTGAAACCTGACTGAAACTCTTCAAATAAACCGTTCCTCTGCAGATGATCAGTTAGCTGTTTTACAACTACTCTTTCAAGAATCTTTGAGAGAAAAGGAAGGTTGGAGATTGGCCTATAATTAGCTAAGACAGCTGGGTCAGTGATGGCTTTTTAAGTAGAGGTTTAATTACAGCCACCTTGAAGGCCTGCTAATGAAGACGCATCACGCTGGTTAGCCTGATAGGTGGAAATCGCCTCATGTAGCTCGGATAGTGCAGTGTTAGTGCAGACTGATTGCAGACAATAAAGACTGATTGATCATTTTTAAGATTGAAGCATCAATAATTGGAAAGACTTTGAACAGTCTAGTAGGAATGGGATCTAATAAACATGTTTGGAGCAAGTAATTATTGAAGTTAACTCTGAAAGATCAACTGCAGCCAAAGAGTCTAAACAAATACCAGCAGTGCTGAAAGCATGAAGATTCACGAAGCTAAGTCTTTGAGATGGTTATGAATATTTTTTTCTTTAATGTCTAAAATTCTACTTGTAAAGAAATCCATGAAGTCACTACTAGTTAAAGTGAAAAAAAATTCTCGCCTCTACAGAGCTCTGACTCTTTGTCAGCCTGGCTACAGTGCTGAAAAGAAAGATCCAGAGTATGATTAAAGTGGTGGGTGGGCTCCTTTACATTTTGAGAGAAGCCAATTGAATCTAACAATAGATTAAATGCAGTGTTGAGGCTGTCATTCTCAGCATCTACATGGATGTTAAAATCACCCACTATAATGATTTTATCTGAACTGAGCACTAAATCAGATGAAAAGTCTGAGAAATCAGACAGAAACTCTGAGTAAGGACCAGGTGGACGATAGATAATAACAAATAAAACAGTTTTTTGATTTTCCCAATTAGGATGGACAAGACTAAGAGTCAGGCTTTCAAAAGAATGAAAACTTTGTCTGGGTCTTTGATTAATTAATAAGCTGGAATTGAAGATTGCAGCTAATCATCCTCCTCGACCTGTGCTTCGAGCATTCTGACAGTTACTGTGACTCGGGGGTGTTGATTCATTTAAACTGTTTAATAATCACACTTGATGTGATATGAACCAGGAACCAGAGCAACATGGCTGGACTTGACAGAGATTTGACAGAGAAAAAGGGAAAGGTGCTGAAATTATCAAAATGAAAGGCACTAAGCTAACCTGAGTCAAATTTGGTTGATGAGTAGGTACAAAGTAGGAATCTGAATAAAACTAGCAGGATCATGGATTCCATGAACTATATCTTCGTATGTAAATTCCGAGTAATGCAATGAAAGAAAAGATAGGATGGGAAATGATGAGGGGCTGAAGGAAATGTTTAATCCTGAAAGACTTTAATGAGCAGTGACAAATTAAATAGTGTAAAAGCAGAACACACACAAATATTTTGCAAAGAAAGTGACATAAACTATTGTATTGTATTGTATTGTATTTTGATTGAAATGAACAGATGTGATAACTAGACAACACTAGATCAACACTGAATAATGGGAAGAGAAGTCTGAAGCTGGAAATTGCACCAAATCTAAGCAGTCCAGGAAATGGAAAGAGTGCTAACAGTGAGGATGCCAATGATTTCTTGATTCAACAGGTCTGGTAGTAATCAGGCAAGTGAAACTTAATTCAGCTTTCCAAAAATGTGGTTAATCACAGTTGATCAACAGCACTATACATCAGATGTATAGTGCTGTACTAGAGCCAAGGCAGGACTTGCCACCAGTGGACCAGACAGTCACTGAGAGGGTCATGCTTGATGTGTGGATTCTGAGCCAGATCCAGTTTATCTCATTAATGACCAGCATTCTGCCAAGAGCACTGCAAATTTGCAGCTCAAACTCTTCTGAACTCTTCTGTGAGAAACTGCTGGGGAGTGTGTGTGGTCCTGAGAACTAAGACTCGGGATGAATGCAGGACTTACTCAGAGTTGCATTATTGCAACCTTTTCCTCCACATAAACCTGAAATCTATGTGTAACAGCTGACATGAACAAAAGGCATTCCCATCAAATCCCTAGTGGTTCCTGTGTTAATGAAGATATTGTTACTGCACCATGTGCATAAATGTGGGCATTGCTCTGGGTTTTTCTGCAGTGTGTGAAACTGAATTGGAGTTACACACCAGGGCTGCTCTCTCACATCCTGCAGTTAGAAAGCCTTGCTATGAGGATGTCTCTGAAGAAATATTACACACACAGTTTGTTGGCTTTGCAACTGGCTGTTGTCAGCAAAAGAGAGGTGCAGACTTTTCTTAGTAATTCTTTCTTTAAACTGACATATGGGGGATTTAATTCTAGCATCTTAAATTTTTGTACTGCTATGTTTGATTGCGAGTGTCTGAAGAACATAAGACTCAGAATATCGCAAATATTAATTTAACTATTCGAACAGATTCTAATATTCAGGCATTAATCTAACACACTAAGACAGTCCCATTAATAGCTGCATTTTGACAGACATGTTATGTAATAGTGTCTATAGAGGGACGTAAAAGAAAGGAAGAAACATGTTGTTCTGTGTCTGAGAAAAGACATACAGAGATGTTTTTATTGTGTACTGATCTCTGTGTAGAAATGTGACTAAAAGTCTGAAACACTGGAACCTGCTCTGTTCATGGTAAAAAGGAAACCAAGATATATCCTTGTATGCATCTTGTATCAGGATTCTCCTCCTCCTTCTGACACTTAAATTCAACTCAGTTCAGCTCTGTTTCAATAAAATAATAGTATTACTGCAGAGTAGGAATATGTAGGGCCCGACTCTAAAAACTCAGAGAGAGGACTAAGTAAAGAGTGGCAAGACAGAGCCAAAGTTTTGGCACTGTGCTCACAAGTTCTAGCCATCCAGCTCAGCCATTTATGCACTTTTTTTAAATTTATTTACGCAGGTAGTCCCATTGAGACTCAGTGTCTCATTTGCAAGAGAGACCTGTTTCAAGAAGCATAATACATTTTCACCAATAAATAGTGAATAAAATGCCAAATGTTTACACAGTCATGTAAAAACAAGTTCTCAGTGATGATTTCACAAAATTGTCTTTTAAAGCCAACAAGCGAAATCATTTGGGAGAGCTGCAAATCCTTCTGTAGCGTATTCCGTGAAGACAGGGCAGAAAAAGAAAAAGCCCTCCTTACAAGCTCTGTACAAATTGATGGAACAACAAAAGTAATACAATCCTGAAATGCTGATTATGATTTATCTGTTTATGTAGCATGTAGTCAGATAAATAATAAAGGAGTAAACCAGAAATAGATAAAATGAAACCAATGAACCTCCTGCATGAGGTCAATGAGGACCAGTTGACCAGTGAAGGTACAGTGGTGTGTTAGGGGTTTACAACCAGTTATGAATCTTAATGCCCCATGATAAATAGAGACCATACAGACAGAGAGAATGAGCAGGGGTATTCATGTAAATTATGTCACCATAGTCCAGGTGAGGTAAAAAAAAAAAGGGCAGCAACAAGTCTTTTCCTTGCAGTAAAAGAAAAACATGATCTGTTTCTGAACAAGAACCCCAGTTTCAGCTTCAGTTTCTTTAACAGGTGGTCAATATGTGACGTAAAGGAAAGACTGTCATTGATCACAAATTTATATGAGGCCACAGTTTCAGTAGAACCTTGAAATGATACAAGAGAGGGAAGTACTGCTGGCACCCTCTTTCTATTTGAAAACAACTTGACCTAGTTTTTTTTCTGCGTTTAAAACCAACCTTAGCTGAAACAGCTTTGACCAAATACTGTTGAAAGCCAACTGTAAGTTTTTGAAAACCATGTCGATGGTACAAGCACAATAAATAATTGTATCATCTGCATAAAAATGGGCAGCTGCATTTAGATTTTATACATTATTGACATAAATAGTAAATAATGTAGGTCCCAAAACAGAACCCTGCAGAACTCCAGTAGTGACATTTAAAAAACTGGAAGAGGAACCATTAAACTGCACACGCTGCTTACGGTCAGAAAGGTAATTAGAAAACCAGCCAAGTGCTTGGTCTGAAAGGCCTATTTCCAATAACCTCTGACATAAAATGCCATGGTCAGTGGTGCTGAAGCCTTTTGATAGGTCAATAAAAAGAGCAGCATTTTTTTTGTATCCAAAGCTTCATAGATGTTGTTGAGAACTTTTAAGAAAGCAGTTACAGTACTGTACAATTTCTTAAAATCCAATTGAGAAGAAAAAATATTATTTTCGCAAAACCTCCTAGAGTCCTTCAGATTGTCAGTAGTTAAGGCCAAAATAGTAATCTCATTTAGCCTGTTCTGATAACATCTCCACCTCTTATTCCAAAAAAACACTCCTAGTGGCAAATATTATATATATATATATATATTAGGGGTAGGACTTTAACGCGTTAATTTCGATTAATTAATTATGGGGAAATTAACGCGTTAAAAATTTTAACGCATTTTAATCGCACTTTGCACCGTGGAACGTTTCTCAGTGCGCGAGTTCCCGTCATACAGATTATATTGACGCACAATGTCCAAATTAGGGGCCGCATCCTGCGAAGGACCCGGCCCACGTCTTTCGCAGCCCACGAACACCACAAAGGCCGGAAGTGAGCAGCTAGCCTTCATATCAGCTGCCGTCACCTCTGCGTATCTCATGTCGCCTAGCAACCGTGAGTGCGAAGCACAGCTGTGTAAAAGCAGCTGTTAAACGGTGAACGAACTTTTTCTCCTTTTTGTAGTTTAATTTTAAGTCTGTAATTCAAAATAAGCTGTTAAAACAAGCATAACACATTTCAACATCAAGGAATACAGCTGAGAGAATGATTAATTTCCAACTATAACAAGTGAGACATTAATGTTGAATAAAACTATCCAGTTATGATGCTTAACTTTAATTTCAGGAGTTTGCTTATCACAGGAGCACTTCCACCCTTCGTTGGTCTGTGTAGTAGACTGGTGGGAAAACAAACAAAATTTTGAAGTAAAGTTCCTGGCTGAAGCTTCACCACTAGGTGTCCTGGTTAAACCTCGGTGCTTCAGAGGCGACCCAAATGTAGTACCGGTAGAAACCAGTGCTGCTAAAGTGAAAAGGATGGTGGTCATGAAGGTGTATTGTTCCTCTGGGGGAAAAGAAAAGCAGAATACATATCTGTAGAGGGTGAAGGAGAGAATTCTGATTGAGTGAGATCTCTAGATTATGGTTTAAAAAAGGAAAAAAAATAGTGAAAGAGAGAGTTACTGACATGTGCAACTGCAGCCTCTGCTAACAGAAATGAGGGTGTTTGGCAACATATGCTGAAAGAAGGCTGTGAACTGGAGAACCCAGTGTCAGCTGAAGGCTTTTCAAGAGAAGCAGAATAGAACAGAAATGACCTCCCTATGGCCAAATAATTGATCAACTAGCCTTAACAGACTAATAACGTGTTATATACCCCATGTCAAAAAAAAAAAAAAGGAAAAAATCCTTTCCAGGATATCAAATTGTGATATTCTGGAAAGTTAAAACTAAATATACCTCCTATGATGGCCGAGTTTCGATCCACACCATCACCACTGGACCTGTCGTCATTGAGGGTGAAAACAGCTCCAGCTGCAGACAAAACAAACATCTGTTATCTATCTTGAATTCTGAGAAACTGAGTTATTTTAGATTTTGGCAGTGGCATGCCCTTATTTTGCTTCAAACTCTTTGTGTGTCTACCAGCTTCTATGTGCCAGGGGTCTCTGGCAGAGGCCATGGGGGAGATGGTCAGGGGTGAGGCTCCACAGTTTGAAGGAACCAGTATCCCATGGGTGCTGACAGGTGCTGCTATGCTAGGGCGCAGGGCAGCTTTCAGTGGTGCCACGCTGTTAAACTGAACTCTTGACAAACAGCCCACAAAACCTGGTGTGTTGTAGCGCTCTATCAGGATGGCATCAATCTGTCCTGTTTCTAAAAGAAAAAACAGAACAGGGTTTATGGTTCCTCCCTGGCCCTACACTTTATTACCTTTTAAAATATTTACTGTCGGTAAAGAAAATACTTTAACTATGTTCCCTTTTCACAATCCAATAAACTGACCTTTGTTTATAGGGTAAACCCTCTGGCCTCTAGGCCACCCTTAGTGCTGCACCAGTGTCCAGTACTGCAAAGTGAGTTCAACATCTCTTTTTTTTTTCATGATCTGGATTTACTTACCCTAACACTGGCAGTCAGGCTAAACAGTCACACGATGCTGGTTATCAACAAGCTAAGTTAACCCAGGGTTCCCTTGCTATGTTTACATGAAAGGGGTGGTGTTGGCAGTATATGACCAATCACAGTTATGGAGAAACATATTGGCGGTAGAGCGGCTGGTTTTACAAAGGAAGATGAAATTATGAAGAGGCTAAACACATAATAAAGCTCAAAAAACAAACAAAAGACAGGAATAAATAGCAGGAGGACAAAAATGAACCTCTGGATTATTCAGATCATAGAACACCCTTAAAGGAGTCAGCAAAGCATTCACACAAACACTCATCTATAGACTTACCAAAGACCTTGCCAAGAAAGATACTTTTGACCAAATTGAACTGGGTGTCAGAGGCCTCAGGCAGGGTATATGTGGACACTGGATAGTGGTCCAGCTAGACAATGTGGACAGAAGAAAGCAACAGTGACGTGAAGTTCAACTGATAAACTGTACTGGTCAAGTTTTAAGATACCCATCCCTGATGACAGGAAATTTATTTGAGCTACTTTTAGCCTGTAAGATAAATTTTACTTTTAAGAGCTGTTTACTACCATGTTTTCTACTTTTTAAAATGGAATTGTTTCATTTAAATAGAATTATAATTATAACTAATCTTGGAATCAGGTCATAAAGTCTTCCAAATTAAAACAAACAACTGTTGGACTGCTGTCTCTCTTCGGTCTAACCTTTCACTCAGGAACTCCTCCTGTTCAACATGAGAATGTCGAGTTCTTCAGCGACATTGCTGTTATTGCTGCGGTTTGTTTTTGACATGCATTTTAATTTGGCAACTGATGGCATTTCATTTTGAGCCTTACAAAAGCAAAAACTTTTGCTGCTCTATTTCAAGGTCTTAAAATGACACTAGAGTATTTATGGTGCTCCTGGTTGTGACAGTTTCATTGGAAGTCTTGTTCAAAGCAGTGCACTGGGACTTGGGTGCTATTTGAGACTTGGTATGAGAGACCACAGCCTGTGTTGTGTTGAACGAGCATATTTTGTTGTTCTTCTTAAAAGGATACACAGTTTACAGCTCAACCAGACAAGCAACTGTTGTTCTGATTTGAAATGTATCGCCAGCTAAAAAAGAAAAAAAAATCACTAGCTTCTCTTATTTCTATTTTTATGTGTTAAAAAGTATGTGAAGAATTTTGTTTACGCATATACCACTCACTAACAGTGTTAATGAGCCGCCCCAGAGTTTTGAGCCTAACATTACCTAGCATAATGTTAGTAATGAGTACAAAATCCTTTTTTTCAATTAAATAACCTCAAAAAATAACTGGCTGAAGTCTGAGTTACAAATTATGATATTCCAGCAAAAAGCGGTGCATTAAGGTACTGCTAATACAAACTTAATATTTACTACGTATGCAGCTTCAAATTAAAAGAATTTTCAGTGGTGAAATATGACTCGACTTTTATTATTATAACTAGTCACAGGAAATTCAGTTTGCCAGGTTCTGTACTGGCAGGATGCCCTAACCTGTAGTCGTATCGCCCTTAAGGTCCTAGTTATGTTGACAGAATGTGGTTGACCATTGGCCATGTTACGATGGTCAACATCTATGGTATAAGGTTCTGTGAGCCCTCCAAGACTGTAGCGGATCTGGAGAGTGCCTGATAACACAAACAGAGATATATACATTTCTTACAGTTTATAAATATGATAACCCATTAAAAATGTATCAGAATAGAACAGTAAAGTTTTATTGTCATCACTAATCAGCCTACCATTGTGTTTGAGCACCACGGCCAAATAGTCCCGAGTTCTGGAACTGATATACACAAGAATGCTGGGGGAACTGTAGGTGCTGAAGCTAAACACAAGCTCCTCCTGAGTCAGGTTGGCCTCACTTGGAACACCAACACTTGATAGGCTCTTCACGTCCCTCAACGCAAAAGGTCCCGCCTCTGGCAGGAAGTCATAACGCACCAGTGTTCCTGTCTCAAAGTAGCCGCCTACGTCTAGCACACACAAATGAAGAATAAAGAACATTAAACAGCTGGAATCATCTGATCTAACATAATGTAATCTAATTGACTCAGCTTTAGTGTTAGAGGTCATTACCGTCAGTGCAGAAGGGTCCATCATAGGCAGTAAGGGAGCAGTCACAGGAGTAACCATTGTACTGCTCCACACACTTTCCTCCATTTCTGCAGTGCATCCTGTAGCTGTTGCAGTGGCCCTGGCAGCCTGGATTCACACCCGGAGTCCCCTCTGCCCTTTCCTCCAGGTCAAAGGTCACACCATTTACCTTCAAAGCCCGCATGCAGCCCAGAAAACCTCTTTGACCGCTTGAAGCACCTGATGTTAAAGTAGGCCAGAACAATCAAAAACACTTTCAAATAATAAGCAAATAAATCTGTACATTATTCCTAATTTAGTTATACGTTCATGTGCCGCAGCCTGGCATTACATCCAGCTGATGGCTTAGAAATACTTGCTCAGTAACCAGAAAATAAGGACATCCCACACCGCACTTACACCCTCAACACATTCTTTTTTCCTCTGCTCGTCCTTGTGGTGCAGATATAAACAAGAAGCATGCCAAGAGCACAACTTCCACCAAGACAGCTCACTCTATGGGTATTATTTACATTTAAGGGAATAGTATTGAGTATATATATTCATTTTGTTTTCTTTGTTCTTTTTAAATGTAAAGTGGAATGTAGTAAAAATTAGATGGGGCAGCTGCTTATGATAATGTGTCTAATAGCTTAAGGTACAGCTGCTTTATTTCCTGGGAATAAAAAAAAAGGTAATGTGTGACCCTGTCAAAGATGGAAAAACGCGAGAAAGCAAGGACAGGAGACCAAGTTAAATCCTAATCAGAAAGTACAGTTTTATAACCTGAAATTTATAACCTGCCTTACTTGAAATGTCCTAATTTAATTTAAAATAGAACCTAAAGCCTGTATGTATAATTGTAACTCAGTGTAGATCAGCAAAAATCCAAAATAAATTCAAACTTGTGCACCCAATTCTTGTTTTTTTTAGTCATTAAATATGGTAAAAGGACTGGTTCTTTTCTACTGTAGCCGAGCACTCAAAGTGCACACATAAACAGTTCCACCTGCAGCTAAGTGCTTTCTATAGAACAACTCTAGAGAGTAACTCAGGGTTTGTATCTTGCCCAAGGATACTTTGGCACACAGCCAGGAATTGAAACACCAACAGGGGTGAAAGTAGTTTCAAATTATTGCTGGTACTATGACAAACACACACACACACACACACACACACACACACACACACACACACACACACACACACACATATATATATATATATATATATATATATATATATATATATATATATATGACAATGTGGAATTTATTTTTGTTGTTAAGGAACTGAGATGTTTGCACACACTGTACACTAACACAACTGATGACCACCTCCATGCATTCTGGCTCTGTCCACCAATACAAAACTTCTGGAAAGAAATAATCACCAAACTTTCTCAAACCTCAATCTTCTTGGCAAGCACTGTGTTTTGGAGGTGAATGCGCTTTCATGTAACGTAAATGAAATCTCTGGTCATAAGCAGTGTTTTCCAGCTGTTCTAAATTGTTGAAATTGAGCAGAATAACATGAAACACAATTTGCTAATCTCTCTTTGTTTTTAATTGAGATATTTTGTAACAAGCAGATCGACATTAAACGTAGCAGTGAATGTTTTAACTTGTTAACTGGACGAACCAAAATCACCTGAAAAAGCTACGCCCTCTGGTTATTATTGGCTCTGGAAAACCCCTGTTGCTGCCTGTTAACTGGCCGCATCCTGTCTGGTATGTATTTGAAACCACATTCGGCCAATCATATTAAGAAATGGGTTTTCCAGAACCAATAATAACCACGGGTGTCACGTAGCTTTACGGTTGATTTTGGTGCAGCCAGTTACATGATTGGCCTGCCATAGACAATGCACTACTTCCGACATGGGTGTCAGTTGACTAAAGCCACAAGCTCTGAGGGGAGAGAAGCTAGAGACTTGAGGCTCCGGCATAGCACGAGCAGTTCAGAAACAATTTGAAATGAGAAAAAAAAGCAGTTTATTAACTGATTACGTTTTTAGACTGTTTTAGACTGATTATTGCTAGCGGATCTACTCTGACCCAAATTACAGCCGTGACCGGTTCTGAATGACGGCTTTACAGCAGACAGCTGCTCCCCCTCTTCCAGGTACTGCGTATCGGCGCAGAATCTTTTAGTGGTACGCAGTACCGGACCGTACCGGCTTACTTTCACCCCTGACCACCAACCTTCCGATTAGTAGATGACCTGCTCTACCTCCTGAGCCACAGCCATCCCTGCAAGCTTGAGTTAATCTGGTGCTTCTACTGAGTTAAAATGCTGTAAATTGTGCCTTACTAATGTATATATGTATGCTGTACAATCATTCCACACTGAAAATGGAATAGTTCAAAGAAATGCTTCTTTGCTGTGAATCATTTCCTGTGTTGGTGCAATTTTAGGGTTCCCCCACCAACCGAATCCCACATCTCCAAACCACAAGTCATGGAGCACAGCTAAAACAAAAGACTAAGGCCTAAAATACAGGTTTCCCAGTCACTGTTCCACAACTGAGTGAATGAGATCCATTTAGTGCAGATACTAAAGCACTAACAAAACCTTTTTCTTTTCTTTTTTTTTTTATATATATAGATGATCTGCAGCCATCAGTAAAAGCAAAAATAAAAAATTTGAATATTTTTTATTGTTCAGACTCTGGGGATCACAACATTAAATGTAGTTAAGAAAACATAGGTACTTTTTGTGAACTGGTACATGGTTTGTTCACTATGACTTGAAAAGAAATGTCAAAGGGGACCACCATGACCATCACTTAAGTACAAAAGGGACAGTAAAACTGTATTAAATCATATGTGGCAAGCACATGTGTGTCTTACCAACATAAAGGTCACTGTAGAGCTCTGGTTTTGCATTTCCCTGTAGGTGGGTGGGCCTGACCATTCTGTACTTTCCATTAAGCTGCAGCACTGCCTCCTTGATGTTTTTTTCAGCCTCCACATGATGCCATTGGTCATCATTTAAAGGCACCGGTGAGCGGACACTGAGTTCAATCTGCTCAGTGCCCACGTCAAAAGAGAACAGCACCACTGAGCCTCCTGGGGAACCAAACAAATCAAACATTAGCAAGATGTAGCATTTCTCTTAGAGACAGATCAACTTATGGGGGCAACTTATTAACAGGCCACATGCTTTTAAGGGGGTGGTAATTAAACCATCCAGCTGCCATAGTTAATTATAGGCTGATTTCTAACCTTCCTTTTAATTAAAGTAGTATTTAGGCCCTAAAGTTGAGCAGGATGTGATAAATCAGGATGTTAGATAACTAAAAAGACAGACAGATGAGTGAACTAACTAAAAAGGACTTGACACAGGAGGACGGGAACACCGAGAGAGGAATAAGAGTACTAGGACTAGGAGCAAACTAATGCACTAAAGATATAAATTCAGCCAAAGGTTTCACTTTCTCATTGTTGTCCATTTCGCCCTCATGGTCTTCATGGTGAGATGGTGGGGAAGCCGCAAAATTATTATTTTTAATTATCCTTAAATTTCAAAACTAGAATAACAATTGAGCAAGCCACATTAGGGCAGGACATTTAATTATACAGAAACTAGACAAGTTGGTAAAAATATTAGGACAGGGATATTAAGAAGTGACTGTGCATGACGTATAATGTGTGAGAACAAGAGTCCTTTGAATATATAAAAATGGAACACTTTTTAATCAAAATATAGCATCAAGGTAGGTAAACATCTGGGATATTGATGTGGTCAGTTAAGTAGCAGAGGAGGTTGTTAATCAGTTTCAGCTGCTTTGGTGCTAATTAAATTAACAACACGTGCACTAGAGGGACAACAATGAGACAACCCCCAAACCAGGAATGGTTTTACAGGTGGAGGACACTCTCCTCATCTTTTCTGTTTTTTTAAATTTTTTATAACTATTTTGCAGGCAGCACTGTGGTGCAGTGGTTAGCACTGCTGCCTCACAGTTAGAATAACATCTGAAAGGTCTGGGTTTGATTCCACCTTGGCCCAGGCCTCTCCCTCTCTCTGTGTCATGTTCTCCCCTCTCACTTACTGGGGTTAGGTTAATTGGCTACTCTAAATTGCCCATAGGTGTGAATGTGAGTGTGAAAGGTTGTCTCTCTGTGTTGGCCCTGCGACAGGCTGGCGACCTGTTCAGGGTGTACCCTGCCTCTCGCCCTATGATAGGCTCCAGCCCCCCCCCCCCCCAACCCTGAACAGGATGAGCTATTTTGCATTTGGCTGGGGTCAGTGTCACTACTGACAATATCTGAACCCTACAGAGTTTGCACAGGTAACCCAACTCCTCCAGAATGGCACATCAGTACATGCCATTGATGAGCACTGCCAGAGCCCTATGAAATAAGCTCCAGCAGCCACTGGTGTGAACGTCTCTGACCAAACAATCAGAAACAGACTTCATGCGGGTGGCCTGGCATTTACCAGAATATACCAATTGCCATATACCAGAATTGGCAGGTCCACCATTGGTGCTCTGTGCTTTTCACAGATGAGAACAGGTTCACCCTCAGCACATGACACACAGGAAAGGCTCTGGAGGTATTGTAGAGTATGTCATACTAGCTGTAACATCATTCAGCATGACTGATTTGGTTGTAGGTCAGCATCAGTCTGGGGAGGCATATCCATGGAGGGATGCATAGACCTCTACAGACTACGGAACAGCACTCTGACTGCCATCAGGTATCAGGATGAAGCCCTTGGACCCACTGTCAGGCCGTACATTGGTGCAGTAGGTCCTGGGTTCCTTCTGGTGCACAACAATGCCTGGTCTCATCTGGCGAGAGTATGCAGACAGTTCCTGGAGGATGAAGGAAATGATACCATGCATAATTTTTTATTTTTTGGGGTGTCTTTGAATTCAGCCCTCTGCAGGCTGATCATTTTTGTTTCCATCAAATATTATGATGTCCTTTCATTCATAACACATTACTCAGTCCGTATCAGTATGTGTGTGTGTAGAACATAATGTTTTTCCCTCCATCTGATCTGTTATCAAAGTGTTCCTTTATCTTTTTTTTTGAGCAGTGTATACACATTTGTAAATAACTCATATTTCAGCCAAATGTACAATATTCTTGAGCAAGCACTTGGTGACAGTAGGAAGAAAAAACAAGTAGAAGCCCCCAGCAGAACCAGGGAGGGGTAGCCATCTGCCACAACCCATTGGAGGCGACAGAACAAAAGACACAGAGAGAGCCAGAATTTAAAATTAATTACCAATGATTAAATTCAATTAAGATGTATAAACACGTGTAGAGTGAAACAAGGTGAGTGAAGAAATGCTCAGTGCATCATAGGAAACCCCCAGCAGTCTAGGCCAATTACAGTGTAATTGATTCAGCCCCAACTATAAACCTGATCATAAAGGAAAGTTTTAAGCCTAATCTTAAAAATAGAGAGGGTGTCTGTCTCCTGAATCCAAGCTGGGAGCTGGTTCCACAGAAGAGGGGCCTGAAAGCTGAAGGCTCTGCCTCCCATTCTAAGTATCCTAGGAACCACAAGTAAGGACGATATGGTACTTGGTCTATTAATTATTCACAGCAGATGTCCTACTACAGCAGAAGACCAGACCATATGCCACTCTGGTCAGCTAAAAAAAGGAAACTGAGGTTACAGTTTGTTCCAGCTTGCCAAAATGTGTTGTGAAATGTACAATGTGCAATAATACAGAGACACACCTCTGAGTTCGATGTGAAGAAAGTTGGTGTTTCCCAGGTTTTCTAGAAAGATTCCATGAGTGGATGATGTCTTAAAGTAGAAAGAGATATCAGTGCTGGTTTCACCTCTCAAGGAAGGGAAGTGGAGGTAGGAGGCTGGGCTGGTAAAAGAGGCTGCATTCCAGAAGTTTGCTACAGAAAACAACCACAGAAGAGTCTGACTAATGACATGAAATATTTGTGTGTGTGTGTGTGCGTGTGTGCGTGTGTGTGTGTGCGTGTGTGCGTGTGTGTGTGTGTGTATGTGTGTGTGTGTGTGTGTGTGTGTGTGTGTGTGTGTGTGTGTGTGTGTGTGTGTGTGTGTGTGTGTGTGTGTGTGTGTAAGAGCAAGAAAGAGAGACTCACAGTCCCCTTGACATTTGAGTGGCCCTATTGTTAGTTTGGCCTCAGATCCAGCTCTGCTTGCATCACCAACCACAACCTGGCTGACTGGCAAATGGTCTTTGTAGACCAACAGGCCTGAGTCCTCCCTCCTGTGTGCATGCACATATACAAACACACACAAACATGGTTGTCAACTCAGGATTACATCAGCCTCCTTTTAGATTTGGGGTTTTTAATAAATCTTTTTTACAGCCTGTGTCCAGTCTGACTACAGCTATACACACAGCTTTACTGTAACTTAATTACAGTTAATTACAGTTACACCCAACCCTATCAAGACAAACTGTCTTGTTCCATCATTAATATACATATGAGAACTATTGTAAAGGGCTGATTATGGTTTGGCACAATCTTCCATTCAAAGATTGGGGATAGTGAGGATTATGATATATAATATATAGAATGAATCTATAAAGTCTCAAAATACGATGCTGCTCAGCTGAGCTATTGAGTAACGGTATACTCACCAGGTACGTAGGTCAGCATCACAGTTGCAGTAGTGTTTGGGATCAGTACAGTTGTGTTCAATTCCACAGGCACACTTCTGTATCCCTGGTCCTGAACCCCCCCAGTACGAATGCCTTTCATTGGCTCTTCCTAACCACCAAGTAAATGGGGTGCCATCTGGGAGTCCAAACACACAGCTATTCACTGTACTTCTATTCCAACATTTCAGAACACAGACCGCATGCCTTAATTCCCAAATATATATAATAATATAATAAGAATGAGTATTCTGGTGTACAGAGTTACCATGTTTTGGGGGCTTTTTTGTTTATGAGTGAAAAGTTGACAATATAGAAACTTCACCTGGACTGTTGAGCAGACGGGACATTCGACAGGCGTAGGCTACATACTGTTCACAATACTCAGCACTGCTGGTTACTGACAACACCTGGACACAGAGAAGAAACCTCTGCTCTGTGTTCTGTCTAGTACAGATGTATCAGTCTGTGACATTTATGGTCTGTGACATGTACTGAAATGTAATAAATATCAATCAGGTCCTTATTTATTGTTTAGAGCAATAATTACTGATTAAAGTCATCTAGTCCTGAACAGACTAAACTGCTGAACATGACTAGAGTATGAAATTACTCTACTGATGGAAATGTTGTGCTGTAGAAAAGTTACAGTGAATTCTTCAGATTTGCCAGTTTGGTCATGCAAGCCACTTTTTGTATGTTGGTTAGGGACGCTTCACAAATATCGACATTTTCCAGAGCGTACAAAGCATACTCTTTTTCAGCCCCAACCCCCACCCCCACCCCAAGATTAAAAGTCGCCTTTAATTTCATTTTAATTTTTAAATTTCCTTTTGGCCATAACAAAACTGTACAGGGATGAAGGAATGAACCTGACTGAATGTCTCGTTCTCACGCCATCACTGCTACACTGATCGCCACAAACACACACAGCACTGCCCCGCCCCCTTCTCCTCTCAGCCACTCAGCTCATAAACAACTACAGTGATAGAGGACACACACATCTGTTACTCTATATCATATATATTCTTAAATTAAAAGCTCAAGCTGAGTGTGTGTGTGCATGTGAGATCTCGCAAAAGTACGTCTGTTTTTTTCCCTCATTTTTTTCTCCCATGTTCCTTGCGGGGTTCTGTATAAACACATCCTGGTGTTGAAAAATTCTGTAGATCTTGGTATCAAATATACTTTTTCCTATCTATTAAAACATTGTATTGTTGCATTAATAAAAATCCATCCATCATTCTCTTCTGCTTATCCTTTTCAGGGTCGCAGGAGGGCTGGAGCCTATCCCAGCTGTCATCTGAATAGCCAGTCTTGTGCCAAAAAGTGATTTCTGGTATTTGCCCAAAAAATTATTGCTGGTATTTATATTGTTGTAAATGACTTGTGGACCTATAATCTGTCAATAACATCTCAAACATCATCTCTTATGCATGATATCAATTCATTTTGAGTCATAAAGAAGAGTTTTTGGCAAAGTGACTTTCATATTGTAGCGATTCTGTTAAAGTTAGATGGTCCTGTGCAGCTGTTCTGATTTCCCATCATTTTGGTGGTTCTTGAACTTGTGTAAATGGACTAGTTCTTATATAGTGCTATTCTACTCAGTCTGAGCACTCAAAGCACTTATACAACACATTTTAGATTCACCCATGCACACCAATATTAACTAAGCTAAGTGCTTTAATTATCTAACATTCACACACACTCACACTCTGATGGTTGTGTCGGAGAGCAACTTGGGTTTAAGTATCTTGCCCAAGGATACTTAACCCCAAGCCTGGAGTAGCCAGGAATCGAACCGCTGACCTTCCAATCAGTAGATGACCTGCTCTACCGACTGAGCTACAGCCACCTCGTGTGGGGACAGCGAGTTTTGTTGCACAAAAGCTGGCAACAGTGCTGGCCGCCGATCGCCAGATTATTCACAAATATACAGACCTTCATAGATGAGAAAAGGCCAGGAACATGTAGAATAAAATCCATCATCATTTTCTGCAGTTCACTGCATACAATTTCCATTTTTGGAACAATGCTTCCACTTCTTGTTGAATTTATCTCCGGCAGCTTTGGCTGCTTTCCACACTCACAGCTTGTTCCTGTCTAATATCGTCAGTAGAGTAATTTTGGGAATTGATGATGGACTATTTCAGAGAATTCAATGAGGCCTTTGAACTGATCCGCCAGACTGGAGGCCATATCGCTGCAGAGCACAGAATGGTGCAGTGGTGTGGATGCCTCAGCCATCGGCGCTCAAATTACACAGACATTACAGAAATTACACCAACATTTTCTAAATATTTGAAAAGCGTACGTTGGATGTTACCCCCCTCTACCCTGTCGTACACTTTGTACGCTCTGGAAAATGTCGATATTTGTGAAGCGTCCCTTACCATAGAATTATGGTTGACCCAAAAATATCTGTAATTCTGAACTTTACCAATGTTTAGAAAAGCTCCATTAACTTTATTTCTACTTCAGTGACACTTTTACTGAATACTTTTTGTAGCTACATGTTTACTGTTTGCACTAATACAATTTTTAAAAAACAAAAAGTGATGTTTTATTCAACAATGTATGCAGGAGATGGAGTGTGTCAATTTCAGTTTATACCTGTTCATCAGTCACATTGTAAGAAATCTGCAGCACTGCTTTCCCCTTATCGTCGGCACTGGACACAGATGTCTGAGGAGACAGGTTGTTCCTTAGTGTGGTCCAAACCATTTCCTCTAAGGAAAAAAGAAAACATGTAAATATGTACGGTCTGTATTCAAAGATTCACCAGTACAATAACTTATACGATAAACAACGAGAAATGTGATATAGCAGATTCACGATTCCATGTAACTGTATGTGGATGCTCCAGTCTGCATGCCAACGTATCCTTGGGCAAGATAATGAAACCCAAGTTGCTCTCCAATGTGTTCACTGGAGTGTGAATGCATGAGTGCTTGTATGAATGGATGTGAATGGGTGAATGAGGCATGTTGTAAGCACTTTGAGTACTCAAGCATGTCCAGCATGTCCTGCATCTGCTCCGGGCCTCCGCCTGGCAGGACATGCCCGGAACACCTCACCCAAGAGGCGCCCAGGAGGCATCCTAGTCAGATTCCTGAGCCACCTCAACTGGCTCCTCTCGATGTGGAGGAGCAGCAGCTCTACTCTGAGCCTCTTCTGAATGTCTGCACTTATCACCCTATCACTAAGGGAGAGGCCAGCCATCCTTCAGAGGAAGCTCATTTCTGCCGCTTGTATTCGCAATCTTATTCTTTTGGACACTACCCAAAGCTCGTGACCATAGGTGAGGGTGGGAACGTAGATCGACCGGTAAATCGACAGCTTCACTTTTAGGGTCAGCTCCCTCTTCAGCACGACAGACCAGTGCATCATCTGAATCACTGCAGATCAAGCCCCAATTCATCTGTCAGTTTCCCAACCTCTTCTCCCATCATTTGTGAACATATGGCAGGCCGTTTTAGCATAAATTACGCTTCACCACACTTACGTTCCAGATATCAGAAGAATCACAATCAGAAGAATTTTATTGTCATTATATGTCAGACATACAGTAGGTTAACGTTCGTGCTGAGTGTTTTGAGTTTCTAGTTTTTTCGAGTGTTTAGTTTTCGTGTAGCTGGACCCTGTCCAGTTTTGTTTTCTGGTGTTATTTTCAATAAAAGTTAAGCACAGATCTGCTCTCGCATGCTTTGAGGTCCTCTTTGCCCTGCCTGCAGCACCCAGCCATGACAACTATCACTAAATTTGTGTATAGCAGAGGATTCATCTGGGTATTATCTTTCATTAGAGCCCTCATTAATGACTGCATGTTGAAGCATTAAGGAGTTACAGCCATTTAAACATTGTATATCAGGCATTGTCCCATTGGTGCCACTTGGGAGTCTCCAAATGGCACCAATTGGACAATGCCTGGATATCAACACACAAAAACTTGTCCAAAACAGTAAGTTTTTTTGCTATTTTGACAAAATTTTAAACACAAGTAGACAAGACTTCATTCTACAGTTTCATTTTATTTTCAAGTCCATACCTTCAACACTCAGTGTGTAGTTACATAAAAATAAACATGAAAAATCTAGGCAAAGCAAAAATTGTCTAATTGTTCTGTGTTCCAAACTTAATAGCTACGTACTATTTACAGTTAAAGTATTTTTGACTGCAAAAATGAAAAACATAGCTTGTCATCTTCACAAAGAGACCAAGCTTTTGCATGTACTCCAAAAATTTCAAGAACAGCAGCTTATTTAACTTGGGTATACGTTGTTTTTGGTGATTTTGGTGCCACCAGTTAACAGGATAAGATATCGCTAATTACATTCTGACTAGTAGAAATGACATCAGATTTACCATTGAGTTGAATGGAGGCTTCAATTCAAGATATCTACAATGAATTACTATCTGAAACACATATTTCAGATATCTACAATTAAATTATGACTAGTCATGAAGTTAATTCAATTCAATTCAATTTTAAATTTTATTTATATAGCACCAAATCACAACAGTCGCCTCAAGGCACTTTGTATTGCAGGTAAAGACCCTACAATACAGAGAAAACCCAACAGTCAAAAACGACCCCCTATGAGCAGCACTTGGCGACAGTGGAAAGGAAAAACTCCCTTTTAACAGGAAGAAACCTCCAGCAGAACCAGGCTCAGGGAGGGGCAGTCATCTGCCACGACCGGTTGGGCTGAGGGGAGAGAAAAGACATGCTGTGGAAGAGAGCCAGAGATTAATAACAATTAATGATTAAATGCAGAGTGGAGTATAAACAAAGTAAATAAGGTGAATGAAAAGAAACAGTCTATTGTGGGAACCCCCCCAGCAGCCTAGGCCTATAGCAGCATAACTAAGGGATGGTTCAGGGTCACCTGATCCAGCCCTAACTATAAGCTTGAACAAAAAGGAAAGTTTTTAGAAAATTCAAGATATCTAAGATATCTAATTTTTTGTTCTGACTGGTCATAATTCTAATAAGATATCTTGAGTGACACCCTAATTTAAGATATCTTAAATGTATTTTTAGATAGGGGATATATAGTTTTGACTAGTGCAAATCAAATTCTAGATAACTTGAAAGCAAATAATGACTAGGCAAAACTAAATTAGATATATTTAGAACTGTAATTTGACTAGTCAAAATTCCCTTTAAAATATCTCCAAATGAATTTCAGATATCTTGATTTAGACGGCTTTTATATTTAAAATAAATTAACATTCTGACTAGTCAGAATGACATTACTGATATCCTGAATTAGTATTCTGTCTAGTCAAAACATCACAGATTTACGGCGCATTTTGGTGGAAAGGTTATGAGGCAGTTTGTTAAAACAGCCTGCCATAAAATCAGAGATTCTTTGCAGATTTCTTAAGCACTCTTCAAGTACATGATTTTTGCATTCTCTGCATATCCCATACTGAAGAGATCTTTCTATATTGTTGCATTTTCCTACTATTTTATCCAGAATGGCCAGCGCCATTGCAGCCACCTGAAATTCTAACAGGCAATTGTTTGGACAGCTCAGTACAGCACAAGGGGTCTTAAATGCAATCGCTTAATTCACATATCTAAAAATGTCATTTTGACTAGACATAATTATGTTTGAGATATCTTGAATTGTAATTACGGATGTGTGACCCTTCAAATGGCGAATCCGGTGACGTCATTTGAGATATCTTGAAAGGAATTTTGACTCGTCAAAATGTAATTGAAGAATTATTATTCTTACAAGTCAGAATGTAAATGCAGGTATCTTAAATTACCATTCTGGATAGTCAAAATGTAGTTTTGTCTAGTCAGAATGCAGCTTTATATATCTAAAATGTAATTACAGATAGTCAGATGAATTGGATTTTATGTTAAAATGGCCTGCCATAGTGAACAAGACCCCAAGATACTTGAACGGATGAGTTCCACCTGGGGCAGGAACTCATCCCTCAGCTATAGTAGGCACTCCACCCTTTTGTACCTAAACTGAGGAATAATAACACATAAGAGACAATCGTACTGGCGTATCCTCCATCACCGGGCTTATCTCATACAAAGGGATTAAATACGCAAACCCATATAGTTTATGTATCATTTATAGCGCTATAATCAGGGGTCACAGCGGGCCGGAACGAGTCCGTAAGTTGCGCTGCGTGACATAAACAGCTTAGCTAGTGCTACTGAAGAGGAAATGAAAGGTAAATGCAACGTTTCTAAATACTCAACAAATATCAGCAAACACACAAAGTGTGTGCAGTTTGTCACACAGTGTGTCTGCGAGCTAAAAGAAGAGCTGCTGTATTTCAGGGAGAGCAAAGAGAGAGAAGTTCACTCAGAGATGGAGAAAGATGTTAGAAAGAGGACAGGAGCGGAAGAAGAGAGGTTAATTTACAGGTAAGGACTGGAAAGCAAACTGAAGTATGCTGACTTTGTGTAATTCAAAGATTGTATGAAAATACTGCAGTTTAGTGTGTAATAAATAGGTCAGCTTGCTGTACTGTATTTACAGTAAAGCTCTGTGTTGGTGCACAGAGGCTGTGTTCATGGTCAGAGTTACAGGTTACATCAGTGCAGCAGAGATGAGTTTGAATCAAAGCTGCTGATGCTGAGATTCATTCACTGAATCCAACATTTCTACAGCCTGTATGCTGTCAGTGTAGGGGATGGAGATCAGCAGATAGCTGTGAAATACTGGGTTACATCTTTGCGAATTCAGTTCATCCACACAGAGCAGTAAACCTCAGAGCAGCAGCAGCAGGTCAGCTGATCACAGCCTGCACACCAACATCATTTACTGCAGTTACAATAGAAAGTTGTAATTCTTCTCCCCATGCAGAGCCACTACAGCTGATCTTAGGGTTCCTCCACCTTCTGAATCCCACTGTAACCCCTGAGTATCCTCATGTTGGTGTTTAGGTGGAGGCACAGTCACCCTCTACTATGGAGGACACAGAGAACAGAGCTGTGTTTGAATTCCCTTTAACAGTTTGTGGCCTACAGAACAGATTCAAGCTGAGTGCATTCATCAGGATTAAAATTTAGATTGGAATAACATTTGTATTCTCATGTATTATTTTATATTATTACAATAATATATAATGAGGTTCGGTTAGTTTTATACAAAAATAGCAGGTAGAAACGTCCTCCAAAGAACTACTTTTACTTTGTTACTTTGAGTACATTTCAGAGCCTGTACTTTTTACTTTTACTTAAGTAGAGAAGTTGAACCAGTACTTCGACTTTTACCAAAGTATTTTTTAACACAAGCACTTGTACTTCTACTTAAGTACAGAATGTCAGTACTTTTGCCACCTCTGCCCGCAACAATGAGCCAGACACCCCATACTCCCTCCCACTGGATACCCCAAAGGACTCAGTTGAATGCCTTCTCCAAATCCACAAAACACATGTAGACTGGTTGGGCAAACTCCCACGCACACTCGAATATCCTCGAGCTGGTCCAGCGTACTATGACCAGGATGAAAAACGCATTGTTCCTCTTGAATCCGGGGTTAATCTCATGGACAGACCCTCCTTTCCAACACCCTGCCATAGACCTTACCGGGGAGACTGAGGAACGTGATCCTGCAAAAGTTGGAGCACACCCTCCAGTCTCCCTTCTGAAAGATGTGTACCACCACCCCAGTCTGGCAATCCAGTGGCACTGCCCCAGATCTCCACACGATGTTGCAGAGGTATGTCAACCAAGACAGCCCTACAACATCCAGAGTCTTCAGGAACTCAGGGCGAATCTCATCCACCCCACCTGCCACCAAGGAGTTGTTTAACCTTTTACCTCCGAACGTGTCGAACACGACACAATGTACGTCAAAAGTGCCGCCATTCGCAGACTTCCGGCAACAAATACTGTAATACCCCATAGGGCTGCGAAGTACAATTTTTGAGCTTTCAGGAACCGTCTGAATGTTTTCAATAGGACAAACGGTTGCTGAGTTACGGTAAAAAGCCACTACACTACATCTTAATTAGCTGTTCGTGATTAGTAAGGGCAGGGAATGGGCGCTTCAGCGGAGATCGCCTGGTGTTAAAGGCTTAACCACCTCAGTAACCTCACCCCCAGTGATCGGTGAGTCATCCCCCTCGTTCCTAGACTCTGCTTTCACTACAGAAGGTGTGACAGTGGGATTAAGGAGGTCCTCAAAGTATTCCTTCAACTGCCTGACTATAGCCTCAGTTGAAGTCAGCAGCAGTCCACCCGCACTATAAACCGTGTGAGTGGAGCACCACTTTGCCCTCCTGAGTCGCCTGACGGTTTGCCAGAATTTCTTCAATACCGTCCAAAAGTCTTTTTCCATGGTCCAGTAATATGATAATACCAAATAGAGTAAAGCCATATTCTTCTACCTTACCTGTCATGTCACAGTGGACTCTGAAGGGGGCGACAGGACCGCTGCCATCTGGGTCTATCCAGTAGTTCCCTGAACGCTTCCCTTGGTGCTTATACTCCTCACATGATTGCTGATACAGTGCTACAGAGGGGAAGCAATGTACAGCTCAGCAGACTCAAGTTAGTGTGTGTGTGTGTGTGTGTGTGTGTGTGTGTGTGTGTCTGGGGTCTGTCTGTGTGACTGTATTTCAACCAAATAAAGTAAGATGCCAAAGCCAAAAAGCTGGGACCAATATGAAACAACCGAGTTGCCTGTCTCCAAGCTGGAACTATTTCAGAGGGTTTTTAAATAAGGTTAGTGCTGTTCTATTGGGAGGGTCCACAAAGGTCAACCCTAGGGACAACACAGACACTGTGATACGACGAGTGGATTCTATTAGCGACCTCGAAGACGGTCTCTGGTGGCTTTCAATATTATAATAATTATTATAATTATACACTTGTATCTGCAGCTATACGAGGTTCTGAAATCTGAGCTGTGGGGAAAATATTAGAAAAGTACCATATCAAAATAAAGGACTAAAAGAATGCTCTCAGCAGGATGATTGCCTCAGAATTAGGTAATAATAAGACCTCAAAAGTGGTTCCCCTGGTTCTGCTTAGTACCAAATAAACATCAACATCTGAAATGATCCTTTCTGCAATGGAGAAACTTGATCTTATCAGTATTTGCATAACTACTAAAGTCATTGGTCAGAGCAGGGGTTATAGCATGAAATTCAGTCTCAAACTGAAAAATATTGAAAATGTACTTCTTTCATGAACGCTATGTCTGAACGCTACTCTTAGCACTGTCAAACAGCCTATAAGAATGAATTTGATAAAGAATGTAAGCATATTTCACAAATCTTTTCATTAACAATGTATGAAATCAAACTGCCACAAACCTCTGCAAAACAAGATACTGAGCCATATTTCAGCATTCGATCATTTCCATTACACTAGGACTCACAAAGCCAACTTTTTAAACTGTTTACTCTTTAAACAGCCTAATAACCTAAACTTTATAATAACATTATCAAATTTATCTAGATAGATTCTGCAACCAGGGGAAATCCCATATCTCCACAGTCTGGGACCGAACTTTGTCCTCCAAAGACGGCAATGCTCACTCCCACAGTTTATCAGAGACTACTTCCACAATTTTGGAGTGGAGAGGATGAAATGACCTGCCTGCAGTTCTGACGTCAACCCCATTGAGCACCTGTGGGATCAGGCTTGAGTGTGCTGTTCGTGCCAGAGTGACCAACACAACCATCTTGGTTGATTTGCACCTCCTCCTCATGCTGGTGACCAGCATGAGGAGGAGGTGCCAGGATGTTGTGGCTGTGTTTGGATCTTCCACGCACTACTAAGGCCCCTGTTTGTTAAATTAATAAACTGTTAAACTGCAAACATGTCCTGTTTATTCAGACTTCAATCATCCAGTCCAATAAATGACACCAAACAAGACACAATAGCAGAATAAGCTGTTTGGCTGTTTGTTTTTCACAGGCACAATCCACATACTCAACTCTGCTCCTCAATGCCCAAATGCATTTTCCATACAAATGTGGCTCCATTTAAGGGGACATAAACAGACTTTCCAACTGTATAAGATTTACTGCCAAGCAGCATTGTTACAACAAAGAAATAATTGATCAACTGAAGGCAAATGTCCTTAGTTTTTTGCTATGTTTAGATTAATCTGTTGATGTAAGAAAATTATGATGTGTATAAACAAAAATACAAAATGAATTCAGAAAGGTAGGGCTTTACTTAAAGGAAACATTTCCAGTTTCCCATTAATTAGCTACCAAATAATGTGCAAAAACAAAAACTTCTAACTTAAAACTTGACTAGGGTTAGGTTATGATTAGCATAAAATTAATCAGTAAAACAAATGCCAGTGTATACAGTCCACTGAAGTGGCCGAAACATGCACTTACAAGTATGACAAGTAGCTCCAGTGTAGCCAGTGCCGCTACAGTTGCAGGTGAACGTATCCCATGTCTGAGAACAGTGACCACTGTGCTCACAGTGGTTAGGAACACACCTGACATGAGACAGCAGGAAAGTCATGGCAACTCAGTGAGAACACAGCTGTGATTTCCATCTCCACCACAGTTCAAATTCTTCTACAATATTTTCTGCCAGTCCCAAGAACAACCCACTGTGCTTTATATTATTTTATTACAATCTCAGGTTTTGATTTCTGGGCTGTATACCTGTCTATAATGGCACACATATCCAGGCTGACATTTTCAAAGGTTCCAATGAGCCCCTGCTCCACTGCCTTGAGGTCAACCAGGTGATCATCTATGTGGATCATCTGCATGCACCCCTGGAAGGAGCGCTGAAGTGATTGGGTGTTAGTTTGTAGAAAATAGCCTGGAGAAAAGTGAAGAAGGCCAAAGGTAATTATTATAACTAGTAAAGAAATAGTGACATACTGAAGCTTGTGAGATTTGTACATTTTATCTAATCTTTCTTCCACTATTTTTAAGTCCATCCATCCATCCATTTTCTTCCACTTATCCAGGGCCAGATTGCAGGGGCAGCAGTCTAAGCAGAGAAGCCCAGACTTCCCTCTCCCCAGCCACCTCCTCCAGCTCACCTGGGGGGGACCCCAAGGCGTTGCCAGGCCAGCCGAGAGGTATAATCTCTCCAGCGTTATGTTTAAGTATACTGAAAAATATTGAATAGTTTCAGCCACCAAGCTAAGTTTTAAAGTTATGGAACAGAATAAACATTCCATAAGATTTCTAGGATCTGTAATGGTCCAGAAACTGGGGCGATAAATGGCTGAGGTTGTCTGCTCTGGCATTAACATTGTATTGATCTCACCTACTCAGGCTTAACCTTTTACAGCCTTGCAGCTACTTGCTTTCTGTGAAAATAAAGTTGGTGTGCTTTCTGACATAACAGAAACCTGATTTAATTAATTATGTTTCACATTTAAGACACTTTTGTTAATTACAACCACACAAAACTTTCATGTTGAAGAGCGTTCCAGCACCCAGTTACTGCCCTTTTATTCCAGACTGCTGTGGCACTTTTTTAAATTTACACTTCCATCAGTGCTGCTTTATCATACTGTGTTTGTATTGTGTTTTAAAAGAAAAAGAAAACTTGGTTTGACAACAACTTTGTTTGACAAAGGTCAACAAATTTGGTATGTTCTCAAAGAAACCTCAAAGAAACCTATGCTGACAGCCTAATTTGTAGTTGTATTATTTTCAGTAATCACCACCAAAGTAATAAGTTCCTCCAGTCTGGATCTGGATAGGGATAGCAGTCCTGACCGTGGAGGCTTCATCTCCATCAACTGTAAGCATCGCATAGTTTTCCAGTGCATTCAGGTGGACACTGTGCCACTGGCCATCATTCAGACCTGAACCTATGAGGAAAAACACATGTGCACCAAGAATTGTTTAACAGGATAAAACAATGAAAAATAAGAAAAGGGATCTGTTAGGGATTATTTTTTACTCAATGAATAAAGGACAAATGTTTAAAATTAAACTCCAGCAAGTTAATTAATAAAGAGTGATCAACCAAATAATAAACAATTAAATAATACATTAGACAGAGAACAACAGATAGAAAGTGCTGACGAACTTCTCTGTCTCAGTGCATCTTATCTTGGAGGTTTGGCCATAGTACGTACAATTGAAACATCACCAACGTCACCATGTTCTGTTATTAATCTGGACAAGATTGTTCGTTATGATAAATTAAAACCTCAGGAAGAAGATGTGCTGACTCCACTGCTGATGAGAGAAATCTGGGTCATGAAAAACCAGCTTGGACAAGACCGAATGACGAAGGCCCCAGATCTTATGTTTAGATAAGTGGCAGTATAAGACGTTATGGTTAGGTAGGAACATGGGCTCAGAGAGAGAGAGCACACAGGCCTGCTGTCTCCTCTGAGTCCCCGCATACATGTGTGATAACTTCTGATTCTTTAATATATTAAATATCTTACTTTTTTAATTCAAGTGTTTCAGGTGTCTTCCTTTCACAAACAAACCTGTTTACCTGTCAGATCAAAAGGGACCTAGAAGTGATAACTGAACAATTGAAGACTGTTGAACTTTCACTCTAAAAACCAATGTGCTGGGCTCACCTGATGAAATGTCTATACGTGTGTTCTTCTTTTGTGTCACATTCATATAGACAGTGATTTTTCCCTCTGTCAGACTCAGCTCCACCCAGCCATTCGTCAATGCAGTGAACATCAGAAGCCCATTGAGATTCCACGTCCTGAAAGACAGACTGACGGACAGAGTGTCGCTGTCAGTCTGACCGGGCAGCCGCAGGAAGGATGTTGAGTTGAAGAAGACTGGGAAGGAGTTGGATTCGGTGCAGGAGAACGTCAGGTTACGCTACAGTGGAAGAAAGACAGCAATAAAGGGATTTATGTAGTAGACTCAGTCATGGAATATACAAAGACACTTTTAATTTACTATTTTACTAATTTACTGCACAGACTTGTTCACAGAGAATGCCAGTCCACTTCCAGTGTTTCTACAGTAAATTTGCCAAGACTGCACTCTCCTGTGTGCAACATCAAAGAACTCCAAGTCAAGCTCAGTACACAACATGGTGGCATTCCACTCCAGATTGGAACATCTCAGTTAAAAACACAGTGGTCATGATGAAGACAGCACAGCAGCAGCTTAATATCATCAAACCTCTGAAGAAAGCCATCATTGAAACCATTCTCACCACCACTGTTTGATTTGGTAACACTATCCAAGCAGGGAGGAATTCTCTGCACTGAACCACTGAAACTACAAAGACAATTATCTCCTCCATAGCAGTCAGTACTCACACCACTGCAGCAGAAAGGCACAACATTCTCAGTGACCAACACTACCCAACTCACTCACTTACTGTTCAGAAGGTATAACTCCAGCCAGAGAGCATCACTATTCAAAAAACAAGCTACTGTAACACTTTATTAATATGTTTATTACAGTTTGGTGTGGACTGCAAGAGCCATAAAGGTTAAAAGTTATTAGCCAACTCCTATGTTCTAGTATAGGTGAGATTGTGCAATTTTTTTTATTACACATACAAAAGAATTTATTTTATTTTGCTGGCCCATCGGGCCAACATATACAGATCTTCATAACATCCATCCATCCATCCATTCGCTTCCGCTTATCCTGTTCAGGGTCGCGGGGGGGGGCTGGAGCCTATCCCAGTTGTCATAGGGCGAGAGGCAGGGTACACCCTGAACAGGTCGCCAGCCTGTCACAGGGCCAACACAGAAAGACGAACAACCTTTCACACTCACTTTCACACTCTCATTCACACCTATGGGCAATTTAGAGTAGCCAATTAACCTAACCCCAGTAAGTGCATGTCTTTGGAATGTGGGAGGAAACCGGAGTACCCGGAGGAAACCCACGCAAGCACGGGGAGAACATGCAAACTCCACACAGAGAGAGGCAGAGGCCTGGGCCCAGGTGGAATCGAACCCAGGCCTTCCAGATGGTATTCTATCTGTGAGGCAGCAGTGCTAACCACTGCGCCACCGTGCTGCCCATCTTCATAACACATATCTCAAATTAAACACACATAAACAAATAATAGCAGTAACATTAGACTATGCAATTTTTCAAGAATATGCAATTTGATTGTTTCTATGGCCAAACTTGTTCTGTGGTTAAAGGTTAGTGTTCCGACTTGTGTAAGTCATTTTATGTTTAAGAAAAGGCATGTTAAGTTTTAGAATTTTGTTTACTTCCGCATTTTCATGACACTACGATGACGTCTAGTGTTCGTTTTGGGTACTGCATGTTATAAGCTTTTCTCTGTCTGAGGTGCCTTCAGTTCACTCGACTGTTCATGGAGAAGTGTACAGCACGGTGGTTTCTCTCGCTCTGAACCTCAGAAGAGATACATCTGTGAGTGTTGTCAGTTACAGTTTGTCATATAGTATGACATGTGAATTGTTTTCTTTGAATCATTGAGTTAAGTTTTGATGAAGCACCTCTCTGTGTTAGCCTTTTGCTACTAGCCTACACTAACAAGAGGAGCGTATATAGAACCTATAGAGCTCATCTTGAAATAGCAAATATGTTTGGCACAACAATGCATTCAGATCACATTTCTGTTTGCAAGATCTGTCAGACATGACAGGTTTAAAAAAAAAAACTCTTAATAAATTTGGCCATATTTCTAGAAATGAGAGCTGCTCCATCCAAAGTGGGATGGATGGCGTTTCTCTTAACAAGACCAGGTTTTAGTAACCGGTTTCAAATGGCTCTTTCCGGATTACAGGTTACCCCTGGACTAGTTCATACTTAAATGCTAAAAATAGCATTTATTTTTATAGAAAGAGAGACTGTTAGTGTTATCTATTGGTTTACTCATTATGTCTGTGTAGATTCTCAGTCATCCAGATCATAGTAGTCTCTGGAGCTTGAAAAAGGCGACTGGACTTCTTTTTGTTTCTTGAAGACGTTTCACCTCTCATCCGAAAGGCTTCTTCAGTTCTCAACCAAATGGTGGAGAGACCCAGGTATTTAAACCCCTGTGGGCGTAGTCCCCTGGAGGTGGTTATGACCCTCTATTGATCATGTGCGTGAACACATGTGCCCAGGTGTGAAGGGGGCGTGGGTCATATTTAATCAGTGGTTTCAGTTGAAACCAATTTAGGACTCCGCTCCATTGTTTCCTGTGGCCTATTGAGGTCACTGGAACAAAGGTGTGAATGGGGGTTGAGACGTCTGGGAAGGGAGCTCAGGACAGCACTGTAAGCGGGGGAAAGTTGGTGACGTAATCCACCTCCTCTGTTCAATGATGGTTGTTCACAGTGGACATAGATGGCTTCTTTCACTCCTCTTTCAAACCATCTGTTTTCCCTGTCCAAAATGTGAACATTGGCATCCTCAAAAGAGTGCCCTTTTTCCTTCAGATGCAGATGTACTGCTGAATCTTGTCCTGTCGAGGTGGCTCTTCTATGTTGTGCCATTCGTTTGTGAAGAGGCTGTTTGGTTTCACCAATGTAGAGGTCCGAGCACTCTTCACTGCACTGAACAGCATACACTACATCGCTGATCTTGTGTTTGGCGGGTTTGTCCTTGGGATGAACCAGTTTTTGTCTTAGGGTGTGACTTGGTTTGAAGTATACTGAGATGTCATGCTTGGAGAAAATTCTTCTGAGTTTCTCTGACAAGCCTGACACATATGGGATGACAATGTTGTTCATCTTGTCCTTCCTATTCTCTGTAGTTTGTGTTTGGCCTTCATTCCTGTGCATCTTAGCTGATTTGATGAAGGCCCAGTTGGGGTAACCGCATGTTTTGAGGGCTTTCTCAATGTGTGTGTGTTCCTTATGCTTCCCTTCTGCCTTAGAGGGAACACTTTCCGCACGGTGTTGTAGGGTCCTGATCACCCCAAGTTTGTGTTCCAGAGGGTGGTGGGAGTCAAAGAGGAGATACTGGTCTGTGTGTGTGGCTTCCGGTAAACTTCAATGTTGAGGCTTCCATCTTCCTCAATAAGCACCGCACAGTCCAGGAATGGTAACTTGTTATCTCTGGTGTCCTCCCTGGTAAAACGTATGTATTTATCCACTGAGTTAATGTGACGAGTGAAGGCTTCTACTTCTTGGGTTTTGATTTTGACCCAGGTGTCATCTACATATCTGTACCAGTGGCTAGGTGCCATCCCTTTGAAAGAACCAAGAGCTTTACTTTCCACTTCCTCCATGTAAAGGTTGGCTACAATGGGAGACACTGGGGAGCCCATGGCACATCCATGCTTCTGTCTGTAGAATCCATCATTGTATTTAAAATATGTTGTGGTAAGGCAGAGATCTAAAAGTGCACAAATCTGATCTGGGGTGAAGCTGGTTCTGTTCAGTAAGGAATCGTCTTCCTGTAGTCGTCTTCTGACGGTCTCCACTGCCTCAGTTGTGGGTATGCAAGTGAAAAGTGAAACCACATCAAAGGACACCATGGTTTCATCTGGATCCAGTACAAGATTCTGGACCTTGTTAGTAAAATCTGTAGAGTTTTCAATGTGGTGAGGTGTGATGCCAACAAGCGGTGATAAGATGGTGGCGAGGTGTTTGGAAATGTTGTAGGTGACCGAGTTTATACTGCTGATAATGGGTCGAAGTGGGACTCCTTCTTTGTGGATCTTTGGGAGTCCATAAATGCATGGAGTGGCTTCTCCAGGGTACAGGCGGTAGTAAGTGGGGCGGTCAATGGCTTTTTCCTTTTCAAGTTGTTGCAGGCAGCAAACAACTTTTTTCGTAGTTGCTTGTGGGATCACGTCTCAAGACCTCATAAGTATTGTTGTCACTGAGGAGTGTAGTAATTTTGTTGTGGTAATCCGATGAATTCAGCACAACCGTGCACCTCCCCTTGTCGGCTGGCAGTATGGTGATGTTTTGATCCTTGCTTAGAGCTGTGATGGCCTTCTTCTCCTGAATGGTGAGGTTGGATGGAGGAAGTCTTGCACTGGAGAGAGTGGCTGAAACTTTCATCCTGATCTGTTCTGCTTCAGGATGGGAAAGTTTGTTATTTCTTATAGCGGTTTCTGTTGCTGTGATGAGGTCTACTATAGGAAGCTGTTGTGGGGCTATGGCAAAGTTGAGTCCTTTGGCTAGCACATTTTCTTCTGGTTTGGTGAGGACCCTGTCTGATAGGTTCTTCACCTACTTTCTTTGGTTTCCATTGCTTATCATGTCGTCCTGTTTGTTAACAGATGAATGGTATGCCTTGGTTTGCAGAGTTTGAAATTTACGTAGTTGTCTTTCCTTGCCTTTGATGTGTTGTGCGAGCTGGGCTTTGTCCACAAATGTAAAAACTTCTTCTGCGATGGTGTGAGGTAAGAGTGATGAGAGTTTCTGCTGAGTCTGGTGGATTTTGTTCTGGAGTGCATCTATGGTGAAATGGACCTGTCTTATCCTTTCACTCAAAAGGTGGTTCTGTGCTCTCCATAGAATTTGGTCAGCTCTATGTCCTTTTACTGTGGACCCAAGGTGCAAACTCTTGGGAACCAGTCTGGACTGTCTGCATCTCAAGTTGAAACGAAGGTGGTTCCTGTAGTCCGCTAGCTTTCTTGAGTCCCTTTCATACTCCCGCACCAATTGAAGGGTGTTCCTCCTATGTCCACTGTGAACAACCATCATTGAACAGAGGAGGTGGATTACGTCACCAACTTTCCCCCGCTTACAGTGCTGTCCTGAGCTCCCTTCCCAGACGTCTCAACCCCCATTCACACCTTTGTTCCAGTGACCTCAATAGGCCACAGGAAACAATGGAGCGGAGTCCTAAATTGGTTTCAACTGAAACCACTGATTAAATATGACCCACGCCCCCTTCACACCTGGGCACATGTGTTCACACACATGATCAATAGAGGGTCATAACCACCTCCAGGGGACTACGCCCACAGGGGTTTAAATACCTGGGTCTCTCCACCATTTGGTTGAGAACTGAAGAAGCCTTTCGGATGAGAGGTGAAACGTCTTCAAGAAACAAAAAGAAGTCCAGTCGCCTTTTTCAAGCTCCAGAGTTTACTCATTATATTTTCACTGTCATGTATTTTAATATTTTGAGTCTTAGTTATGCAATATTTCTTCTTCATTCACTTCTTTTCACTCTGTTTATACCCCACTTTGCATTTAATCATTAGTTATTATTAATGTCTGGCTCTCTTCCACAGCATGTCTTTTGTCCTGTCTTCTTCCCCTCAGCCCAACCAGTTGCAGCAGATGACTGTTATTTATTTGTTGTTTAATCATACTCCGGAACTTGTTCTGACATATGGTATAGGAATTGAAGACTTATCAGTATTCCCTGTAAACACGCTCCTGTCTGATCATTTCTCAATAACATTCACATTTACTCTAATGGATTACACAAAACTAATGTCAAGCATATAATTCTCCATTATTACCTTCTTTAATACCATGTGCCAACACAGTGCAGAGCAGCTACCTAAACTCTGCTCCCAGTGAGGTCGATTATCTCGTCAATAGTTTTACATCCTCACTGCGTACGACTTTGGATACTGTGGCTCCTCTGAAAAGGAAAGCTTCAAATCAGAAGTGCCTGACTCCGTGGTATAATTCACAAACGCACAGCTTAAAGCAGATAACCCGAAAGCTGGAGAGGGAATGGCGTCTCTCTAAATTAGAAGATGCTCATTTAGCCTGGAAAAGTAGTTTGTTGCTCTATAAAAAAGCCCTCCGTAAAGCTAGGACATCTTACTATTCATCATTAACTGAAGAAAATAAGAACAACCCCAGGTTTGTTTTCAGCACTGTAGCCAGGCTGACAAAGAGTCAGAGCTGGGACTTCATGGATTTCTTCACAAATAAAATTTTAACTATTACAGAAAAAATTATTTATAGCCATCTCACAGATGTATCTTTGTGTACATCTACTTTCAGTATTGCTATTATTTATTTGACCCTTGCTCTCTGATTGATCTTTCTGCATTAGACTTCAATAGTTACTTCGTCCCAGCTATCAACATGTCTATTAGACCCAATTCCCACAAGATTGCTCAGAGAAGTCCTACCATAAATTAATGCGCCAATCTTAAATATGATCATTCTAGCTTTATTAACTGGCTACATATCACAGGCCTTTAAGGTGTTAATGATGTAACTATTACTTGCTAAATATAGGTAATTTATTACAGAGATTAAAGCATGCAATAGGTATCAAAGGTACTGCGCTAATTTGTTCATGTAAATGGGGAGCCTTCTTCACACACTAAGGTTAATTATGGAGTTCCACAGGGTTCCCCGACAGGACCAATTATATCTACACTATACATGCTTCCCTTAGGCAGTATTATTAGAAAGCACTGCATATATTTTCATTGTTATGCAGATGATACTCAGCTTCATCTATCAATGAAGCCAGATGACACACATCAAGTAGTTAAACTGCAGGAATGTCTTAAAGGCATAAAGACCTGGATGACCTCTAAGTTCCTACTTTGAAATTAGTTATTGTACTCGGCCCTACAAATCCTAGAAACAGTGTCTAACTGCACAGCATAATGTAACATGTGTCATCATAAATCAAGGCAGACTACTGAAGCTAAATAATTTCTTTTTGAAAAAGAAGAGTTTTCCTCTACACATTAGTGTCCATGATATATTGTAGTTTAGAAAAATAAAAGAAAGCCACCATCTAAAGGAAATTCATTCTAGCATTCAAGCATTCTATTCTACATACAGTTGAGGCTAACACACACAACATTCAGCAAGAGGGGATTTCTTACAAAGCTGGTGGTGTCCACCTTCTTCCTGCGCACCAGACTAGTGATGTTTTCCCCATTGTAGGTAATTCCCTCCATGCAGCCTACAAAGTTCTCTTTGCCTCCTGATGTTGGCTTTGCAGATACAGGAAGTCCACCAAAGCTGATCTGAGGACACATAGCAGAATGGTGTTTGGCTGAGATACCACTGGAGGGCCTGATGTTTACTGCATCTCTGTGACCAACACAAACTAAAATGACTCACTCTTTATAAAGACTAGTAATAATAACAGACAATAACCATGAGATTGTTACCAGTAAATTAATATTTTGGGCATAACAGAGACACACAGCTGTGGAGTTATAGAATGTAGATATACCAACAGAAAAAAATAGACATGGCATGGATATGCAAAAGACACTTTCAGAATTCAGATATTCAATGAGTAGTAAATATACACAGTGCAGGAAGATTTATATAGGGAGCGATCTTGCAGCCCTTTGTGACTGACTGGAGTGCCGGCACGCCCAACATGTCCCAGGCATTTTAAGAGAGCATTCTTAAGATGCCCTGACCAGTTTAGTCAAATTTATGTAGGTTTGCAATCAGTCTGAGGTTAAGATGTTATAAAATGAGCCACATGGAATGTGTACCTCATAGTCCAGGTCCAGGTGATCAAATTCTCCATTGGTCCTGAACTGCTGTGTGTGGTGGTCTAGAGTGAAGTTGACATTCCTACGATAACGCTCTATGACAACTGAGTGCCAGTGATCATCATCCAGCAAGCTCCCACTGGTCACTGTGGTGTGACCCTGAATAGAGCCATACTGGTTACTGCCTAGAACGACACAAGCACACATTTGAGCTCATTAATGAAATCAGTGGTTAATGAAGTAATTTTTAACAGAACAGAAGAATGGAAGGGTACCTAAGTTGATGCTAAGCAGCAGTCTTGCTCTAAGAAGCTCCAGGGAAATATAGTCTCCCTGCTGTCCCTCTCCATGAAGCAGCACCCCATTTCCTACTGTGGTTCGAAACTTCAGAGAGATGACATCCTTCACAATTTTTAACTTCTTACTCCTGAAGCGGTAGGAGATGACACCATGGCCATCAAAACTGATCACATCAGCCCCTGAAAGACACAAAAGGAAAAGTCTGAACTTATAAATAAAAATGATCATTTGAATTTGATTCAGTTTGAAGCACATCAAACACTAACACATAATTCAACATATTGTATATTGGTGACTTCTTACAAGTTGTTTTGTTAATATAAAAGCAACAGAGCTAAATTCAGGCTACAAACCTTCAGACTTTATATGTAACACAGCTGGTCATCAGCAAAGCTAAGTTACATATATCTGCTAGCAGACAATATTTGTAACTTAAAGTACATACTAGCAGCCACCCGACTGTATTCTTTGTGATACCTTTAAGTGATTTAACATTAGTGCACCTTACTAATTACTAAGTGTTGCACCATCAGCTGTCAGCACTGTTTAGGGAAGACCTTTTCCTGTACTCATTCACTCAGTGTAAAGCTAGCCTCCACCATCCACCCAGTGCAAATTCTTGTTTGCATTACTGCACAGGCTCTGCGTGTAACAGAGTTTAATGTGCCAGTATCATGCAATCACCATTTGTGGCCACAGAATCTGCTTTGACTAGCAAAGCCTGTTTCTCCGACTGACTCAAAGCTACACTTGAACTGAGACACGATTTAAAAATCCTAAACTTAACTATCAGTCTACGATCAAGGTTGATAATTCGCACAGTGGATTTGAAATAAAAAAATCTGAGATGTGACTGAAGTGCGAACTTCCACGAGTTTTATAGAAATTTTGCATTAAGAGTTTGGGAATTGCAGCCATTTTTTATAGACTACCCCCCATTTTTATTGAACAACTGACAGACAAGTATTTTCATAGAAAAAGGAAATGGTTTAGGAGTGGCCAAATCAACAATCTGGTGCACTCTTAAAAAGAAGGGATGCACTCAGCATAAAAAACCCACGATGCTGCCTTCAGGGTGGGGTATAGAGCTCTGTACAGTGCTGCTCGAGCTGACCTGAAAAGAGGAATTAAAAAAGCCAAGGCGGACTACAGGAGCAGAACAGAGTCCCATCTGTCCAGCAATAACACACAGGAGGTGTGGCAGGGCATTCAGAACATCACTAACTTCAGAGGCTGTGATGTGACTGCAGGAGACCTGTGTGTCACTAGCAGAGGAACTTAACTGTTTCTTTGCTCGCTTTGAGATGCCTCAGGACCACCCATCTACCCCCCCCCCCCCCCCCCCCCCCCCCCCACCCCCCCAACTTCCACTTTCGACACCCATCAGTTGGCATATTGTGCAAACAGATCCACAGAGAACACCATCACTGTAGCTCTCCACTCTGTGTTGAGCCACTTGGAGCAGCAGCAGAGCTACACTCGCATGCTCTTTGTGGATTACAGCTCAGCGTTCAACACAATCATCCCGGACATTCTCACCACCAAACTGCACACTGTGGTCCCCCCCCCCACACACACACATTCCTGGATAAAGGACTTCTTAACCAACCTGACTGTGAGACTTGGCCCCCATCTCTCCTCCACCCACACACTGAGCACTGGCTCCCCACAGGGCTGTGTGTTGAGCCCCCTCCTGTACTGCCTCTACACCCATGACTGCAGTCCGGCCCACAATAACAACCTCATCATCAAATTTGCTGACGACACCACAGTGGTCGGACTCATCTCAAAGGGAGATGAGGCAGCTTACAGAGAGGAGGTCCTGAAGTTGACAGCCTGGTGTTCAGAGAACAACCTGCACTGAACACCATGAAAACCAAAGAAATCATCATTGATTTCAGGAAACACAGGACTGACCCAGCTCCCCTCTACATCAACGGCGAGCGTGTGGAGAGGGTTCAAGTTTCTTGGTGTCCTCATCTCTGCTGATCTCTCTTGGTCAGATAACGTCAGAGGGTAGTCAAGACAGCACAAAGAATCTTTGGCTGCCCTCTCCCCTCCCTGATGGACATCTAGACCTCCCGCTGCCTCAGCAGAGCAGGAACATCATCAAGGACAGCTCACACCCTGACTTTGAACTGTTTGACCTGCTGCCCTCTGGCAGAAGCTACAGGAGCATCAAAGCCAGAACAAACAGACTCAGGAACAGTTTCTTCACCAGAGCAATCACCAACCTGAACTCACACACTCACCCACTGTAACTGTGCAACACCCACATCTCTGTTCGGCTGCTTTCAGCACTGCTGGTATTTGTTTAGACTCTTTGGCTCCAGTTGATCTTTCAGAGTTAACTTCAATAGTTACTTCCTCCAAACCAGCAACATGTTTATTAGATCCCATTCCTACTAGACTGTTCAAACAAGTCTTTCCAATTATTGATGCTTCAATCTTAAAAATGATCAATCTGTCTTTATTAGTTGGCTATGTACCACAGGCCTTCAAGGTGGCTGTTATTAAACCGCTACTTAAAAAGCCATCACTGACCCAGCTGTCTTAGCTAATTATAGGCCAATCTCCAACCTTCCTTTTCTCTCAAAGACTCTTGAAAGAGTAGTTGTAAAACAGCTAACTGATCATCTGCAGAGGAACGGTTTATTTGAAGAGTTTCAGTCAGGTTTCAGAATTCTTCACAGTACAGATACAGCATTAGTGAAGGTTACAAATGATCTTCTTAGAGCCTCTGACAGTGGACTCATCTCTGTTCTTGTCCTGTTGGACCTCAGTGCAGCTTTTGATACTGTTGACCATAACATTTTATTACAGAGATTAGAGCTTGCTATAGGTATTAAAGGTACTGCACTGCAGTGGTTTGAATCATATTTATCTCATAGACTCCAATTTGTTCATGTAAATAGGGAGTCTTCTTCACACACTAAGGTTAATTATGGAGTTCCACAAGATTCTGTGCTAGGACCAATTTTATTTACATTATACACTGCTCAAAAAAATAAAGGGAACACTTAAACAACACAATATAACTCCAAGTAAATCAAACTTCTGTGAAATCAAACTGTCCACTTAGGAAGCAACACTGATTGACAATCAATTTCACATGCTGTTGTGCAAATGGAATAGACAACAGATGGAAATTATTGTCAATTAGCAAGACACACTCAATAAAGGAGTGGTTCTGCAGGTGGGGACCACAGACCACTTCTAAGTACCTTCTCAGATTTCTGGCTGATGTTTTGGTCACTTTTGAATGTTGGTGGTGCTTTCACACTCGTGGTAGCATGAGACGGACTCTACAACCCATACAAGTGGCTCAGGTAGTGCAGCTCGTCCAGGATGTCACATCAATGCAAGCTGTGCAAGAAGGTTTGCTGTGTCTGTCAGCGTAGTGTCCAGAGGCTGGAGGCGCTACCAGGAGACAGGCCAGTACACCAGGAGATGTGGAGGAGGCTGTAGGAGGGCAACAACCCAGCAACAGGACCGCTACCTCCGCCTTTGTGCAAGGAGGAACAGGAGAAGCACTGCCAGGCCTGCTGACCTCCAGCAGGCCACAAATGTGAATGTGTTTGCAGAAACGGTTAGAAACCGACTCCATGAGGATGGTATGAGGGCCCAATGTCCACAGATGGGGGTTGTGCTCACAGCCCAAAACCGTGCAGGACGCTTGGCATTTGCCAGAGAACACCAGGATTGGCAAATTCACCACTGGTGCCCTGTGCTCTTCACAGATGAAAGCAGGTTCACACTGAGCACATGTGACAGACGTGACAGAGTCTGGAGACGCCGTGGAGAGTGATCTGCTGCCTGCAACATCCTTCAGCATGACCGGTTTGGCAGTGGGTCAGTAATGGTGTGGGGTGGCATTTCTTTGGAGGGCCGCAGAGCCCTCCATGTGCTTGCCAGAGGTAGCATAACTGCCATTAGGTACCGAGATGAGATCCCCAGACCCCTTGTGAGACCATATGCTGGTGCCCTGGGTTCCTCGTAATACAGGACAATGCTAGACCTCATGTGGCTGGAGTGTGTCAGCAGTTCCTGCAAGATGAAGGCATTGAAGCTAAGGACTGGCCTGCCCATTCCCCAGACCTGAATCCAATTGAGCACATCTGGGACATCATGTCTCGCTCCATCCACAAACGTCATGTTGCACCACAGACTGTCCAGGAATTAGCGGATGCTTTAGTCCAGGTCTGGGAGGAGATCCCTCAGGAGACCATCCGCCACCCCATCAGGAGCATGCCCAGGTGTTGTAGGGAGGTCATACAGGCACGTGGAGGCTACACACAATACTGAGCCTCATTTTGACTTCTTTTAAGGACATTACATCAAAGTTGGATCAGCCTGTAGTGTGTTTTTACACTTTAATTTTGTGTGTGACTCCAAAACCAGGCCTCCATTGGTTAATAAATTTGATTTCCATTGATGATTTTTGTGTGATTTTGTTGTCAGCACATTCAGCTTTGTACAGAACAAAGTATTCAATGAGAATATTTCATTAATTCAGATCTAGGATGTGTTATTTGAGTGTTCCCTTTTTTTGAGCAGTGTACATGCTTCCCTTGGGCAGTATTATTAGCAAGCATTGCATCAATTTTCATTGTTACGCAGATGATACTCAGCTTTATCTATCAATGAAGCCAGATGATGCACATCAATTAGTTAAACTGCAGGAATGTCTTAAAGACAATGAGGCCTGGATGTCCTCTAATTTCCTGCTTCTAAATTCAGATAAAACTGAAGTTCCCTGTACTCGGTCCAGCAGATCTTAGAAACATGGTGTCTAACCAGATACTTAATCTGGATGGCATTACTTTGGCCTCCAGTAACACTGTGAGAAATCTTGGGAGTCATATTTGACCAGGATTTGTCCTTCAATGCACATATTAAACAAATATGTAGGACTGCTTTTTTGCATTTGTGCAATATTTCTAAAATTAGAAACATCCTTTCTCAGAGTGATCCTGAAAAGCTAATTCATGCATTTATTACTTCTAGGGTGGACTATTGTAATTCATTATTATCAGGCTGTCCTAAAAGCTCCCTGAAAAGCCTTCACCTGATCCAAAATGCTGCAGCTAGAGTACTGACAGGGACTAGAAAGAGAGAACAGATTTCTCCCATATTGGCTTCTCTTCATTGGCTCCCTGTTAAATCTAGAATAGAATTTAAAATCCTTCTCCTCACCTACAAGGTCTTGAATGATCAGGCCCCATCTTATCTCAAAGACCTCATAGTACCATATCACCCCAACAGAGCACTTCGCTCTCAGACTGCTGGCTTACTTGTGGTTCCTCGGATACTTAAGAGTAGAATGGGAGGCAGAGCCTTCAGCTTTCAGGCCCCTCTTCTGTGGAACCAGCTCCCAGCTTGGATTCGAGAGACAGACTCCCTCTCTATTTTTAAGATTAGGCTTAAAACTTTCCTTTATGATCAAGCTTATAGGTAGGGCTGGATCAGGTGACCCTGAACCACTCCTTAGTTATGCTGTTATAGGCCTAGGCTGCTGGGGGGTTCCCATGATGCACTTTCTTTTCATTCACCTTATTAACTTTGTTTATACTTCACTCTGTATTTAATCATTAATTTTTATTAATCTCTGGCTCTCTTCCACAGCATGTCTTTTTTTCTCTCCCCTCAGCCCAACCGGTCGCAGCAGATGACTGCCCCTCCCTGAGCCTGGTTCTGTCCTGGTTTTTCTTTCCACTGTCACCAAGTGCTGCTCATAGGGGGTCGTTTTGACTGTTGGGTTTTCTCTGTATTATTGTAGGGTCTTTACCCACAATACAAAGCGCCTTGAGGCAACTGTTTGTTATGATTTGGCGCTATATAAATAAAATTGAATTGAACTCAATCTCTGTGCAATATTATATTATTCATACTGAACAATATCTATCACTCCTATATTGTGTAATATCCAATATTCATTCACCAAGTGCAATACTCACCATCTTCATTATTATATGTATACACTTATTTTATTTTTTGCAACATATATACTTTATACATTGTTTTATTTTCTGTATATCTTTAGAAGTTCTAATTTATATTTTAGAAAGTCTGACTTTCTACAGCATGGCACTGAACAGGGGTGGCCCTCCAATCTTATTGTACATTCTGTATAATGGCAATAAAGGCATTCTATTCTATTCTATTCTACATGATGACAGAATTATTTTCATGTTATAGATAGATAGATAGATAGATAGATAGATAGATAGATAGATAGATAGATAGATAGATAGATAGATAGATAGATAGATAGATAGATAGATACTCTAAAATCTACTGTGGCGGTGTACAGAGGCAAAACTACAAAAATTGTATCTTTGACAATAAATATATGGACATAATTGTACCTTCAAAATTTCAAAAACTTTCTATCCCTTACAGGGCCATAGGAGCTGGAACCCATTCCAATTCACAGTGAGTGAACCAGAGCCAGGACAGATGTGAATGACATGTTATTTAATGTATATCAAAGTCCATTTGTCTGCTTCCCATGCATGGTGTGAATAAACTTTATCTGTACAACAGATTAGAAAATGCTTCAAACAGGTATTCCTCTCTTCCACTTGTACTCACAGTATGAGCAGCCGTAGAGCTCCAGGCGTACCCCAATGCGTCCTTCCCTGCTCCAGTCCAGTGGGATGAAGCGGATGTAGCGAGCCAGGATGGCATACTGCAGCTCATGGCGAACCACACCATCGCTGTTTACATTACCTTCAAATGTCTGAAACAAAACCATTTTTAAAATAATGGGAAAACACATTCAAATTCTTAAATTTATTTTTTATTGTTACAGTAATCAAAAAACATTCAACCAATTGTTTTTTTCCATTGACAGATTATTGTCAAGAAAAAATTTTTAAAAAAAGGGTAAATCAGAGCCTGTCTAGGGTTTTGGGGAAGAATGAGACCTGTTCACCTGCCTCAATTTACATCTGATGAGTCTATGAGGCTGCACATTCAATTCAATTCAATTTTATTTATATAGCGCCAAATCACAGTCCTACATATTTGTTTAATATATGCACAAAGTGCATATCCTGGTCAAAGATGACTCCAAGATTCCTCACAATGTTACTGAAAGCCAAGGTAATTCTATCCAGAGTATCTGATTAGGAACCATATTTCTACAATTTTGAGGCCCAAATACAATAACTTCAGTTTTATCTGAATTTAGAAGTAGGAAATTAAAGGCCAGGCCTTTATGTATTTAGGGCATTCCTGCACTAATGCACTAGTTGGTGTGTATCATCTGGCTTCATGGATACATAGAGCTGCTTATCATGTGCATTGCAATGAAAATATATGGTAAATGAACTAGTTCTTATATAGCACTTTTCTACTCTATCTGAGCCCTCAAAGGAATAATACAACACGTTTACATTCACCCATTCATACGAGCACTTAGTTACACTGTGTGTAACTAAGCTAAGTGCTTACTGTCTAACATTCACATGCATTCACACTCCAGTGCTTGCATCGGAGAGCAACTTGGGGTTCGGTATCTTGCCCAAGGATACTTTGGCATGCAGCCCGGAGCAGCCAGGAATCAAACTGCCAACCTTCTGATTAGAAGGTGACCTGCTCTACCTCCTGAGCCACAGCCACCCCACAATGTAAAAAAATATATGAAAAGGTTTCTAAGCTCTGAAGTTCTCATCAAATGGTATTAGATTTGTGCAGATAAGTTAGCCAGGCTGATTTCCTTACCAAAATGTTTCCATCCTGCACATAAGGCCTCCAGTTTTTCTGTGTGTCACTGTATAGTAGCCGATACTTGCTGATCCAATCAGAGCTACTATAGCGACCTTGTGTTGCTATGGCAACCACCTGCTTTCTAGAACCAAGGTCTACTTGTAGCCACGGGTAATGGTCTGTATCCAATGGCGACCAACCTCCAGAACCTAGATTGGGTTGTAGGGATAAAAAGGGTGAAACACAGAGAAAAAGAAGGACAGCAGATCAAGAACACACAAAACAAACTTTTAGCAAAAGTGTCGTCAACGTCCTTCTAGAAGTTTTGCCACTTGGAATGTCTTCACTAACTTATTTTATTTGTACAGTTATTTGGAAACTTTGTCTAAGTTAAATTTAATTTAAATAGTCACTAACTGTACATGGAATCATGTCCCAAATTTGACAACAAGAGACCTGCCGGCCAATAGAGTTCCGCTGTCAAATATTTTACTTGTACAATATGTGATATATTGGAACAGAAACTAATTTGGCTGTAGGTCAGCCATCACTGAGCTGATCAAACAAGAGGCACAGCAAAATGTGCTGTTTGTTTTTCATCCATTTAGTGGTTTCAAAGGAGTGGGCTTATGAATCAGGGAGTAGCAGTCATTAAAGTTAAACATCAATCTACAGTATTTCTTGAAAATTAAGTTAAAAATCTGAAATTCATCTGCAGCATTTTGCACAAATTTGCCCAATGAATAATTGCATCAAGTTTCAAAAGAGTCTGCTAATAAATAATGGAGAAGTAATCACTGAAGTTAAACATGAATGTGCTGTTTATCTTGAAAATTTCAAAAATTTCTAAAAATTTGGAAGAGTAAATATGTCTGGGACACCAGTGCGTTCAGATCAGAATTCTTGTTAGAATATCTGCCAGACATGAAAGGCTTTAAAAAAAAATTAAATAAAAATTTGTTTGAAGCATTTTGCAGAGCTTTGCACAATGAATACTCCTACCAAGTTTCAAAATATTTGGAAATAATAAGGTAGGAGTAGGGTTTAAACCAGTGTTAATTTCGTTGACGAAATATTTTCGTCACAGTTTTCATCAACGACCCTTTTTTTGTATGATAATAACGAGACGATACCTAAATAAAAACTACCTAAAAAGATAAAAACGATAACGAAATTAACTGATACTTTTGTCAACAAATGAAAAAGAGACAAAAATGCTTTGCGGGGACGAAAACCAATCAGAACTTATTTAATTTTGTGAAAGGGCAGGATAAGTTAGGAAAACATCCAATCAAACGCACAGTTGCACAAATTTGCTCTAAATCCAGGAAGGACAAACTAGCCTGTGATTTGTCTTTACTTCTGATAGAACTAAGTTATGTAAACAATGTCAGCAGGGAGAAAGAGAAGAGCCGATGTATGGACACATTTGTCCTATGATGCCGTGACAAACAAAACGATGTGTAAACCATGTGGGGGCGACTATCTCGGGTAAAAACATGACAAATCTTAAACGACATCTGCAAACCAGTCACCCAGATCTTTATGCAAAGGTGAGCATTTTAATGTCATGCAGGGTAAAGTGTTTTTCCCAGTTTGTGTTTAGAGAAAATCTCCACACCGCGGTGTTTAATAAATGTTTAATTTTGTGTGTATAATGACTAATTCAAGGGAACTGAAGAAAAAGCATTTACATTTTACACTCTTTATATTTTAGTCGACTAAATCGACTGTAGATTTAGTCGAATATATTTTTACAGTAATTTCGTTGACTAAAACTAGACTAAAACTAAAACTATTCAGATGACTAAATTATGACTAAAACTAAATTACATTTTCGTCAAAAGACTGACTAAAATTAAATCAAAATTTGCTGTCAAAATTAACACTGGTTTGAACCTCAATGTACAGCATTTTTCAAAAATTTTAAAAAATCTAAAAAGTCCACAATCTTAAATCCATAGCCCCTTATTTTGTAGATCCTTACTGAAAGAGTATTTGTGCCAAGTTTCAGAAGATTTCAAATAGAAATGGCTAAGGAGCAAAAAGTTCATAGACAGAAGCCAGTAGGGGTGCAGGAAAAAATCGATTTGAGCTCGAATCGCATTTCTAACATTGAACGATTCAGAATCAATTCTCATTTTCAAAAAATCGATTTTTTTTTCGGGTGCGGGTGTGCCTTCTCAGCCACCATAGTGCTAGGCAAAACAAGGAAGCAGCATGGCCTAGTAGGCTACAGGGGGTGTGTAGTGTCGTGTTACGGTGTTTGTTGTTGCGCCGCTAAATTATGGAGGATGAAGAAAAAAAAATCCAACCGCCTCCGCGGTCTTTGAAAGCAACCATTTGGAAACACTTTGGGTTTTACCGTCAACCCGGGTAAGAAAGGGCATGACACGACTCATGCGATTTGCAGAGACTGTAACGGTAAAGTATTTCGGGAATACTTCAAATCCCCGTTCTCACCTGGAAAGACATCACCCAGAGCACGCTTCACCACTTTGAAAAACTGCCACTCAATTGTGAACGGGCAAAGAAGATAACAAAATCCATCACTTGTTTCATCGCAAAAGACCTGCGACCATACAGCGCAGTGGAGAGAGACGGCTTCTAATTCATGATTAAATAATTAATTAATTCATGATAAAACCTTTATAATTATAAAATCTTTATAAATGTACTCTGCTTTCATGCCAGCAGACCGGAGTAGATCCTGAGAATCGTTTTGAATCAAGAACCATTTTTGAATCAGAAAATAATAGTTTTTTAATCGAATCGTTTGGATTTGAAAGAATCGGAGAAAAAATTGAATCGTGACCCCAAGAATCGATTCTGAATCGAATCGTGGGATTCCCAAAGATTCACAGCCCTAGAAGCCAGACAGCTCAGTATCAGGTCACCAAAGCAAAGTTAAATAGTTTGCTTTGCCCAAAAATAAGGCTTAAAATGCCCCAAAGATGCGGATACTAAAAACTGGACAAGTTTGAATCTTGTGGCCTTGGCCTCAAGGTAAAGGTCAAAGGTAAATTATGAGCATGGACAATAGGTCCTATGCGTTATTTCCGTGATTCAGTGTTTGGACAGTGATGTTTGTAAGACGGACAGCTAAGATCAGCTAAAACATCTGCCGGGGGTAGGTTTTGCTGCGTCCAGCACTACTTGTTATTTTATATGTGTGTAGGTTCTCAGTCATCCATTTGTGCCATAGGTTATTTTATACTTTAATTTCCAGGGAAATATATGTATGCTCTAGAACAGAGGTCCCCAACCCCCGGACCCTGGACCTGTGCTGGGCCGTAGGTCATTTGGTACCGGGCTGTGCTTAAAGACTAACTAACTTACATTATTTCTGATGTTTTATTTTTTAAAAATTGGATTCTCTCCATTACATCTGTCTATGACTCTGTCTTGACGTGTGTCAAGACGCTTGTCTCGGTCACGTGATAGTCACCGCTAAAATTCCAGAACCTGTCTAACAGAATAGGCCGGTTACCTACATTACACTCGTTTAAATATTTGAGTGCTCAACAAGAGTAGAAAAGCGCCATATAAGAACTAGTCCATTTACCATTTTTTAACTTAGATTTTATTTATTTTCAACCATAAATAGTGACAGTTTTCCATAGTTCCATTCTTCTCTTGCAGCTGTATACATTCCACATAATAAGTTGATGACAGAAGTTGAGATAGCAATAATATTGTCCAAAGTTATAACAATAAGTACAATACAGTAATAAAGGCAAAATGACAAAGAGATAAACAAAACAAAACAAATAATAGAATCCCCTCTGAGGTAAGATGGTCCACATGTTCTTGTTCACAATGGTATTTTTTACCGGTCCGAAAGTGTACAGTGAGTGCAAAAGGGTAGGCCTCTAAGTATATCACTGTATTAATAAGGGCATGGCTGGGCTGCACCATATATTAAAAACTGTTTTTTGAAGCCTTAGAGAGTATGTAATTTCCTCCATTAAATAAATGTCTCAAAATTTTTGAATCCATAGTTATATGTGGGGGGGCTCTGGTTTTAGCCATCTAATGGCTATACATTTCAACGCTGCTGTGAGCAATATGTTTAGAAGATATCTGTCAGCCTTCCTATCCATTACCTCAGGTATTTCTCCCAATACTGCCGCTACGGGGGGTTTTGGAACATCTCTTCTGAAAATTGCATTGAGTGCTCACTATTATTAATGTAAATATATGTGTGTGTGTGTGTGTGTGTGTGTGTGTGTGTGTGTGTGTGTGTGTGTGTGTGTGTGTGTGTGTGTGTAAATATTTCCTCCCAGTACACTTAATTTAGGACAAAGCCAGACAATACAAGTATGGCTGGCAGTCTGTGTCCCACAATTTCTCCAGCATGAGCTTGGCTGTGTTGGACCCATTTTACCAGTTATTGCTGGCGTTCTGAAAAATCAGATTATTACTTTCCATTTGAATTCTCCCCAGGTATAAAGAGTTTGTGACTAATTGTGCTCCAGTGCATATTTCCTCCTATGTGTCCTCTGCTATTGTCTCGTTCATTTCAGTCTCCCATTTCTGCTTTATTTATGGAGTCATGCATATTCATAGGTACACAGATAGGAATAGATCATATAATTTACTAATTGCTTTATGTATTCCCTTTCCCTTTTCTATGTTCATTTTTGTTGTTTTTTTTTTTGTTTTTTTTGCCAAATGAATCCAGACATCATTTTATCTAAGTTATCAAAGGTAGGTTTGGGAATCTCCACTGGCAGCATCTGGAATAAATAAAATAGTATTGGTAAGACATTCATACGAATGCTTTCAACATGACCTATTAGAGAGATAGGGAGTGTAGCCCATCGCTCCAAATCTTTTTTAATGACTCGGAGTAGTTTGCTATAGTTTGTCTCATAAAGATCATATAAAGATGGAGGTATATAGATACCAAGATATCTGATACCATCCTTGGACCACTTAAATCCACTCTGTAATTTTGTGGTATCTGAGATTGTGCAGTTTACATCCACAGCCTCTGTTTTGTCTATATTTACGTTGTAGCCTGAATAGAATCCGTATTGTGAGATGAGCTCTTTAAGTGGGGATTGTTGATGTAGGTTCTGTTAAATACAATAGTACATGACCAGCATATAATGAGATTTTGTGTAATTCCTTGTTTATTCCTGTACCTTTAATATTAACATCGTCTCTAATGAGTCGGGCTAACGGTTCAATTCTAATGGCAAACAGAAGGGTTGAGAGTGAGCACCCCTGTCTGCACCCTGTAATGTCTGGGTTGTGTTTGGTGGTGAAGAGGAGGCGGCAGACATACTTATCAGGCAGCCAAAAACGCACAACCACACTGGTACTGGGAATTCCACAGTGTTGTCCTTTAATAAACATATTCTTCACCAACCTTCACCAACGTATTCTTCACCAATGTAGCTGCTACATTACCACACATGAAAACGAGCAGTGTTCATACAACCCGTGACGATACAAAGAATAAGGAAAGAAAATTAGAGGTTCGCCTCAAGCCAAAATGTCTGTCTGCAAACGTTTCTCCCTCGCTCTCTACCGAGGAGCGGTGGGCGCACACTGGTGACATCATTAACGAAAAGCTTAGACTGTCGTAAAGAGACACCACAATTACGACTGTTACAACCCCCATTCTAATGGAAATCTATCAGACCTATAGCCGCTGACTTTGACCGCTGCCTGTGGAGAGGAGTAAAGTGTTTGTACCCAGTCAACAAAGTGTGGGCCAAATCCAAGATGTTTCAGTGTATGAAACAGATATTTCCAGGATACTCTGTCAAACGCCTTTTGGGCATCTAAGGATTTGATTGCTGATTCAATCTTTCTTTCTTTCTTTTTGAGCAGTTATGTTCAGTAAACGCCTTAGGTTATCAGCATAATATCTCCCTGCGCTAAATCCTGTCTGATCAGGGTGTATGATTTGGGTGATAAATTTGTTAAGTCGGCTGTGAGTGTTGCTGTGAGTATGCGTAGGTCTGTATTCAGTAGTACTATAGGTCTGAAGGACTGGCAGTCAGTGGGGTTCTTACCCTCTTTGTATATTACTACTATTATATACTTAATATATACTATTATCATATAGTGGCGTCTGTCCAAGATGGTGCCATAGCCATCTTGGACAGAGTATGATGATATGCTATTAATAGTGGGAGAACTAAAAGGTCCATAAAAGTTTTATAAAATACACTGACATATCCCTCTGGGCCTGGGCTTTTATTGTTCTTAATTACCTGCTTGACCTCCCACTCCTCAGTCAGTTGATCTAACTTTAAAGCTGCCTCTTCCATCAGTTGGTTCAATTTTATGTTGTTTAAAAAATCTGTGAGTTCTTGGTCATCACTGCAAGTATCAGTGTTCTTATATAAAAATTTGTAAAATTTTGCAAAGGACTCTGCTATTTTGTCAGGTTTTGTCACAATAGTCCCTTGGAATTTTATTTTATGAACCATGTTAAAGGATTGTTGTTTCCTCAGTCTAAGTGCTAGTAATGTACTTGCCTTCTGGCCATATTCATAATATTTTTGGTTAGTGAATCACAGGTTGCCCTCTATTTTATCTGATAATAGACTGTTTAGTTGTCTGCGAGTTGTGTTTAAGTCCTTCATGATATTGGCTGAAGTGTGTTGTTTATGTTTAAATTCTAATTCTTTAATTTTGTCCTCTAAGTCTCGTTGTTTAGCATTCCTCTGTTTTTTCCTTGCAAATGTGAAAGAAATAATGGGGCCCCGAAGAAATTCTTTGTTGCAATCCCATATTATCAGATGTGTTGTTTCTACAGATGTATCAGTTTCTAAATATGTCTTTAACTCTTCTGTAACCAGTGCAATGAATACTTGATCACTGAGCAAGGATTTATTGAATCTCCATTGCTTGGAGGTTGGCCTGTGTCCTATGTCCCATTTTAATAAAACAGGTGCATGGTCAGATATAGTAATAGGTAATATGTATATATCTACTAGTCTATGTAGCTCTGACTTTGAGTAAAGAAATAATCAATCCTAGAATGGGATGCATGCCTGCTTGAGTAGAAAGTAAAGTCTTTAGTTCTGCGAAACCTGCTTCTCCATATACAGTGGGTACAGAAAGTATTCAGACCCCTTTAAAATTTTCCCGTTTTGTTTCATTGCAGCAATTTGCTAAAATGAAAAAAGTTCATTTTATTTTTCATTAATGTACACTCAGCACCTCATCTTGACAGAAAAAAAAACATATGTAGAAATTTTTGCAAACTTATTAAAAAAAGAAAAACTGAAATATCACGTCATAATTCAGACCCTTTGCTGTGACACTCATATTTAACTCACATGCTGTCCGTTTCTTCTGATCTTCCTTGAGATGGTTCTACTCCTTCATTGGAGTCCAGCTGTGTTTAATTAAACTGATTGGACTTGATTAGGAAAGGCACACACCTGTCTATATAAGACCTCACAGCTCACAGTGCATGTGAGCAAATGAGAATCACGAGGTTAAAGGAACTGCTGAAGGAGCTCTGGACAGAATTGTGGCAAGGCACAGATCTAGCCAAGGTTACAAATGGATTTCTGGTTTCTCAAGGTTCCTAAGAGCACAGTGCCCTCCATAATCCTTAAATAGAAGAAGATTGGGACGACCAGAACTCTTCGTAGACCTGGCCATCCAGCCAAACTGAGAAAGAGCCTTGGTGAGAGAGGTAAAGGAGAACCCAAAGATCACTGTGGCTGAGCTCCAGAGATGCAGTAGGGAGATGGGAGAAAGTTCCACAAAGTCAACTATCACTGCAGCCCTTCACCAGTCGGGGTTTTATGGCAGAGTGGCCCAACGGAAGCCTCTCCTCAGTGCAGACATATAAAAGCCCACATAGTTTGCCAAAAACACATGAAGGACTCCGAGACTATGAGAAACTAGAAAAAGCATTTCCTGAAGAAAATGCACTGTGAATGCTGCAAGCTGAAAGGCTGCAGCTGAAATGCCAAGAAATGCTTCAAACAGCTGAAACTTTATTTGCTGAATGAGCTTCAACAGCTGAACAGCTGAATAGCTTAAGAGCTGAACAGCTGAATAGCTCAACAGCTGAACAACAGCTGAACAACAGCTGAACAATAGCTGAACAACAGCTGAACAACAGCTGAACAACAGCTGAACAACAGGTGAACAGCTGAACAACAGCTGAACAACAGCTGAACAACAGCTGAACAGCAGCTGAACAACAGCTGAACAGCAGCTGAACAGCTGAACAGCTTAACAGCTGAATAGCTGAACAGCTGAATAGCTGAACAGCTGTATAGCTTAACAGTTGAATAGCTGAACAGCTGAACAGTTGAATAGCTTAACAGCTGAAAGGCTTGGCTTTATTTTAAAGCTTAAATGATGTCTCTAGCTGAAAGTATCCTTAAGTTATTAGATTTGAAAGTAGGAATAGATTTGAAGATTATTTGAAGATTTCCTCAGTCATTTGAATAGGGCAAAAAAGATGTAATAGCAGTATTCTCTGGAAGAAGCTGAGCATTTTGATACCAGAACGGTTTTAGTAGCATAAACGATGCTGAAGTTATTAAAGCAAAACCAGCAGCCCAACTTTGAACAACTTGCATGCAGAAGACAAATCCACCAATCAGTTTAAAGCATTTTGAGCCAATTAGAATGCTCCTACACATTTAGTTCTGCCAACTCAAAACAGCTGTGTAACTGTTTAAATGCAGGCACTTTGTGGCAAAGCCCTGTTGAATTTGTCTTGGCGCACCTCCTGAACAACTGCTTATAAATCAAAAACCATAGCTCCAAAATAATTTTTGAACTGTGAGTGTCACAAGGCCCTGCTCTAAACAGTGGTGTAATTTTTATTTTCCTGGCTTTAAAAATGTAGTCATGGGAGCAGTTTTAAAAAAGGGCTCTTTTCTGGTTTTGAGAACATCACCTCCCAAAAATTACTATGGAGGCTAATGGAGCAGTTGGTGCTCCCTCTGTTTGAACCCTCACAGTTTAAAAAGTTTACATTTGTCAGGGGTGAGAGACACATTATTTGAAAGCAGAGAAGCGGCTCTAAGTTTTGATCATAAAATGATGGCTGTAGAGGAAACACTGTGGACACAGCAGCAGTTTAGAGAGAAATTTTTCAGCTGAAGAATTTGAAGTCTCCCACTCTGACAGTTGGAGCTCTCACTCTAGCTGGCACAATACACACCCATTATAAACGCTGAAAAGAGCAAAAAACCTTCTTTAACTGTAACTGTTCAAAAACCATGAAAGATATCAACACAAAAAGTAATAGCTGAATAGCTGAAAGGCTTGGCTTTATTTTAAAGCTTAAATGGTGTCTCTAGCTGAAAGTATGCTGAAGTTATTAGATTTGAAAGCAGGAAAGGATTTGAAAAGGATTTGAAACTTTCCTCATTCATTTGAATGGGGCAAAAAATTTAGAAAAATATTAATATTAAATTAGTGCCAAAAGATTTGAACATGAAAAGTAAGAGGCCACTCCTCCTGAAGAAGCTGAACGTTTTGATACCAGAACGGTTTCTGTAGCTTAAACGGTTTTTGAGTGAATGCTGCAAAGCATTCACAGTAATAAGATTCTCTGGTCTGATGAGATGAAGATTGAACTTTCATCCATCCATCCATCCATCCATCCATTTGCTTCTGCTCATCCTGTTCAGGGTCGCAGGGGGTGAGAGACAGGGTACACCCTGAACAGGTCGCCAGCCTGTCGCAGGGCCAACACAGAGAGACAAACAACCTTTCACACTCACATTCTCATCCACACCTATGGGCAATTTAGTGTAGCCAATTAACCTAACCCCAGAAAGTGCATGTCTTTGGAATGCGGGAGGAAACCGGAGTACCCGGAGGAAACCCACACAAGCACGGGAATGGTTGGTGATATTAACTTCCTGTTTGTGGCACATTAGTATATGGGAGGGGGGAACTTTTCAAGATGGGCGGTTGAGTCAAATAGCAGGCTTGAAAATGTCAAAAATTGACACCTTCAATTGAGGATGGTCGACTTCCTGTAGGGTTTCGGGTATGGGTCCAAGAGACTTTTTTGTACGTCTTAGGATGTTACATGAGCCTGCACAATTTCAGAATGTTCTGGGGCTACACAAAAAACATGGTATTTTATTATATTTCCAGCTCCCACTAGGTAGTGCTCTCACGTTTAGGGACTTTATGCATATCATTGTGTTCAGGGCAGGAGGCTTATCAAACCACCAAAGTTTGATGCAGAGCAATGTGGCTTTGAGTTACAGCAATTTTTGTTTTCGTGGGGAAACACCGAACGTTGCCATCCTGCCAGGGTCACGCCCTTTGGTGAAAACTCAGTTTTGAAAACAATGTAAGAGAAACTCCTCAAGGCCTTCCAGGGGAAATTTGAGATGGTTCTGCTCAACCACCTTGGAGCTGTACCTCAAAGTGTCAAACATGACATTTCCTGTACCCACTAGGTGGCGCTGTGACTGTCAGTAAATATTATCATATGTTTGGGTTCAGGTGTGGACCGTCATCAGAGCAGGCCGCCTATAGCTCAGATCTGAGAGCTTGAAAGTCTTCCACGAGTGCACCTTTGATTTCATCTCTTATCACTTTAGCAATTTCTCCTCTCAATGAAGACAAAATGTCTGCTTTCATTTCTTCATTACTCATGTTTGGGGCTTCAGTCCCAGCAGGTGTCGGTGGATCCGTGTCGCCTGTTGCACGCTGTCTCATGTTCCTAGCAGGCCGTGCAGCATTAGCATCACTTCCGTACTTATACTTTTGCAGTTTTTCGGACATTCGGACTGGTTTTGTTCTAGTTGTCCGGTTGTTTATGTCCTTATGGTGTTTTCTTCAGTTTATCGCCTGGCTTTAACTTGGTTAGTGTTGGGACTTGTTTTTACTCAGATAATAATTCAGCAGCTGGCTCAAAACACTAAAGGGCAGAGGGGAATTAAAAACTATTATTCAACTTTAATAATGATTGAACTAAATACCTATGCAGTGTCTGAAGCAGTGGGCTAAAGAATTCAAATAAAGAGATAGAGACACGGAGAGCAGAAAGAATCTAAAATCAGAGGTCAGAGTGTTCTCAAAGCTATAAAAAGATGCATTAATCTCGGTATTCAGCTGAGCCATCACGGCTCAAATATGTCCTGTACAAGAACCTTGGTAAATTCAGACTTCAGTGATGCACTAATCTTGTTGCCCAGCTGTCGTGGCTGGGAAAATATGCTTGGTACGTAAAGTCCCTAATAAAATCGCTAAAACACTGCACGCATTAAAGTGAGAGGTGAACAGTAAATGTCACTCCCCTCCCACTGCTTCAGGAAAATGTAAAATAGCCACGTTCTGAGAGCATGGTCTGCTCTGTAGGTGTGTTCCTTCCTGTTTAGGGTTTCTGGGCCGCCGATTGGATGTGCCAAGAGGCTGGGACCAGGCTGTGCACCCACGAAGGGGCGGGCTAAAAGTCTAAACCACAGCCCGCCCCCACCTGTTTTGTGCTGCCGATTGGACGAGCCGTGCCAAGGGGCTGGGACCAGCTCAGGGCACCAACAAGGGAAGGCACGGTTCTAAACCAAAGCCCGCCCCCACCTTTTTGAACCAATAGGGTTGTGAGTAGTAGTGAAATAAAATGTTAGGTTAGCTTAGAGAAAGTCATCTTCTCACATTAGTGCTGTTTTTTTTTATGTAAATGTTGTGAGTTTTGCAGGAGCCCTAAAAAAGCATCTTACGCCATATCTTGCTCACCAGTGCCCCCCCCTATTTACCATTTTTATTTAGCAGCACGGGGATAGCAGTGAGGCAGACTCAGCCATCAAGCTGATTCTCTCCGGTGCCCGACACCACAGCTCTGTAGCCACTCTCCATGTGAAATCAAAGTTTGTATTGGTGTGTGCCAGCTGAACCCAGCCAACCCACAAGCTAGCAAAAATGAATTGCAGAGAAACTAGCTCAGGTCTCACACTGATTCAGTGTTATGATGAGTTGTATTTTTCATGTGCTTTATACAGTAAAAATCGAAAAAGTCGAAATCGTACAAATCGTATTTTCTCTCTAGTCAGATGGCATCTGCAGGTCTCCATTTTTCCTGATGTTAATTCCAATAAAATCATCACCAAAGTCAGTCAGATATTCACCTATCTTGGATGAAAAATCTGCTCCCATTGTAATACATGTCCAATTAAATGTGATCTATAAGTCAGATGAATTTAGCGTTAAAGCCTTCCTCAACTCACGTCCACCCACTTCCATGCATTGACTCATTCATGTGCAACTACACAATACCTGGAGATCACTTTAGTGTCTATATCAGTTCATTGCAACAGAGACAATCATGGCAAGCGCAGGAGGCAAGCGTAAGCTACAAACTCGCACATACAAGCAAAAATATGACATTATCAAAATTGCAGAAGCAAATCCAGAGATGAAGCAGAAGCAATGGCAGCGAAATTTGATATTAGACCCCAAACTGTCTGATATTTTGGAAGAAACAGATTTTTCCTGGCTTACACTTACAAGGGTTTTTTTTTTTTTTTACGTCGGATGAAATCCCATGGGGCATTTAAACCCGAATGAGGAGATTTCTACTGTATGCATGTTTTTGAGGTGTATCTTTTTTTGAAGGCATGTTTAAACATTACCATGACGACCGCTAGACCTTAAAGGCTGGTCAGTGGAAATATTTTCTAATACTAAACCGGTCCGTGGCTCAAAAAAAGTTGGGGACCACTGCTCTAGAAGCAGCTAAATATTTACTGTCAGGTGAGCTCAAATTTTAAAATTTCACATGGGAACCAGTACATTTTTAGTACCCGCACTTTTACAATTCATATTGTAGTATATTTACATTCATATGTGAAACAAAAAGTAAAATTCATTCATATTGAACATTAATTAGAGGTTTGCACATGAATAACTTTACCCAATAATAGAAACAACACAGTACTCAATATTTCTAAGGCATACCTTGTTTCCGGTTGAGTCTGGCGTAACCAGCTCCATATCCTTGGCTGAATAGTGACGAACTGGTGAAGGAGCTATATGGGAGAGGAGTGGCCAAGCTGTCTTCACACTTCCCTGAACCAGAGACAGAAGCAAAGGGAGCTTTATTTTTTCCCAGATGTTTCCTTTAATGCCACAAACAGGTCAAAATTTTAAAAAGTGTACTATTTTACTAAATGGCCTGGTTCTTATGTAGCGCTTTTCTACTCTACTTTTAGCACTCAAAGCACTTCATACAACATGATTCATTCACCAATTCACACAAACACATCTTTCTACACCTAAGTGCTTTTGATCTAACTCCTATTCCAATGGCTGTATCAGAGAGCAACTCTGGATTTAGTCTCTAACCCAAGGATACTTTAGCATGCAGACTGGAGGAGCCAGGGGTCTAACCACCAAACTTCCAATTAGCAGATGACCTGATCTACCTCATGATCTACCGTACAACCACCCCATTACTACTGACTACCTTAGTTATATTTAAGTGCAACATTGCAAATAAAACCATCCTGACAAGCCAAGTATCAGAATGTCACGGTCTTATTATGCACTGATAAAAATGATTCTGCGGTGAAGTAAATCTAACATAACTGAATCTGTGAAATCAACAAATAAAAAAAAATCAAGTTAGTATCTAGTATCAAGTTAGTAGGATAGTCCTTGGGCCAAGATGCTCTCTGATGTGGTCATTGGAGTGTGACTGCTAGATAGAAAGCACTTAGGCATAATAACGTGTTTGTAAGAATGAGTGAATGAGGCTGGAGTGCTCGAGTAGAAAAGTATTAAGAAACATTTACCATTTTTGTGCTGAAACTGAACTGAACAAAATTCACACATTACTCTTACACACAAACACTAAAGATGGGACCAGGAAAAATGAACATTTTTTTGTGTATTTGTCGTGTGTGTGTGTGTGTGTGTGTGTGTGTGTGTGTGTGTGTGTGTGTGTGTGTGTGTGTGTGTGTGTGTGTGTGAGGGACAGATAGAGACAGGTGCAGGGCATAGTAATGAGCTTCCTCATCTGCATCACAAAGCAACAAGCCATGCATGCATTAAGCAGTTTAAAGGAACAAGACAAAAATTATCTGCTCAGCAGACAACCTGGAAAATAACCTCAGCACTCCATCAACACCTTTTCTTTCTGACAAGAGTACTTGTGGTGAGCTTCCTGCTGCTAAGAGAGTCTGGAAAACCACAATGATGATATTCTTTAAAATGCGGCTGCTTTTTAATCAAGTGAACTCATATAAAGATCATGGATCAGAGTTTCTGGTTGAAACAGGATTTAATTTAGTATCCTGTGTATAATGATGACTCCACTGCGGCTGCTGGAATGTGACCAGCCCACTATTCACCCAACCACTCCCTCCGTTCAGCCCTGCTTTTAGCTGCTAATATCTTTATTACTTTTCATCATACAAATGCCAAAGATTTTGAAATCATTTTGAAGGTTTTTTGAGTGTTTGGATTTTTTTTCTACCATTGAAGATTCACTGAACTAAATTCAAGGTCCTATACTAAAACTACTGTTCTGTAGCAGTTTTATAGGAATCATATAGAATACCTGCCTATGATGAAACCATAAAACTGTGGTGGGAGTCTTGGACATTTGATCTGTGCAGAATTCCCTTTGGATCAATGCAATTTTTCAACAATGTCACGATAAATGTTGCAGATTCCTACACCTGTAAAGTGTTTGAAATCAGGCAGCTACAGCAGGAGCAAATGGAAAAAAGGTTGTGTTCAAGGATGAAAGTTCCAGCACCTTTCCCAGTCTGTACACTAATGAAAAGTAACAGTCACATGCCAGGGAATGAAATAACGCAATATGACCATTTTGTGCTCAGTATACAGCAGTTGTGGTTTAATTATTTAATAGTCCCACAAAGATCCTGCAGCCCAGTGTAATTTTAAAAGTAGAAACCCTGAACTATTCAACAAGTCTGACACTGGAACTTGCTTTTTTCTAATGCAACTTTAACTTTTTTTTCCCGCTTTATATAAATTCATTTAAAATTAAAGAAATTAATTAATTTCTTTAATTAATTGTGTTGTAAACATTTCTGGGTCTTGTGTGTTTTCTTGTATTTTCTTATGCCAAGAATTGTACCAATCAAGTTATGTTCCACTACAGTCTTCACAAAAATTGCTAATTAGTTTGTGAAATATGCTTTAATGCTGAAATAAATCTAATTCCAACAAACTCCAAAGACGAAAAAGAGATTTGTAGTGCAGCAAAATAATGCATTTTGGTGTCAACTTGAAAGACAGGCAGATGTGACATGTAAAATTAAGATCAGGGGGTAAATGTGAGATGATATTTGGATGCAAACCATACTGTGATATTTAGAATCCCCATATATCAGTATCACTTCCAAAATGTTGCACTAGAACTTTAAGCATAATTTTAGCCCCCGTTTACACAAGAATGTTTTCAGATGAAAACCATAAAGTTTTGTTGTGCACTGGCCTGACCTCAGCGTTTCGATGGCACAATTTAAAAATGTGTTTCACATGGAGTGTTTTCAAAATGCTCCATTCGCCATCCCCACGTAAACAGTGAAAATATTGCACACTATGTTTGCAACTCCTATACCCACACCGCCAATTTGTGGCCTGGCATGGTAACTACAGGGTTTTCAATGTCTTGTGTTTTCATGTGAACGGTGATCGTTTTTAAAATGTTTCTGTTTGAACACGTTACTTTTCGAAAACAAAAACAAGAAAAGATACAGTGGAAACTGGATTGTTCTCATGTAAACGGAGCCTTAAAGTTTGACCTTATCTGGCCTTGATGAAAAGGTCAGAGATCAAATGTGACATGATATTTTAAATCTTTATATGGTACTTTCTATATGTTGACAATACACACCACACTTGTAAAGATCTGTTTCAAAGTTATAAAGCTTTTTGCCATTTTTCAACCTTATCATGAAGCAGACCTTAAAGATCTTGGTGAATGTAAGCCAAATTTTAATGAACTGTTTTTATGAACATGACTCCACTCGACACACAGCACAGTTTTATCAGAATTAATTCAAAACTTTTTGAGCTATTGTGTTTACAGACAGAATGACCAAAATGTTGCCAAAAAACATAACCTCCTTGGCGTAGGTAACAGACACTGTGACAAAGCCTGAGGGAAGATATGATCATTAAGGGCTGACCAACAGGAGGATAAGGAGAATTAGGGGAGACAGACACAAACCTAACAAAGAACCCATCCATCCATCCATCCATCCATCCAACCATCCATCTTCTTCTGCTTATCCTTTTCAGGGTCACGGGGGGTGAAGCCTATCCCAGCTATCATAGGGAAGAACATGAAAGAAAATGGACTAGTGGTTGTGTAGCACTTTTTCAACCATGTACTCATCCATTGCTTTATTCTTATTATACACTTCTATCTCACATCCATGGCAAATTTACCAGTTAAGCTTAAAAGCATGTCTTTAGACTGTCGCAGGAAGTATGAGCGCATGGAGGAAACCCACAAAGGTACCATTAAACATTGCACAACGTTACACAGATCCTTCTTGCTGTGATGCAACAGCGCTAACCACAATACCACCGTTCCACCACATACCAAAAACAAACCTTCAAAGTGATAGCAGGAAGTAACCTAAGGCAAACATTAGACACAGAGCCAACAAGATTCTGTGTTTGGTGATGAAAGGAAACACATGAAATGTGAATCCAAACATCAAACTACCAAATTAGAATAAAACCTCAACACTAGAAAAGGAGAAAATCCTAAACAGAAACTCAAATGAATAACTAAGAATTCAAAAGGATACTGATACTGTCTTAATTTAGCAGAGAAGATATGTCATCAGAATCCTAGCTAAAACAGGGTCTAAATCCCAGTCAGTTTTCAGTTTCTAACCAACTTCCTTATAATGTTTCCAACTACTCTGTCTTGCCAAATCTAGACATCACATGATGCTGCTGCACTTTACAGCTAACTTCTAGACTTTTGAAAAACAACTCTAATTTAAGAAATGTCTTCATGCGGTATAATCTATAGTCATATTTTCATGGCAGGACTAGTATAATAAAATACTTGTTACAATATTTTCACTGTGAGGATGTTTTGTATCTTGACTATATTATCAGTCCTTCAGTAATGGTTTATCTATCAAAAGTAGACTATTTTTATTCAGGTTTAATACATTGCAGTTTCACAGTTTTCTCATAATATAGAGATACACCAAATGAAATTTTCTTAGCTGAATATAACCTGCAGGTTATAACCTAAGTATAACCTGCTGATACAGATTTTTGCCAATTCTTTTTTTTTTTGCAAGAACTATAGCTGACATGATATATATATATATGGTAAATGGTAAATGGACTAGTTCTTATATAGCGCTTTTCTACTCAGTCAGAGCACTCAAAGCGCTTATACAACCTGTTTGCATTCACCCATGCACTCCCATTCATACAAGCACTTCCATTTTTATGAAGCTAAGTGCTTTTAATTAACTAACATTCACTCACATTCATACTCCGACAGAACGGTCGGAGAGCAACTTGGGGTTAAGTATCTTGCCCAAGGATACATTGGCATGTAGCCCGGAGTAGCCAGGATTCGAACCGCTGAACTTCCGATCAGTAGGTGACCTGCTCTACCTACTGAGCTACAGCCACCCCACTGAGCTACAGCCACAAAAAACAAAAATAAAAATTATTATTTTCACAATAAAAGAAGTTATACTTTATAACTTCCCACAAACTACACTAAGTTAAGGGATTTTCTCTCCCTGAAATGACAAAATAAAGTGCTCTGCAACTGGAAAGAGGTACAAATGGCTACTTTTGGCTGTACAGCAATCCCTCACCTATTGCTGAGGTTACATTCCAGAGACCCCTGCAATAGGTGAAAATCCATGAAGTAGCACCGTTATATTTACTTTATAATTAAGGCTTTATAAAGTCTTCCCAGATGGCTGCCCCTCCCTGAACCTGGTTCTGCCAGAGGGTTCTTCCTGTTAAAAGTAGGGGTGGGACTTTAACGCGTTAATTACAATTAATTAATTACGAGGAAAATAACGAATTAAAAAATTTAACGCATTTTAAATCGCACTTTGCACCGTGGAAAGTATAAGTTCCAGGCATACAGATTATATTGACAATATGATGAGCATGATGAGCTTATTTGCAAAAAGTGCTCCGCTGTTTTTGGAGCTGTCCTTTGCTGCTGTTCTACCAGCAGCTCGCCTCGCTAGCTGTCACCTGACCGGACTATCGAGGCTCGCTTTAGATGGAGAGAACGCCCGACTGCCGTCACATCATTTCAACCCCCGCTGGCTTTCGCCGCTGAGTGGAAGTTAAATACAGATATAACTCATTCAGACTGGGGCAATGGTGGCCATCGGGAGGTTCCCGAACGGCCGGTGATCAGAATTTTTTTTTACCCAATTAAGCACAGCAGCTCCCGTGCCGATCCCTTTTATCTGTGATATGAACTGATACAAAGCAGCAAGTTCAGCCTTAGAGCCCCAACCTAATTCACAGCTGTGAAAATCGCTTCGCTTTTCTCATGTAATACACATGTAATATGGTAGAAAACTTGATGTTGAGACGGCAGAGTCACGCCCTTCTGCCGCTTTCGATTTTCGATTTTAGATTGACTGACTTCTTATGAATAACCCACCAAGACAGAGAATACAACTGATTACCCTGGCCTGTGAATTTTTTTCTGGCTAGAGCTGGGTAGCCTACTATTGTTACTACAAGGTATAAAGGTAGTTATATATGTTCGCTTAAGCATTTGCAAAATATGAAACATACAGGTGCTGCTCATAAAATTACAATACCGTGAAAAAGTTGATTTATTTCAGTAATTCCATTCAAAAATTGAAACTTGTATATTATTACACATAAACTGATATATTTCAAATGTTTGCTTCTTTAATTTTGATGATTATATCCATTGTCACCTTAGCTAGCCATTGAAGTTGTTGAATATGTTTTTTGGGATGCATGCACAATGTATAATATACATTGTATAAATATGCCATATACATTACATTCAGTGCATGCCATATCCAATCTAGAGGGCATAGGAAATATCTGATGTAGGGTGTTTGACTTGCTTTTGGAAATGTGTACATGCTCTTCATCAAAGATGTATATTCTTGTAACTATGCAAATGCACATGGAGAGAGAATGGCGTCTCTCTAAATTAGAAGATGCTCATTTAGCCTGGAAAAGAGTTTGTTTGCTCTATAAAAAGCCCTCCGTAAAGCTAGGACATCTTACTATTCATCATTAATTGAAGAAAATAAGAACAACCCCCAGGTTTCTTTTCAGCACTGTAGCCAGGCTGACAAGAGTCAGAGCTCTGTAGAGCCGAGTATTCCTTTCACTTTAACTAGTAGTGACTTCATGGATTTCTTACAAATAAAATTTTAGACATTAGAGAAAAATTATTCATAACCATCTCAAAGATTTATCTTCATGTTCGGCTGCTTTCAGCACTGTGGTATTGTTTAGACTCTTTGGCTGCAGTTGATCTTTCAGAGTTAACTTCAATAGTTACTTCCTCCCAAACCAGCAACATGTTTATTAGATCCCATTCCTACTAGACTGTTCAAAGAAGTCTTTCCAATTATTGATGCTTCAATCTTAAAAATGATCAATCTGTCTTATTAGTTGGCTATGTACCACAGGCCTTCAAGGTGGCTGTAATTAAACCTCTACTTAAAAGCCATCACTGACCCAGCTGTCTTAGCTACTTATAGGCCAATCTCCAACCTTCCTTTCTCTCAAGACTCTTGAAGAGTAGTTGTAAAACAGCTAACTGATCATCTGCAGAGGAACGGTTTATTGAAGAGTTTCAGTCAGGTTTCAGAATTCATCACAGTACAGAAACAGCATTAGTGAAGGTTACAATGATCTTCTTAGAGGCCTCTGACAGTGGACTCATCTCTGTTCTTGTCCTGTGGACCTCAGTGCAGCTTTGATACTGTTGACCAATAACATTTTATTACAGAGATTAGAGCATACTATAGGTATTAAAGAACTGCACTGCAGTGGTTTGAGTCATATTTATCTAATAGACTCCAATTTATTCATGTAAATTGGGAGTCTTCCTCACACACTAAGTTAATTATAGAGTTCCACAGGGTTCTGTGCTAGAACCAATTTTATTTACATTATACATACTTTCCTTAGGCAGTATTATTAGAAAGCATTACATAAATATTCATTGTTATGCAGATGATACCCAGCTTTATCTATCCATGAAGCCAGATGACGCACATCAGTTAGTTAAACTGCAGTTTACTTACTAACTGCAGTTTGTTGGGATTTGGCACTATATAAATATAAATATAATTGAATTGAATTGAATTGAATTACAGACTAGTAAATAAGCCATTTGTAATATGTAAATATAATTATCAGCATACAGAATCGATCAACATCACTGGTCAACACTTGGGCCATTGCTACAGGAAGTGCAATAAATATGTTATTATTGTATATCACAAATGGTGAGGTGGCATCCCAAGACCCGCCAAATGAGGCACCAAAAGCGAGTCCTAGTAATTGAAACAACAAAATGCTGTCACCACAGGAACAAGTCAGATTGACTACACAACTCACAAAGCACAGTATGTCTGCACATGCATGAATAAAAGCCAAGATCTGCCACCGGCATGTCCAATGCTACTGACTTGTAACTATTCAGCAAACCCCAACATACCCAAGAGTCATTGATCAGCAGGTGACAGGCAGGATAAGACCCCAAACACAGAACTCAGGAGTCAAAGCATAACTCGGAAATACCACAACTCTATTGCTGGTTGCACTTCACCATGTACAAGAAAACTAGAAGCTCAACTGGAGCTGATAAGTCAACAACTAAGAAATACACAAGGAAACTCTGAACCAGGAAACACAATGAGAGACAATATATACACATGATGTAACTGGGACATAGACCACAACAGGGAGCACAGCTGAACAAGACAAGGGGAGTAAAACTGAATACAAAGATACAGAGGATTGACAAACTAAAACAGGAAGTAGACATGGAAAGAGAAATGCTGACTTGACACACAGAGGAAGCAGACACACTTAAGGACTACAACACCCACACTAGAGGAACAAGAACATAACAGGTAACTAGACACAAGAGGAAGGAATACCAGGGAGGACTCAAACTACAACAAAAGGAACTGAGACCAGGACTAAATGCACTCTAACAGGAGCATAAAAACAAAACACCAAACAGACCCGGAGAACATGGGAAGCCTGAGAACCGAAACAGGATTAAATACAAAATGAAGAACAGTCAAGAATAAAACTCAGATAACTAAACTAAGAAGTCTGAGAATATAAACAAAGAAGCCAACCAGGAATTACCAGAAAAAGACAAAGATTCAGAACTGCACAAACACAATAAACTAAGAATCAAATAGTAACATTAACCAATATAATACTGAGAGTCCAAAAACTAAAAACGCTGGGTCATAACCCAGGGCCATAACAATAAGAGCCAAGCAAAATGTATATTAACTAGAAACACACTGAAAGCAGTGACACGGGCTGACAGGTTGTCCTTTTTTGATATAGATACAGTGACATGATAAAGACCATACCTAGCCAGCAAGCGATAACTAACTACACCAGTGTTTTTCACTAGTGTGCCGTGGGAGATCGTCAGGTGTGCCGTGGGAAATTATCCAGTTTCACGTAATATGCCACGAGTGTCTGTGCTGTAGTAGTGACTGGAGCATAATCATGTAATACTCTTCCATATCACTAGACTAGATAGCAGCAGGTAGCGAATTGCATTGTGCATAGAGACAAGAGAATTAAGCTGTGTTTCCATACGGAATGGCTCGCCGCCGGTCGACTCGACTCCCCGCGATTTGACGGCATCTCCAGTAGAATCAGGAACACTTTGCCGGTCCTTTTTCCTTACTCACTCACCCGAGGTTCTAAGCGATCCGAGGCGATGCAATGTGCCGCGGACGACAGCATGCCACTGATTGGGCAGGGAGTGTCGTCACTAGCGGAGGCATGAGAGTGACTACTTTACCACAATCATTTTTAAAACCCCACACCAAGAAACTGGAGGCATGCAAAGCACCGGTTGAATGCCCAGACCAACAGTTTGCAGCGGTAGTTCTGCAACATGAGAGCCATCTGAAACGCACACACAGCATACATATTATAACTCTATACTGCCGGGCGATCGCCGCTACCGGCCGAACAGCTGGTTAGCACAGAGCCTGAGGCGCTGATCAAAGGAACTTTGAGTTACCGTAATAACGCGACTTTTTATTTGAAAGAAGATATATATTATATGATAAAGTTCTTTTTGTGTTTATTTGATTCCTATTCAAGACACTTTGATAAGAATGACTATATTGTTAATATAGGCTACAGAGTATCATTTTTTTAACATTTTTGGCTGGTGGTGTGCCTCGTGATTTTTTCAATGAAAAAATGTACCTCGGCTCAAAAAGGTTGAAAAACACTGAACTACACAACCATTATTGTAACTGCTCATGGAAACATACCGTTGTCTTCTTCCCTTTTAACGACTGAATGCAAAGAACTTCCATACCCACCTCTTCCCTTCTTATCAATGAGTCGGAGTGAAGTAGTTTTTGCTATATATGTATAATTTGTTTTGTGCATATGTTCTTCCTCTTTTCTTCACCACCTAAGGGCAGACTAAAACAATTGTATGGGGATGTGGGGATGGCACAAGATGGTGTCCGACCACTCATGGTCTCATCGGGAAGGGTGTCTTATAAGTCTAATGTCTAATAAGAAAATTCAAGTTGCCAGAACTCTGTAAAGTCAACAGTCAAATGTTGAGAAACTCAAAAAAACATTCAATCATATTCCTTCATATTTGAGTTTTCCCAACTTTTTCCCCCTGTAGTTTGTGTTTATCATTCATGGTCTCTCTATGCTCTTTTTTTCTTGTTCCTTTCCCAACACTGCCCATCCAGTCACTGGTTGCGGTAGATGACTGCTCTGTTGGAGACCACTTCCTGTTAAAAGATGTTCTTCCTTCCACCCATTATAGGGGTTTATCAGATTGTTCTCTGTCTAATTATCTAGGGCAGGGAAAGGCAACTAGTGGCCCATGGGTCACATCCGGTCCCCACAGAGCTTTCCATCTGGCCCCCGAATAGTATCGCTTCTCGGCCTTTTGGCTAAGATCAAGTGTAGTATCTGTTCTTATCAGTTTAATATCTGATACGCCCCTGATGGTCACCAGCTGGTCACTTGGTGTTGGCTCTCACTGCGGTATTGTATCACTTCCTGTTCCTGTTTCGGAGCACACTGTTTTGCTGTCTGTTAGCTGTTATATCTGTATAACTCGATTTATCTGGATAATAACATATTTTAGTGTAATCTTCACCTACTTTAAATAGCATACTCTTTGCTGAATCACCTGTATTCACATTACTCACTTTATTTGTTTTTAGAATTCGCTAGCTTAGCTCAGCTAGTAGCTTAGCCCTTAGCCGACTCACTACCAGCATGGCTTCTTCTCCTGTCTCTCCTGCACTTTCCTGCTCTGGGTGTCACATGTTTAGTTACTCCTCGGCCTCCTTTAGCAGTAACGGTACTTGTAATAAATGTAGTCTGTTTGTAGCTCTGGAGGCCAGGCTTTCTGAACTGGAGACTCGGCTCCACACCCTGGAAAATCCTACATCTAGCCAGGCCCCTGTAGCGGGTGCGGACCATGGTAGCTTAGCCGCCGTTAGCTCCCCCCCAGCAGATCCCGAGCAGCAGGGAAAACAGGCCAGCTGGGTGACGGTGAGGAGGAAGCGTAGTCCTAAGCAGCAGCCCCGGGTACACCACCAACCTGTTCACGTCTCTAACCGTTTTTCTCCACTCGGCGACACAGCCGCCGAGGAACAAACTCTGGTTATTGGTGACTCTGTTTTGAGAAACGTGAAGCTAGAGACACCGGCGACCATAGTCAAATGTCTTCAGGGGCCAGAGCAGGCGACATTCATGGAAATTTGAAACTGCTGGCTAAGGCTAATCGTAGATTTGGTAAGATCGTTATTCACGTCGGCAGTAATGACGCCAATCGGAGGTCACTAAAATTAATATTGACTCGGTGTGTAACTTTGCAAAAACGATGTCGGACTCTGTAGTTTTCTCTGGGCCCCTCCCCAATCAGACCAGGAGCGACATGTTTAGCCGCATGTTCTCCTTGAATCGCTGGCTGTCTGAGTGGTGTCCAAAAAATGACGTGGGCTTCATAGATAATTGGCAAAGTTTCTGGGGAAAACCTGGTCTTGTTAGGAGAGACGGCATCCATCCCACTTTGGATGGAGCAGCTCTCATTTCTAGAAATCTGGCCAAATTTATTAACCCTCCTAAAAACTGACTACCCAGGGTTGAGACCAGGAAGCAGAGTTGCAGTCTTACACGCCTCTCTGCAGCTTCTCTCCTCCTGCCATCCCCCCAAAACCCCATCCCCATAGAGTCGGTGCTTGCTCCCAGACCACCAAAAACCAAAGCTAAAATCAGCAAAAAGCTATTTAAGCATAAAAATTCAAAAACAATAAATAATACAGCTCATCAACTGCACCAAAAAATAAAACAATTAATGTGGATGTTAAACATTAGGTCTCTCTCTTCAAGTCCCTATTAGTAAATGATTTAATAATTGATCAACGTATTGATTTATTCTGCCTTACAGAAACCTGGTTACAGCAGGATGAATATGTTAGTTTAAATGAATCAACACCCCCGAGTCACAGTAACTGTCAGAATGCTCGAAGCACAGGTCGAGGAGGAGGATTAGCTGCAATCTCAATTCCAGCTTATTAATTAATCAAAGACCGAGACAAAGTTTTCATTCTTTTGAAAGCCTGACTCTTAGTCTTGTCCATCCTAATTGGGAAAATCAAAAACCTGTTTTATTTGTTATATCTATCGTCCACCTGGTCCTTACTCAGAGTTTCTGTCTGATTTCTCAGACTGTTTATCTGATTTAGTGCTCAGTTCAGGTAAAATAATTATAGTGGGTGATTTTAACATCCATGTAGATGCTGAGAATGACAGCCTCAACACTGCATTTAATCTATTGTTAGATTCAATTGGCTTCTCTCAAAATGTAAAGGAGCCCACCCACCACTTTAATCATACTCTGGATCTTGTCCTGACATATGGCATAGAAACTGAAGACTTAACAGTATTCCCTGAAAGCCCCCTCCTGTCTGATCATTTCTTAGTAACATTTACATTTACTTAATGGATTACACAGCAGTGGGGAAAAAGTTTTATTACAGTAGAAGTCTTTCTGAAAGTGCTGTAACTAAGTTTAAGGATCTAATTCCTTCATTGTTATGCTCTTCAGTGCCATGTGCCAACACAGTGCAGAGCAGCTACCTAAACTCTGCTCCCAGTGAGGTCGATTATCTCGTCAATAGTTTTACATCCTCACTGCGTATAACTTTGGATACTGTGGCTCCTCTGAAAAGGAAAGCTTCAAATCAGAAGTGCCTGACTCCGTGGTATAATTCACAAACGCACAGCTTAAAGCAGATAACCCGAAAGCTGGAGAGGGAATGGCGTCTCACTAAATTAGAAGATGCTCATTTAGCCTGGAAAAAGAGTTTGTTGCTCTATAAAAAAGCCCTCCGTAAAGCTAGGACATCTTACTATTCATCATTAATTGAAGAAAATAAGAACAACCCCAGGTTTGTTTTCAGCACTGTAGCCAGGCTGACAAAGAGTCAGAGCTCTGTAGAGCCGAGTATTCCTTTCACGTTAACTAGTAGTGACTTCATGGATTTCTTTACAAATAAAATTTTAGACATTCGAGAAAAAATGATTCATAACCATCTCAAAGATTATTCTTCATGTTCGGCTGCTTTCAGCACTGCTGGTATTTGTTTAGACTCTTTTGCTCCAGTTGATCTTTCAGAGTTAACTTCAATAGTTACTTCCTCCAAACCAGCAACATGTTTGTTAGATCCCATTCCTACTAGACTGTTCAAAGAAGTCTTTCCAATTATTGATGCTTCAATCTTAAATATGATCAATCTGTCTTTATTAGTTGGCTATGTACCACAGACCTTCAAGGTGGCTGTAATTAAACCTCTACTTAAAAAGCCATCACTTGACCCAGCTGTCTTACCTAATTATAGGCCAATCTCCAACCTTCCTTTTCTCTCAAAGATTCTTGAAAGAGTAGTTGTAAAACAGCTAACTGATCATCTGCAGAGGAACGGTTTATTTGAAGAGTTTCAGTCAGGTTTCAGAATTCATCACAGTACAGAAACAGCATTAGTGAAGGTTACAAATGATCTTCTTAGAGCCTCTGACAGTGAACTCATCTCTGTTCTTGTCCTGTTGGACCTCAGTGCAGCTTTTGATACTGTTGACCATAACATTTTATTACAGAGATTAGAGCTTGCTATAGGTATTACAGGTACTGCACTGCAGTGGTTTGAATCATATTTATCTCATAGACTCCAATTTGTTCATGTAAATGGGGAGTCTTCTTCACACACTAAGGTTAATTATGGAGTTCCACAGGGTTCTGTGCTAGGACCAATTTTATTTACATTATACATGCTTCCCTTAGGCAGTATTATTAGAAAACACTGCATCAATTTTCATTGTTATGCAGATGATACTCAGCTTTACCTATCAATGAAGCCAGATGACACACATCAATTAATTAAACTGCAGGAATGTCTTAAAGACATTAAGGCCTGGATGACCTCTAATTTCCTGCTTCTAAATTCAGATAAAACTGAAATTCTTGTTCTCGGCCCCACAAATCTTAGAAACATGGTGTCAAACCAGATACTTACTCTGGATGGCATTACTTTGGCCTCCAGTAACACTGTGAGAAATCTTGGAGTCATTTTTGACCAGGATATGTCCTTCAATGCACATATTAAACAAATATGTAGGACCCGCTTTTTTGCATTTGCGCAATATTTCTAAAATTAGAAACATCCTTTCTCAGAGTGATGCTGAAAAGCTCATTCATGCATTTATTACTTCTAGGCTGGATTATTGTAATTCATTATTATCAGGCTGTCCTAAAAGCTCCCTGAAAAGCCTTCAGCTGATCCAAAATGCTGCAGCTAGAGTACTGACAGGGACTAGAAAGAGAGAGCATATTTCTCCCATATTGGCTTCTCTTCATTGGCACCCTGTTAAATCTAGAATAGAATTTAAAATTCTTCTCCTCACATACAAGGTCTTGAATAATCAGGCACCATCTTATCTCAAAGACCTCATAGTACCATATCACCCCAACAGAGCACTTCGCTCTCAGACTGCTGGCTTACTTGTGGTTCCTAGGATACTTAAGAGTAGAATGGGAGGCAGAGCCTTCAGCTTTCAGGCACCTCTTCTGTGGAACCAGCTTCCAGCTTGGATTCGGGAGACAGACACCCTCTCTATTTTTAAGAATAGGCTTAAAACTTTCCTTTATGATCAAGTTTATAGTTAGGGCTGGATCAGGTGACCCTGAACCATCCCTTAGTTATGCTGCTATAGGCCTAGTCTGCTGGGGGGTTCACATAATGCACTGTTTCTTCTCATTCACCTTATTTACTTTGTTTATACTCCACTCTGCATTTAATCATTAATTGATATTAATCTCTGGCTCTCTTCCACAGCATGTCTTTTTCTCCCCTCAGCCCAACCGGTCGCGGCAGATGACTGCCCCTCCCTGAGCCTGGTTCTGCTGGAGGTTTCTTCCTGTTAAAAGGGAGTTTTTCCTTCCCACTGTCGCCAAGTGCTTGCTCATAGGGGGTCGTTTTGACTGTTGGGTTTTCTCTGTATTATTGTAGGGTCTTTACCCACAATACAAAGCGCCTTGAGGCGACAGTTTGTTGTGATTTGGCGCTATATAAATAAAATTGAATTGAATATTGCCAGAGCTACTATACGCCACTCAATCATGTCACGTCATAACTCTTTAAATACCGGTCTCTGACTAGTCTGAATTATCAAAAGCCTCCAAACAACATTTTCCATTGCCTGTAAGTGCCTCCATGTCCCTAGAACCGATCAGAATGCAAGATCAGACCATGTGACTTCAAGTATTTTCAGCAGTGCAGTGCACTGAAGAACCAGCTTTTGTTGGTGGTGATCAGATTGTTACAAAGCAGTATTAGGGCCACATTTAGGAAAAAAATTAAATTGTGCATTTTGAGAATAAAGTCAACATTTTGAGAAAAAAATCAAAATGTGGGGATTAAAGTTGTCGCTTCAAGTCAAACAACTGCAATGCCGCGTCTGCTATACCCTCTAGAAAATGTCTTGAGTAGATGAGTTAGTGAAACTATACTTTAGAATCTGTTTTAGTAACAAAGAAATTATTTCTCTTTTAGTACATAAACACAATGTAGTGATAAGTATGAGGCTGTTAAAGAGATGATGCAGAAAGCTGCATCTGCTCAGAAGGAAAAACCACAGAAACTGGCAATGGCCAGACACAAGGATACCAATGGTTGCACCTTTGTGCAGTACAGAGGGGACATGTGGAATCAGATACAATAAAACAACTTATCAAGTTGTTTTATCTACCCAAGGCAGTTTGTAGAGGGTACAGCAGCTGTGGCAGTTTGACTTGAAAGAACTTTTTTCTCGAAATTTTAACTTTATTCTGAAAATGCACAATTTAATTTTTTTTTCTCAATGTGGCCGTAATACTCCTTCGCAGATTATAAACACAGCTGAAGGTGAGTCTAACCTTGTTTTGTGTCGAAAAAATGTTCGGTGATCAAACTTGTCTAAGTAAAGGAAGTAAAAGGCGTAAAGAGATTTCAATCGGTGAACCTGTGGAAGGATTGTTAGGGGCTGCCGAGCGTACTTCCCGGCCTGTGTGGGGCTTTTTCACACAGTCTGCTTGCAGGGGGGGTGGCTCTGTGACTGGGCATGTACCCGCTTGTGGTCACAGACCCCCATATGCGTCCATCCCTTGGTTGTCACCATAGGCGTAGGAACCGGGGGGAGGTAGGGGGGCGTGTCCCCCCCAATATTGGAGACAGGCGCATTTGTACCACTCAAAAAGTACACCGCAGAAGAGAAAAATACTTGATTTTGAAATCGCATTTTTTTAATTTGAAGGCGCAACATAGCGTCATGTCACTGCGCTCCCCCCGCCCCCCCTCTAAATGGCTAGTGTTTGAGAGGCGGAGACAGCGGCAGGAGTCAGAAACTCTTTTGAATGAGGTAAAACGGTGTGTTGCGAATGTTGCCATGAATATGGTTCTTTATAACATCTTGTTGTCAGTTTACTTTCATAAATAGAAACCAAATCTTTTTCAGTCATCTTAATCCGGAGATGGTCACTCGTCCAATATTTACTGCACAGGAAGTCAATTTGCGAGCAGTTTGTTGCTGCAAATGAGAGGCGGAAACAACATTTTGGCTCTTTTGCCTAGGCCAGTGTTTTTTAACCTTTTGTGTGCTCTGCACCTGATTGGCTGTAAAGTGCAACAGCACACTGTGTTGTCAGTGAGGCACACAGCTTGTTGATTAAATGTGAGAGGTATCACTTTTATTTATTTTCTTTGGTTATTATTTTTATTTATATATATTTTTTTTTAGATTTAGTTTTTGTTGTCCAAACAAACAGAGTTTCAAACTGAATAGGCATATTTTAATAGCTGTTTTTTTAACTTAAGGTTGATATTAAAAAGTGAATAATTTGTTCATTGCATTATTTGTGAGGGTTCTTTCATGTCAGAATGTTGTTTAATTAAAGAACCAGTTCTGCTGACAGTCAACCAACATAAATGCATTTCTGACCATTATTAAATGTTTTCAACCAATAAAACATATCAAACATTGCATTTGTGTGCACTACTAAATTATTTTTGTGCTACTGAAATATTTAGCTTGCTAGTACCAGTGCGGCCACCTGATAAAATAACCATTTTGTTTGGTGTTTGCCCATGTCTTACAATTATAAAACATATACATCTGTAAATTATGCATGCAATAATATAGGTGTACACAACACAATTTTTCCAAAAAGCATTTGAAAAAGAAGAAAGTAAAAGATCAAATAGCATTTTTTTTATGCTTTGCTCAGAGTATTTACAGATCTGGCAGGTTTATGATATGTGTTCCCCCCCAGTAGTAAACTCATTCCTCCGCCCTCGGTTGTGACGAACCCCACAGCTCTTTTAAAAGTGTCCAGGCAGATTTAGATGGGTTTGCATCTGAACTCTTCATGTTTCTATATTCATTGTAAAAAGAATCAACAACAACAAAACGGCTTCTGAAAATTTTCAGAAGCCGTTTTGTTGTTTATCTCTGCACAATCTACTTAAGTAGATTGTGCAGAGATAAACTCTTTGCTGTTATGTAACATTTTATTGGTTCCCATGCTCATTATATCTATAATGAGCACAACTGCACACAACTGCAGTGTCTCCATAACAACCGTCAACATAAGTGCAAGGCTTGCATATCACATAATTAAAAATAGTATAATTTTGAAATAAAAAATGATATATCAAATCATAATATATTACTTAGGATATAATATTAATATTATTTTACTTTACGAGAGCATCTGGCCCTCACACTGTTTGCAGAGATGACCCTTGATGTAAGGTTTATCTTACTGCATGAAGCACCTTGATGACTGTAGTGAACTAGCATTAAACAATAACTGAACTGAATGGAAAAACATGGACTAGAAAAGCTATTTCTGATACATTTGTGGAGCATGCATGGCTACAATACACAGTCAAGAGGGTGTGCAGTTTTCATAGTTATTTTGTAACTGCTATGTTGTTGATATTCTGTCTGAAGACATTTGGACTGTGTTTTCTATAAGTCTACCACAGTCCACCAAAGTGCACTGAAACACATTCATGATTCTACTATTTCTATTCTTGCCCCGGAAAACCCTAATTATTTTCCTCTTTAGTCACAGAGGAACTGTGATAAGAACTGTCTTTAATTTTCACATGACTGAATGCTGTGTGTGCCATACCGTATGGTCCCCCGCCCTGCTGCTGACGCTGGGCTTTGCCCTCATGCTGAGCTCTGACTCGAGTCTATATCCCTGACTACACACAGAAGATGTGGCCCCAGCAAATGCGAGCTTCCCAATTACCCTACGGTAGTGTGTGTGTGTGTGTGTGTGTGTGTGTGTGTGTGTGTGTGTGTGTGTGTGTGTGTGTGTGTGTGTGTGTGTGTGTGTGTGCGCGCGCGCGCACTAGCCTACTTACGGGACACTAAGGATGCAGTGCTGGAGGTGCTGATGATGCTACACAAGACTGGCAACAACAAAGCGGTCTGATAAAACATGTTAACAAAAATATCCGCAGAGTCAAACAGACAATAAAGCAGGTGCAGGTGGGTCCCGGTGCGGCGCTCCCTCCGCGAGGCAGTCTGTTGTTTCAGTGATACAGCCGAGGCGCAGTTTATGGTTTATTAGGAGCAAGAAGCAATGGTTGTCCGCCCGCTGCGTCGTGTACGTTTTTTCCTTCTCTCCTCTCCCATCAACTAGCCTAGCGAGACTCCGGCTGGGTTTGACCAGCAACCTCCGGTACTAGCCTGTGAGCAGAACGCGACTGTGCTGCGGGCCGGGCCTCGAGCTCCAGGTGCATGGTCAGACAGACAGGCAGGCAGGCAGACGGGGGCTGTACAACCGCAGGAGTAATCAATACACCCCCACTCTCTACAATACTTGGTACGGTCTGATATGTACCACAATACAGGGCTCTTTGAAAAGAGGAGGGGGACAGAAGGGTCCGCAGGCGTCCCGCAGGGGAAACAGGAGCGAGGTGTAAGCCACGACAACGCTCAGTTAGGTCTTAGAAAGGCCTGGCAAAATAGCATCTTCAAAACATTTTTAAAATAGATAATAAAAGAAAAACAGAAATTTACTGCCCACAGAAGACTCACATCAGGAGTTCAGACTAAACGATTTATACACACACACAAAATACGCGGGCACAAGAAGCTTGGGTTCTAAATCAATATCCAGAAACCAACAATAGTCCTTTTGTCCAGGTTTTTGCAGTTCTCTCTTCGTTAGCCTCGCCTCAAGCTGCAGCTGTTTGCTGCTATGCAATACTTCAGTGTCGGGATCATAATCTTTTAACTTTTGTTCATTTTAAAAACATACCAAAACAATGAACCATTCGTAAGTGGTTTATTTAATTTATTTATTTTTTTAATTAAAAAACCCTTAAAGACAGCAAACCAGCAAGTACATATACTACTACAGCAAGTACTACATCTCTGTGGAAATCTCAGGTTTTTTTGGTTTTTTGGACGACAACTCATCTTAAACGATCAGGAGTTAAGTAACCAAAATGGGTACTTAGATACATCTTAGGCTCCTGAAGGGTCTTATCTAAGTTATATATTATGATGTCATCATGTTGCTTAGCAACCGCATAGCAAAGGGCTGAAATGACCTGTTTTTTGTGTTTGTTTGTTTTGTTTTGTTTTGTTTTGTTTTGTTTGCTTGTTTGTTTGTTTTGTCTTTAGTAAGCTGCAACACCTGAGTGGCCGATTTTTTTATTTTTATTTTATGACAATAACATGTCATTCACATCCACTAAAGCTGAATTATACATAAAGTCATCATGTTGACTAACAGCCACCTTGCAGTAGGCTAAAATCTCCCAATTTTTAGTATTTATGCACCTATAGCACCTTATAAAAGCATTGTATCATGTTTACAACAGTACAAAGAGGACAAATTATACTGTAGTATGGACATCTACAATAACGATTACACACCAGTGGGGAATAAATTTTATTGCAGTAGAAGTCTTTCTGAAAGTGCTGTAACTAAGTTTAAGGATCTAATTCCTTCATTGTTATGCTCTTCAGTGCCAACACAGTGCAGAGCAGCTACCTAAACTCTGCTCCCAGTGAGGTCGATTATCTCGTCAATAGTTTTACATCCTCACTGCGTACGACTTTGGATACTGTGGCTCCTCTGAAAAGGAAAGCTTCAAATCAGAAGTGCCTGACTCCGTGGTATAATTCACAAACGCACAGCTTAAAGCAGATAACCCGAAAGCTGGAGAGGGAATGGCGTCTCACTAAATTAGAAGATGCTCATTTAGCCTGGAAAAAGAGTTTGTTGCTCTATAAAAAAGCCCTCCGTAAAGCTAGGACATCTTACTATTCATCATTAATTGAAGAAAATAAGAACAACCCCAGGTTTGTTTTCAGCACTGTAGCCAGGCTGACAAAGAGTCAGAGCTCTGTAGAGCCGAGAATTCCTTTCACTTTAATCCATGAAGTCACTAGTATTGACTTCATGGATTTCTTTACAAATAACATTTTAGACATTAAAGAAAAAATTATTCCAAACTATCTCAAAGATTTATCTTCATGTTTGGCTGCTTTCAGCACTGCTGGTATTTGTTTAAAGTCTTTCTCTCCAATTGAGCTTTCTGGGTTACCTTCAGTAGTTACTTCCTCCAGGCCACAGGCCTTTAAGCTGTTGGCAATTAAAACATGGCTTAAAAGGTTTCAGAATTCATCACAGTACAGAAACAGCATTAGTGAAGGTTACCAATGATCTTCTTACAGCCTCTGACAGTGGACTCATCTCTGTTCTTGTCCTGTTGTACCTCAGTGCAGCTTTGATGCTGTTGACCATAACATTTTATCACAGAGATTAGAGCATGTGGTAGGTATCATAGGTAATGCACTGCAGTGGTTTCATATCCATCTAATAGACTCCAATTTATGCATGTAAATGAGGAGTCTTCTTCACACCATCCATCCATTTTTTCTGTCTATCCTTTTCAGAGTCGCTGGGTAGCTACCCAGCTGGGTGCCTATCCCAGCTGTAATAGGGCGAGAGGTAGGGTACATCCTGTACAGGTCACAGGGCTAACACATAGAGACAGACAACCATTCACACTCACACCTATGAGCAATTTAGAATCAATAACCCTAACCCTAACCCGATTAACCTAAATGGACTAGCTCTTATATAGCGCTTTTCTACTCAGTATGAGCACTCAAAGCGCTATTACAACATGTTTACATTCACCCATGCACTCCCATTCATACAAGCACTTCCATATGTACTAAGCTAAGTGCTTTTTAATTAACTATCATTCACACACATTCATACTCCGACGGGACGGTCGGAGAGCAACTTGGGGTTAAGTATCTTGCCCAAGGATACATTGGCATGTAGCCTGGAGTAGCCAGGAATCGAACCGCTGACCTTCTGATCAGTAGGTGACCTGCTCTACCTACTGAGCTACAACCTAACCCCACTAACTGCGTGTGTTTAGACTGTGGGAGGAAACGGGACAAAACTGAAGTACCCGGCGACAACCCACACAGACAAGTCAACTCCACCTCAGTCAAGGTGGATTTGAACCCTTCTCTTAGGCAGTATTATTAGAAAGCATTGCATACATTTTCATTGTTATGCAGATGATACTCAGCTTTATCTATCAATGAAGCCAGATGACACACATCAATTAGTTAACCCCTTAACTGGCAGCAAAAAAATCACCTGACAAAAACTACATAACGCCTTCTGGTTATTATTGGCTCTGAAAAACCCATTTCATAGCCTATTAATCGGCTGCGTCTGGTCCGCGGGCCGAATGAAGTGCATTTATATGGCAGGCTAGACCCGCCCATTTTGACTGACACCTCATTCGGCCAATAATGTTAAGAAATGGGTTTCCCAGAGCCAATAATACTCAGAGGGCGTAACGTAGCTTTGTCAGGTGATTTGGTGCAGCCAGTTACATGATTGGCCGAATGACGTGTCAATAAAAATGGGAGGGTCTAGCCTGCCATATAAAAGGGACTACAAACGGCCCGTCACCAGGCCCTTGCCAGTTAAGGGGTTAAACTGCAGGAATGTCTTAAAGATATTAAGGCCTGGATGACCTCTAATTTCCTGCTTTTAAATTCAGATCAAACTGAAGTTCTTGTTCTCGGCCCCACAAATCTTAGAAACATGGTGTCAAACCAGATACTTACTCTGGATGGCATTACTTTGGCCTCCAGTAACACTGTTGCTACTTTCCCACCCCGGAGGAGCCGGTTCTCATGTCAGTGCTCGTGCTGTTCCCAATGAACTGGCAAAACGCTTAAGAACGAGCCCGCGTTCCCACCGCGTTTCTGTGAACCGCTCCTTTACATATGAGTGTGGGCGGGTCCTCGTCTGGACACAGAAGCCGAAGTGCACAAACGTGGGAGAACACGCTCCCCTTTCTCGTGCTGCGAACACATTTTACGGTCCAAACCAAACTACTGCAGCATCTGTGTGCAGCACAGAGGGAAACACAGACAGCGATTAGAGCAAGACGACAAGTACGCACTTTGTGTCCTTTTATCTGTGATATGAACTGATACAAAGCAGCAAGTTCAGCCTTAGAGCCCAACCTAATTCACAGCCGTGAAAATCAAATCACTTTTCTCATGTAATAAACATGTAATATGGTAGAAAATTTGATGTTGAGATGGCAGAGTCACGCCCTTCTGCTGCTTTTGCCACGCGTTCTTGGTTCGAGACCAGCTAGTTTGCGGGGCCGGAGTCGAACCGGTTTTTCGGCCGAGCACCGAGTGTTTCCCCGGTGGAAAACCTAACGGTTCAAATAAAGGCACCGGCTCCGGAACCCTGTTATTTTTCATTCACCTCTTTCACTCTGTTTATACCCCACTCTGCATTTAATCATTAATTATTATTAATCTCTGGCTCTTCGACGGTGTGTCTTTTGTCCTGTTTCTCTCCCCTCAGCCCCAACTGGTTGCAGCAGATGACTGCCCCTCCCTGGTTCTTTTCTTCCTGTTTAAAGGGAGTTTTTCCTTCTTACTGTTGCCAACTGCTTGCTCATAGGGGTTCATCTGATTGTTGAAGTTGTTGTTTCTCTGTATTATTGTCTTTTCATTACACTATAAAGCTCCAAGAAGCAACTGATGTTGTGATTTGGCACTATATAAATCAAACTGAACTGACCTGAATGTACTAATTTTTATAAAGAGCTCAGTATATCTACACCACATATCTACACCCAGAAGACTGGGCTGTACCACACTGGGCTATGAGGTGCACTAGCTCAGGAGATAGAGGTGGCCACCTACACAGGTCACCTGGAAGGTGAATCCTTGGCTGCTCCACTTTGCATGCCAAAGTATCCTTGGGCAAGATACTGAACACCAAGTTGCTCTCCAATGCAACCATGGAGTATGAATATGTGTGAATGATCATCTACCAGTGAAAACTCCAACGTACAGGCAGCAAGCCAAGGGAATACAACAATACCCACTCCAGCTTGCCGCCTCTCACCGAGGGCGACTGGTTCCAGATCCCACGCTATGCACTGAGGTGAGCCTGACTATACGTAGTGTTGTTTCTCAGTCTTGATGCCATAATGGTGTGTTTGAAGAAATCCTTCGCTGACAAAGTCTTAATGCATATATACAAAGTTTATTACAAAAAACAGACAGTGTCAAAACAGGCGCTTTTTCCTTTGCTGCCTGGGAGAGGATGCCCAATCTTCCTAACTCAACTCAGCAAGGGGAGAACAAAGGATATATAGTGTTGGCGAAAGCCCCACATTCCTAACTTCCCATATATGGCTATGAAAATGACTTCAACCTACAGCCTATATCTGGACATATGGTCAACTCCTTATATGGAAGGCCAGAGAGGCTACAAGGGCCTTTGTGCATTCCTGTTCATCTCAAGTTACCCTTTTTTGCTCAAATCACTACAGGCCTTAAAGAAGAAAACATACATACATATATAGGGTTTAACATAGCAGTACAGACACCACAGTAGCCAATCTCTCAACCTCATGTACTAGCTCAGGCTCCTTCCCTATCTGAGAGGTGACATTCCATGTCCCAGTAGCCAGTCTCAATAGCCGGGGATCGGTCCGCCAGGGCCTCCGTCCTTGGCTACCAACTGACACACATAGCACCCGACTCCTACGACGCCTCCTGCAGGTGGTGGGCGGGTCCATGTCTTCTCTTCGGCCTGTGCCCAGCTGGGCACCATGAGCTAATGGTCGGGCACCAGATGCTCTCCCTTGAGCTCCCTCCCCAGGCCTGGCTCCAGGGCGGGGCCCCAGTAACCCTATCCTGGGCAGGATAAACAGTTCCCTTGTTGACACTTCCATAGGGGTCTTCTGAACCACTCTTTGTCTGGCTCCTCAACCAGGACCAATTTGCCATGGGAGACCCTACCAGGGGGACAAGCCCCTGGACAGCATAGCTCCAGAGATTACTGGGACACACAAACCCCTCCATGACGAAAAGGTGGCGATCCACGGGGAAGAAAATTCTGGTATTCTATGGCAAATGCCAGTCGGGTTCTACGGTGACTGGCAGTGAGCACAGCGCCCACTAGTGGGCGTCTGGCCCTCACACCACCCTCATGAAGTCTGTTTCTGATTGTTAGGTTAGAGACATTTACACCAGTGGCTGCTGGAGCTCATTTTTTAGCTCTGCAGTGCTCATCTTGTTCCTCTTTGCACGAAGGAGCAGATACTGGCCCTGCTGATGGGCTAAGGACTTTCTACGACCCTGCCCAGCTCTCCTACAGTAACTGCCAGACAGTATCCCAGGAGTTTAACTGACTTGATGGTATACTCTGATAAAAAGATTTCCTTTACTATTTTGAGCTGTGTATTTTTTATTTGAAACCACTAGTGCTCAAATTATAATTGCTGATGTCCAGTGCTTTTCATTATAGTGGGTGATTTTAACATCCATGTAGATGCTGAGAATGACAGCCTCAACACTGCATTTAATCTATTGTTAGATTCAATTGGCTTCTCTTAAAATGTAAAGGAGCCCACCCACCACTTTAATCATACTCTGGATCTTGTCCTGACATATGGCATAGAAACTGAAGACTTATTCCCTGAAAGCCCCCTCCTGTCTGATCATTTCTTAGTAACATTTACATTTACTTTAATGGATTACACAGCAGTGGGGAATAAGTTTTATTACAGTAGAAGTCTTTCTGAAAGTGCTGTAACTAAGTTTAAGGATCTAATTCCTTCATTGTTATGCTCTTCAGTGCCAACACCGTGCAGAGCAGCTACCTAAACTCTGCTCCCAGTGAGGTCGATTATCTCGTCAATAGTTTTACATCCTCACTGCGTACGACTTTGGATACTGTGGCTCCTCTGAAAAGGAAAGCTTCAAATCAGAAGTGCCTGACTCCGTGGTATAATTCACAAACGCACAGCTTAAAGCAGATAACCCGAAAGCTGGAGAGGGAATGGCGTCTCACTAAATTACACCAGTGGCTGCTGGAGCTCATTTTTTAGCTCTGCAGTGCTCATCTTGTTCCTCTTTGCACGAAGGAGCAGATACTGGCCCTGCTGATGGGCTAAGGACTTTCTACGACCCTGCCCAGCTCTCCTACAGTAACTGCCAGACAGTATCCCAGGAGTTTAACTGACTTGATGGTATACTCTGATAAAAAGATTTCCTTTACTATTTTGAGCTGTGTATTTTTTATTTGAAACCACTAGTGCTCAAATTATAATTGCTGATGTCCAGTGCTTTTGAACATGAATTATAATACTTTTCCAAAATGGATTTGTTAATAACGTTGACTCACTCTATGTGGATAATCAAGCCTATTTTCATCATGCTATTTCAATATATTACCACTATGTCCACAAAGTTATTTCCTGCTGTTGCATGAGGTGATTCACTAGAACATGCGTATGTGGCAGGAAAAGGTCCCAGATGTTCTGTTAGAAAGGGAACTAATCTGACCATTTGCTGACACCCACAAACTGACAGAGAATTAAAATAAATGATTCCATAAAAGGACAAAAAAGCAGCAGGGAGCAGTTAAATTGGCGCATGATACAGTTTATTTAAAAGCTACACATGTATCACAAAAATACACCTTATGTTAACAAGACAGTCAGGAACAGTCAATATAAATACCACACCAGCAGCAAACTCTGATCATTCATAAAATCATAAAGCAACTCACAGAAATATGCATGACTCAAGAAAGACCTTTAAAAATGACTTTCCACAGAATTCTGTCTCTGGCCATGAGCTACCCAGGGTATGACTTAATGCTCATGTGGTATTACTAGTTTCTAATGGTAGGTGTTTAAGTAATGCTGGCCAAAAATTACATCATTCACTAGTTAAGGCTGGATAGTTTCAAACCACTGAAATAAAACCCCAATTCCAAATAAGTTGGGATGCTGTGCAAAATCAAATATGTAATATCACATCTTTAAACTGAGACATTTCACTATTCATGACAAATATTAGCTATTGAAATTGATGCTAAATGTCTCAGTTTAACATGTGCTGCATATTCTATGTTCTATAGTGAATAAAACATGGGGTTATGATTTAAAAATCATTGCATTCTGTTTTATAACTTTGTGGAATGTGGGGTTGTAATACTAATACTTATATATTGGCCAGGTGTTTTTGAAAATGAATGTGGCCTTGGGACTAAGAAATTCTCTCAAGTATTGTGACAACACATTGTTGGTCTTTTTGTTCACTTCTTTGGTCATATCCACATAACACCTGCACATGATTAATACCGGCACCACTATATACAGCAAACATATATATAACCATTACCTCTTTCTTGAATTTAATCCCACTCTGATCAGCTACCTGAAGATGCTGTCACTGCTGCAAAATGTATTTTCTAACAAAAGAGTGACTAACCAAAAACAAAATTATGAAATTATTTTAAAAAATCAATATGAATATAATAACAAATAATATATATATATATATATATATATATATATATATATATATATATATATATATATATATATATATATATATATATATATATATATGTTGCAAGTTTTATTACAAATAGAATACATTCAAATAGAATACATACATACAAATAGAATACATTCTAAAAAAAATCATCATAATCTGAATGTGAGTACTAGATTATTTAAATTAGGCAGTCTTGATTTAAAAAGTAACCAATATGCAAGATGTTTAAAACATAATTTGACAGAAGGGCAAGTACGTTGTAGAAAAGAACTAAAGATTCTGTCTTATCAGGGAAAACCTGTCTTTCTTTAGATGTTGATCATTTTAATCACTTTTATGTGACAGAATTATATCATAAATGGACTAGCTCTTATATAGCACTTTTCTACTCAGTCTGAGCACTCAAAGTGCTTATACAACACGTTTACATTTACCCATACACACCCATTCATACAAGCACTTCCATGATTAACTAAGCTAAGTGCTTTGATTATCTAACATTCACACTCCAACGGTTGCGTCGGAGAGCAACTTGGGGTTAAGTATCTTGCAGACGGATACATTGGCATGCAGCAGGAATCGAACCGCTGACCTTCCGATTAGTAGGTGACCTGCTCTGCCTCCTGAGCTACAACCACCCCGGAGTAACAGAAGAGGGCTGTGAGGAATGGAGGTATGCTTTAGAGAGGAGTGGAATACTAAGCAGTAGGAGCAAAGCAGAATATATGTGTGTGAGTGAGAGGGTGACAATGGCATGGTGAAGATGCAGGAAGAGGAGGTGGCAAAGATGGATGTGTTCAAATACTTGGAATCAAGCCGTTAGAGCAAAAGACAGTGCAAGAAGAAGTGTAAGGAGAAAAATGAGTGACAGAAGGATACCAACAATAATAACTGGGTAGTAGGACCACCTGTTTGTTATAGGGATGGGAACAATCATTAGAAGATTGGAGACAGAGCTGGATGCAGCTCAGAGAAAGAGCTGAAAATTTCTCTTGGGAGTGACAAGCATGGACAGGATAGTAATAGTATAGGCCAGGGTAAATGGTTAAGTGACAAAGTAAGAGAGGGAGACTGATTTGGAGATACAAGGTATACTTGGGAGAAACATCTTGAAGGTGGAGTTGCCAGGCAAGAGGACAAGAGAATGACCCTGGAAGATGTGTGTTGTGAGCGAGGACACAGACACACACACACACACACACACACACACACACACACACACACACACACACACACACATATATATATATATATATATATATATATATATATATATATATATATATATATATATATATATATATATATATAAATATATATATATGCATGCCTTTTTGTACAGATGATTTTCCAAAAGTTTATTAAAAGCGTCCAGTGATGGGGTGTTGTGAAGCTGAGAAGGGAGACAGTTCCAGAGAGTAGGGGCTGCCACACTGAAGGCTCCCCAAAGGTATGGAGGCTGGTGCAAGGGACAAAGAGCAGACCCATGGCTGAGGACCGAAGTGTCCAAGGCTGTTTGTGAGGGTGCAAGAGGTCGGACAAATACTGATGGGCCAGGGCACTGAGGGATTTGTAATTGACGAAGAGGATCTTGTACACTCTGGTAAGTGAAGACGCCTTTTGGATGAGAGGTGAAACATCTTCATATGTGTGTGTAACATATCTATGTATCTTACAGTTTTTAGTACTCATAAACAGAGTGTGGTGTCCGTTGTGATGTGGTCCTGGTACTCTGGCTATTGAGGCTAATGTGTCTCTTCAAACATGGGATCTTTTTAGCCAACAGTCTTTTGAAGTGGCTCTGAAACTTCTTTCCTACAAATGTGTAAAACACAGGGCTAATGCAACAATACAAATAGGCCATGTTTCGGGTCACATAAAGTGCATAGTCTAAGCTTTCTGAACACACTTCTTCATCTGTGCTGGATATCTGTATTGCTCGAAGAAGTATGACAATATTGTATGGTGTCCAGCAGGCGAAGAAGGTGAAGATGATGACAAATATTAGCTTTATGGCACGGCACTTCTCTTTCATCCGAGTGGACAGGATGCGTATGGTGATGCTAATGTAGCAATACATCACCATTAACAAGGGAAGAAGAAAGAAGAGCAGAAATTGCTGGTAGTAACTGACAAGACGCCAGCGCTTCATGGTGTTCTCTGGGAATCCTAACTCTTCACATATCAGTCCAATAAGATCATTCTTCCAGACGTTCCTAAGAACCAGCTCTTTCACACTTGCTGCAATACTGATGCACCAAACTATCACAGATGCAATGACAGCATATACCCTTTTCCTGCTCTTGGCAGCTGCCACTGCATGAACCACTGCTAGGTATCTGTCAAATGTCAGAAGTGTAAGGAAGAGGATGGAACTGTAGAAACCAATAAAGTAGGCGCTGCTAACCATCTTACACAGGGTAATTCCAAATATCCACTCAGATTGATGGTACTTGGCCCAGAAAGGGAGGCTGGAGGCAAAGAGAATATTGGACAGGACCAAATTCAGGAGAAAGATGTTTGTCACTGTGCTGAGCTTCTCATACTTGTAGATGATGAAGAGGACAAGCCCGTTACCAAGGTAACTCAAGAGGAAATTGATGCAGTAGAAAACTGGGATGAATTTTGCACCAAATTCATTGACAGGTTTCTTGTCACAGAGCTGGGCAGTGTCACTGATTAAGTAGGTTGGGTCAGTCATGTTAATGGTCTCGCTGAGTAGATCCAAAATGGAGCTATAATGGTCATATTTATCATCCATGGCTGTGGTATCCTGTGGTACAAGAAACATTAAAGACTCGTGTCAGTCTGTTCTGGGGGAAAAAAATGTCACAAAACACAACTGGTCCTAATCACAAGCTATTCTGCACATGAGGTGAAGTAAAAAAAATACTTTGGGCAATATGGGCAAAGTAACAGAACTCTTTAAGGCACCTTACGTTTCATAGTTGAAGTAAAGGAAGACCACCCTAGGGATAAATCTGGCTAAAAAATCTAATAGTGTAAATGTGATATGAAATTATATCACAAATTACAAAAATGCAGAATACAGAACAACAAAGAAAAAAACAGTTGAGATTATAGCAAGAACCATTAAACCATACATAATACATAAACCATTAAAACAAATAACAACTGCGATACTATAATTTCATATTAATAACCCATACTGACTAACATTAGTTCTTACACACACAGTTTGGGTCGTAATAGTGAATCTACTATTACTGTGAATCTTTTTTGTTTTGCTCTGTTGAACTGAAAATGGACGGATGGTGTGCCACTCACTCTCATGTTGTTTAAAAGGTAAATAAGAGTGAATGTTGCAGACATCAAATTCAAAATGAACTTTTTTCTTAAAGTGCACCATTTTCTCAATTTAAAATTGATGTTTTCAATGTTCCATTGTGAATAAAATATGGGTTTAAGAAAATCATCAGTTTTTATTTATATTTTACACAGTAGCCCAACTTTTTTTGGAATTGGGTTTGTATGCTGTATATTATCAGACATCTGATTAGTTTAATTTGTAGAAAAATAGGAAGACCAATGGCCAACATTATTGAAGATCAATGTAAGGCACTGCTTTCAAAGATAAAAGGTCAGGGTAATAATAGGAAATAACAACCCAGTGATTCGTGCATACTCCATCCTGTTGTTTTCATTTGTTTCAAAAGTGAGAAGAGAAACTGCTGACTGAAACAGTCAAAAAGTCCTGATATTCTCAACTGGTGAGTAATACTTGTTTCAGGAAATGGCTCATTTTCAGTTAAATTGTCTTGTTTATTTTTGAACTTAAAAACGATTTCATTGACAAGTTGAAATTGTATTCTTTGGTGTATGCTTTACTCCAGATTGGTACATTAACCAGGTTGAAGTGTTGAAATGTGTGTGCAAAAGCAACAACACGCACAAAAGCCCCTCAGACTGTTAACATACCACTTCACTCTGAGTTTTTGTAATGGAAATTTACAAATTTATTTAGGAATTTTAACAAGTTTCTTCCTCAGAATGTTTCTCCACTCAAGAGTTTTCATATTGCCCCAAACACTTTGTCATACACATTACTTCAGTGCACTCAGAACTGTGTATATAAGAGAATACCAAACGGAGAGCTTGGTGGTTGCACAATCATGTATCAGAGTTACAGGAGACCCAGACCTTGTTAGGATGCTAGCCTGTTGTTATTTACCTTTAAAACATTCCATAGTTTAAGAATGTTTAATAGAAATAATAACTTAGAAAATCATTACTTTTTGGTAGCTTTTGGCAGGCAATTCTTGAAAGACATTTGATAAGACATTGTTTTATTCAGGAGGCATCCTGATTAGAAACCACCTTAACTGTTTCAGTGCAGAGGAGCAATGCCTGTACTCAAAGTTCTCCCTGGATCTCTGAAGCTTATAGATCTCTGAGGTGAGCCATGAAGGAAAATGAGTCTGACTGGTAATTCAAAAGCTTTGGTTTCTGGCTCAGCTGCCTCTTCAAAACTGCACCAATTTGTTGGTCCACTTCATGTCACCCTCCTATCACTCAAGAACTAGATCCAATACAGTTTAGACTTTGTCATAGCAACACTGTGCAGCTAGGCATATGGAACTCCATCACATTCACATCTCGTATCACTGCTGCTCAGAAACCTGTGAGCTTCTCCTTTTGCACACCTGTTGAACATTGCACATAATTTAATACTTTTATTTCATCGAAACTTGGTAAGGTTGTGATTTTTGATTAGAATAAGAATAGTTAAGAATGGATTTACAAAGTGTATGAAAAAGCCTATATGCAGTGTGTTACAGTATTGTGCAAAAGTCTTGAGCCAACCCCAATTTATTTATATTTAGCTTCCAAAGATCTACAGTTTTTTAATATTTTGTTTTGTTTTATATAAAGTGTTCTTGAGTAATGGTTCTCCAGACTTTATGAAGGCCTTTCAGAGTTTTTGGTTGCATTTTCACTCATTTTCAGTCCCATCCTTGTACATGACCATTTACAGAGGAAAGCTTTTTTTTTTTTATTCTTTCATTTTTAAGTGACCTATAAATCATTCAAGCATAACTCAAAGTGTGAACCATTGCTGTATCTACACATCACAGAAAACTTAGCAAAGAGCCTATTCTAAATTGTATATTTAGGCACTTTGATTTTAGCATCCTGTTGTAAAAAGTATCTCAATTTGTCCCGTTTTCTTTAGTTGAAGCTATGAAAAATGCCAAAGATAACACAGTTTTACAGGCATAATATAATATAATATCTATCCCCAACAAATGTGAGCCCAAAAGTGCTATTAGGCAAAAAGTTCTCAAACTTCCTCAACATGGGGCAGAGTGCATTTTTTAAAAAACTGAGAAAATTGGAGAAGCGGAGGACAAAAGAAGTAGTGGCAGGCCTAAAAACCTATGGTGATGGTTTAGATACATATTTAGGTTAGGTGGCAGTGGGTAGGCACTCGCCTTGCAGCCAGAAGGTTGCAGGTTTGAGCCCCTGTGTCCTTGGGCAAAACACTTAAACCACATTGCCTAACTGTAGAACCGGTCTCTGGCTGCATGACCACAGATGCTCGTCTCTGGATGAGTGATCTGGAATGATAATTTCATTGTGTGCCTTGTGCGCAATGAGCCTACACACTGCCACGTAACCTAAATATGTATCTAAGACCTTTATAACATGTTCAACTACATGCCATCATAAATTATTAATGTTACCATTACTGTTCACAAAACCTGCATTTATTAACTAGAGCTATTACATTAACAGTTCAGCTTGTAAGGGAGGTTACTGTGATTGTCACTGTGACTACTAATATCAAAACTACCAGCAGGACAGTGGTTTTGAGTTTTAAATTCAGCCCCTTGGTTTCTTTGATCTGACAAAAAAAAGAAAAGAAAAACTTCACTGTGCATTTATTACACACCTCATTCTCCAGTTTCAAAGCAGAATCAACCAGAAAAAATGAATAAAGAAATGTTAATAATATATGAATATTATATATATATATAATCCTTGATTTCAAGGTCTTAATGGTAACTGAACTCACCGGTGCAGCTTGGCAGGGATGCAGAGGGGGCGAGACAACAAGGAAGACAAGAACGCACTGAGCCACTCCAGAGGATTCACCACAACTAAGTGAGTTTCAGTTATCAGCCAGTAGCTCAAGGGGCTGTCTTAGAGCAGGCCAATGTGCTGCAGTGTTTGAGGGTGTGAAGAGAAACAGAGTGGGATCCAGTAAGCTGCTTTACTCTTAACGAGACAATTAGAAGACTATTGCAAGCAACAATTTTTGTGTGTGTGTGTGTGTGTGTGTGTGTGTGTGTGTGGGGGGGGGGGGGGGGGGGGGGGGGGTTAAGACTTTAGCTGTAACTGTGTTTATGTTTGTTATAAATGCTACTGGCTTATGGAGCAAAATAAATTCAATATATTTCAATGTGTGGCAAAATGTGTAAGATAAAAGAAAATTGAATTTGCTTCTTTACATCTTTAAACATTTCTCTTTGCTTATTTTTTTATTACCTACAATGTAATAAATGATAAAGTGTTACTTTATAACTGCTTGGAAATTTTTTGACCTTTAAAAAACCCTCAAACATTATGGCTAATAAAGGAAATGCTGCCTGGAAGAGATGCAAAATAATCATATACTCGTAGCCACTTCCTTTCCTCGTCGCCCACGTTTCACTTTTGTTTCTCTTTCCAACACCAGGGAAGAGAAGTTAATGCCAGATTAACTCATAAGCAAACATCATGTTGCCACTCAACAGAAACAACTGAAAAAAGTCATTTACAAACTACATAAGAGCCCTGCAGCATCTGCACTTTATAGTTGTATTAGAAGTTGGGTAGGTTAAATGAACCCTTGTAAGGGGGGGGGCTTTGCTGACAACATTATTACTCATTGCACTGTGCAGTGCTGGTGAGAGTTGTGGCCAATGTTGTTGTGTCAGTTTTCAGACATATATCAGATAAAGAGTCAATATAATTCCTGTTGTACGCCACAGTCTTTCTACATTTATGTTGGTAATTCTCGTGTACTGTCACCTATCTCTGTTTTGATTGCAGTCCAGAAGTGCTTTTGAAATTGTTTATTTCAAATGACACACCAGTGTTGCGTCAGTCCCACAGACAGCAGATCAAATCACAAAAGCTTTCCACAGTATGTTGTGAACATATTAACAGTCCTGTGTCTGTAAGGATGAATCAAGTCTCCCTGTGTCACTGAGATATTTTTGAGCAGGTGGAGAATTCATATCTCACTTACAAGGTGGATTTAGAGTAATACTAAAAATAAAATGAAATACATTAAAAAGGAACCAGACTATTAAGAGTATTTTGAGAAGCCACATCAGTAAAAGCGCATGGGCCAAGAGGAAAGAGGATAAGACAGCTGTTTGCAAAATGAGTCAGACATAAACTGCATGCATGCACAAATCAACCTCACCAAATATTTTTACATGTTTCTTTCTCAGAACTAAGAGTTTTTTTTAAAGGTGTGAAACATCTGCTCATTTCCTTGAACAATCATTTCTTTTACATTCAGTATCTCAAATTTGTCTGTGCAGGGACATTACCCTCTAGACTGACAGCCAAAAAAAAAAAAACAGATGAACCACAGTGTTTTCTGCTGTGAATAAAATATTAATAAACTGTTTACATTTCTAAAATGGTGCAGACTCCATCAACTCCTGAGACAAATATCTCTCTTTAACTCCAAAGGCTTCACTATTTCTGCATAGGTTTTAATATGCTACAGAGTAAATATACCACAGATGTGTAAGCATAATTTTATTGTTTTCATTTTGTCATTTATACAATCATACCATATATACCTCATCCAATTCTTGCCCATTATTTAAATGTTTAGATAATGTACACACTCAATCCAAGTGAAAAAAGGAAGAATGTACTAGCAAGTTTTAAGACCTAAAAATATAAAAATGAAATGAAGTTTTAAGATTGCTTCCAAATTTTTAAGATTCCCTTTCAATTATCAAGTATTAACTGGTTCTATAAAGAAAAGCCTTAATTGTTTTACTGTAAAAAAAAAAAAAGTCCAATAAAAAGCACAACATTTAGCAGTGGTATTTGTGTGGTATATGCACCGTTGGTGATTAATATAAAGATAGACAATTAATATCCTAAGAGGAACTTACTCACACATTTGATTTGGAAGGTAGGGCCAACTTATGGAAATATCTACAGATGAGACATTGTGTTACCTCAAAGTTTAAAAACACTGTTGGAAATGATATCTTAGATCATATTAGGATGCCTCAAGATCAATGCACAACTTATGAGTTTTATAAATTGTTAAATTATACTTTGATTACTCAATTATCAAATATTGAACTTCTATGGCCAACAGACTTGAGAACAGAGTACACAAAAGAAAAATGGTTAGATGTCTTATCAGAGACTGTTTTTGGGAATGTTCTCTGGGTCTATCCTTTTTTCTGTTTTGTTAATATTTCTTTGTGAAATCAAGTTCTGAAAAATCAATAAAAAATGTCAATTACAAAAAGCACATTTCCTATATTAATATATGACAAATTTCCAAACAGAAATTAGAAAATCACAACTGAAACACATTATGTACTATATGTGTATATATATATATATATATATATATATATATATATATATATATATATATATATATATATATATATATATATATACTCTGCTCAAAAAAATAAAGGGAACACTTAAACAACACAAGTCTTTCACAAGTAAATCAAACTTCTGTGAAATCAAACTGTCCACTTAGGAAGCAACACTGATTGACAATCAATTTCACATGCTGTTGTACAAATGTAACAGACAACAGGTGGAAATTATTGGCAATTAGCAAGACACACTCAATAAAGGAGTGGTTCTGCAGGTGGGGACCACAGACCACCTCTCAGTACCTATGCTTTCTGGCTGATGTTTTGGTCACTTTTGAATGTTGGTGGTGCTTTCACACTCGTGGTAGCATGAGACGAACTCTACAACCCATACAAGTGGCTCAGGTAGTGCAGCTCATCCAGGATGGCACATCAATGCGAGCTGTGGCAAGAAGGTTTGCTGTGTCTGTCAGCGTAGTGTCCAGAGGCTGGAGGCGCTACCAGGAGACAGGCCAGTACACCAGGAGATGTGGAGGAGGCTGTAGGAGGGCAACAACCCAGCAGCAGGACCGCTACCTCTGCTTTTGTGCAAGGAGGAACAGGAGGAGCACTGCCAGAGCCCTGCAAAATGACCTCCAGCAGGCCACAAATGTGCACAAACAGTTAGAAACCGACTCCATGAGGATGGTATGAGGGCCCGACGTCCACAGATGGGGGTTGTGCTCACAGCCCAACACCGTGCAGGACGCTTGGCATTTGCCAGAGAACACCAGGATTGGCAAATTTGCCACTAGCGTGCTGTGCTCTTCACAGATGAAAGCAGGTTCACACTGAGCACATGTGACAGACGTGACAGAGTCTGGAGACGCCGTGGAGAGCGATCTGCTGCCTGCAACATCCTTCAGCATGACCGGTTTGGCAGTGGGTCAGTAATGGTGTGGGGTGGCATTTCTTTGGAGGGCCGCACAGCCCTCCATGTGCTCGCCAGAGGTAGCATGACTGCCATTAGGTACCGAGATGAGATCCTCAGACCCTTTGTGAGACCATATGCTGGTGCCCTGGGTTCCTCCTAATGCAGGACAATGCTAGACCTCATGTGGCTGGAGTGTGTCAGCAGTTCCTGCAAGATGAAGGCATTGAAGCTATGGACTGGCCCGCCCGTTCCCCAGACCTGAATCTGATTGAGCACATCTGGGACATCATGTCTCGCTCCATCCACAAACGTCACGTTGCACCACAGACTGTCCAGGAGCTGGCGGATGCTTTAGTCCAGGTCTGGGAGGAGATCCCTCAGGAGACCACCCGCACCTCATCAGAAGCATGCCCAGGCGTTGTAGGGAGGTCATACAGGCACGTGGAGGCCACACACAATACTGAGCCTCATTTTGACTTCTTTTAAGGACATTACATCAAAGTTGGATCAGCCTGTAGTGTTTTTCCACTTTCATTTTGTGTGAGACTCCAAATCCAGGCCTCCATTGGTTAATAAATTTGATTTCCATTGATGATTTTTGTGTGATTTTGTTGTCAGCACATTCAGCTTTGTACAAAATAAAGTATTCAATGAGAATATTTCATTCATTCAGATCTAGGATGTGTTATTTGAGTGTTCCCTTTATTTTTTTGAGCAGTGTATATATAAAGAGTGTTCCGATTACCACGGGGACCACTGTTACCTTCACCTTCCACATCCTCTCCAGCTCCTCTCTGAGCCCTTGGAACTAGCTGTCCATACCTGAGACCTTAGAAACTAACTGGTTTCCTCATACATGGTGCCTTAATCCAGAACTCAATGGGGATGTGGAGAACAACAACAAAACAAACCCAAGAAAGAAGAGGAGAAAAAAAAGCAAGAGCCATGATGGAAGCCCCCTGCACCTGCAGACTGAAGATGTGGCTTATATGGCTGAACAAAGATGGACAGAAAGACAGCACAGAGACACTAATCATGGCCACATAGAAACTAAGCACAAGATTGATAGAGACTGGGATGTACCAAACCAGGCAAGAACCCATACTGTTGCTCGCTGCCTTTGTTCACAAGCTCAAAATCTTTTAGTTGTCCCATGTACAAGATTAAGGACCAGAGGGGGCAGAGCTTTTCAGGCAGTGGCACCAAAGCTCTGGAACAGTTTACCACTCCAGCTCCGTTTAGCTGACTGTGTGTGACTCTCTTTTAAAAAAAACAGGTGAAAACTTTTCTGTTTAACCAGGCTTTCTGTTGACTTCATTTTTATTCTTTTTCTTTTTAATATGGTAATGTTAATGTTTTTAACATGGTGTTTTATGTTTTTTTGATATTGTGTTTTACCATATTTTTCGGACTATAAAGGCGCACTTAAAAATCCTTAAATTTTTTCAAAAATCGGTGCTTGTCCATTCTTCCCACCATGAAGATCAATCCCACTTTTCATGCATCACATCATGTACACCAGCTTTCTCTCACAGTCCAAATTATGCACACATAAGTTATTGGGGCATTCTAAATTGACTATTGATGTGTTTTGTGCAGACAAAATTACTGTATGAATGTATTTGGCTTGTAGTCTAAAGTGTTCTGAGAGGTCAGTAAGACTAGAATAGCAGAATAGCGTTACAGTTAAGTTCATATGTTTTATGACAATAACCCATGGCAATGTGTTTGGGATCATCATAATGCTAAAAAAGGAAGCCATTACCAATCAGATGCTTTCTAGATGGTATTGAACGGTGGATCAAAATCTGATGGTAATTTTCTGCACTCATAATTCCATCTGCTGGAACAGTCACATCAGCAGGATTAATTGTAAAGTGTACAGGGCTATATGCTTGCTCAGATTCAGCCAAATGCAGCAAAACTGATCAAAGCATGTTAAGCAAGTTTCTCAAGACAAAAATTAGATAGAGCATCTCGAGGGATGAAACAACATTTGGTAATGTCTAAATGGGCTAGTTCTTATATAGTGCTTTTCTGCTCTAGCTGAGCACTCAGAGCACTTACACAACAGGTTTGCATTTACCCATTCATACAAGCACTTCCTTCTTTTAGCCAAGTGCTTACTGAAGGGACAAAATGTACTTCCTGAATCACCCTGCGTCCCCCGCATGTTCGTTAATTGGGAAAAATTCACTAGTCAGACGCTGGATCACAATCAAGGAGATGTTTAATAGACACACACACGTGACACGAAGTATTACAGAGTACTCTGGTTCAGAATTGTCAAAGCTGCCTAATACAGTCAGTCAGTGCAGCTTCACACAAGTCTGACACCACTCTCTATCTTAGTCCAACTTTTATACACAGACTTAGACACAGTTATTGAAATATGCAAGATGTTGCCTTGTACGACGGGGGACATGTAGCCTGCTTATCAGTTCCTTCTTCTGTGCCCTCCACTGTTGCCAGTTAACGGCCTTGTCTGGGTCCTGTAGACACAAAACATCAGACCAAAACACACATCCTTTTCCAGTAAGTCATCTATCATATGATTTCCCTGCCTCTCTACTATGCAGTCTTATTTTTGTCTACGTCCTTCATTACTATCTAACATTCATACTCTGACGCTTGCATCAGAGAACAACTTAGGTTTCAGTATCTTGCCCAAGGATACTTTGGTATGCAGACTGGAGCAGCCAGGAATCAAACCCCCAACCTTCTGATTGGTAGATGACCTGCTCTACCTCCTGAGCAACAGCCCTGGGGTGCGGCTCATACATGTACATATATGCTAATGTTTTGGAATGTTTTAGAGACTGAGTGTAACAAACATAACAAGGGGAAAAACTGAAGAGAGGTAACCACGGACACCAGTGGGTCACAAACATGCCCTCTTTGTACCGAAGTGTGTTTTCTCTACAGATGCACAGGAAGCAGGAAGTTAAACCACAGGTTTATGTTCTGGTTTGTGAATTATTATTTCCCCTGCACACAGACACACACGCACACACACACGCACACACACACGCACGCACACGCACACGCACACGCACACGCACACACACGCACTCTCTCTCTCTCTCTCTTCAAGTCTGTGTGAAAAAATAAAGGATTATTAGAAACTAATAAATGTTCAACACTTTTTTTCTTGACCTGGCCTTCAATGTTAGGGGTTGTGGCACATCATATTTTTTTTAAATTGCCATGATTTGTGGAAGGGGATTCACTAAAACAAACAATGTAGCAATGAGTGCATAGCTCAAAACAACAGTTGCTTTGTAATCAAAACAAACAACAGTCTATAGCAGTTCTTGACACTCACAGAGCTTTGCTTCCTGATGTCTCCCCAAAAAAGATGATCATGCAATAAATGTGGAATAAATATAGATTTAGTTCATATTATCTTCAGCACCTGCTTCTACTTCCATAGTTCACATTTGATCATAAAGCTGTGTGCCCTGCTGCATGGGTTTGTGCTGATGGAGGATTAAGCAGGTCAATTGTTTGTCCTTCCCAGAGGTTTAGGACTGCCTGCTTCAGATTCCACCTGCAAGGAGCAACAAATACAGGTCAAGAACAGTGACTATCGAGCTCTCACAATAAATCGAGTTTTTGTTATTCACATTTTGCTTGATTTATTTTTATAGATGTTTAAATGAAATATGGACAGTTTTTGTGGATGTGTGATATGGTTTGTGTGATAGTGTCTGTGTGGCTGATGTAATGTTAAAATTATAACAAACTGTAGAAAACCATGCCTGAGGACTGCTGGAGTGAGTAATGGCTTAAGGCCGATGTTGAAGGTTTGTTGTTAAAATGCAAAGTAAAGCAGTGTTTGGGGTATTTTAATATGCCATAATGCCAGGATCTTTACAATATAAAGTGTTGTTGGGAAATGGCACTGTAGGATAAATGCAACTGAAATAAACACTTAAAATTGTATGAAGCATGGAAAACACAGATCAGCATATTGTGTGCAAGCTTAATACAATGTGAAGTGTTCAAATAGCTATTCTTTCAATTGTGATCATTTTAAAAAGCATTATTTTTACATTTACTCAAAACACAAACATGTAATCTGGCATGTTTACACAGCTATAACTTCAACTGTAATATTACAATTGAAATGCAACTAAAATATGCTTGTCTATCCATGATAGATGATAACAGCAAAATATGTGTAATGTTGATTCAATAAAATGAGGAAGAATACTTTTACAGTATGAAACCACTACATACAACGTGTACAATAAGACCATCCAAGCAGGCAAAAATGATTTCTAGGTCAGAAAAATAACAAATTGCTTGTCCAGGGGCCTATTCCAGGAAGCAGGTTTACCTCCAGCTCTGGTTTGTAACCCTAAAATGAGGAAACTCTGGTTTTCAGTTCCAGAAAGAGCTAACTCCAACTCTGAGTCAGTTACCATGGTAACAGACTCTGTGACCCTAACCTGGCAGGTTTTATCCAACAACCTCTGAGTGTCTCTCTGACTCCGCCCCTCCTGCTGCACCTGAACCACCTGTCTGACACTCCCATTCATTTCCTCCTTCATAAAGTGTCTGTCAGAGCGTCAGAGGAGCGAATTCATCTGCAGACGTTTGTGTTTCTACAAGCACTGAAATCCCAGTTAGACGTTAGTTTGTTATTTCTGTAACATGAAGCTTTTACAGTCGTTCACTCGTTAACAGGCTGTAACAGTGTTAATTTAGTTGACGAACGATTTTTGGCGTAGTTTTCGGCAACAACGAGACGATGACTAAATAAAAACTACCTAAAAGGAGAAAAACGATGATGAAATTGACACTTTCGTCAATAAATGAAACTGAGACAAAAATGCTTGTCGGGGACGACATCCAATCAGAACTTAATTTGTTTTGTGACAGGGTGGGACAAGTTAGGAAAACATCTAATCAAACGCACAGTTGCACAAATTTGATCTAAACCCGGGAACTCCACACTGGCCTACATTCTTACGCTAATTAGTCAACTAAAACTAGACTAAAACTATTCAGATGACTAAATTATGACTAAAACTTAATCAAAATTTGCTGTTAAAATTAACACTGCATGACAGAACCTTCATTCAACCTGTTGTCTTTGGACTATTACGCACGTTCTTTACTGATTATCATGAAAAAGGTACGTTACAATCTGTGTATTTAAAAAATACTGAAGATTTACAAAAGTAAATGCTGTTGCTGTTCCTTAAGGTGTCTGCTTTAAAGAACTCACTCCAAACAATAAAGAAGAGTCCAGTTTAGAAGGCAGCACTGTTACTCTGTCCTACAGACTGTCCAGAGATGTTAAAAGCAATAATTATTTCTTCTGCTATCAACAATATCCAGGAAACCCACCAGAGTTCCTGATCTCTCACTGTTCTTTGGGAACAATAGGAACAGAACAAATCCCTGGACTGAACATTAAAGTGGAGCAAAACCAAGCCAACATGAGCATCTCCTCTGCTCCAGTGACAGACTCTGCTGTGTACTACTGTGCTGTGAGGCCCACAGTGACAGGAAACAGTAAAACTCTGTACAAAAACCTTTGGAGCAAAGACAGCAGAACCCTAACCCCTTCAAGCACTGAAATCCCAGTTAGACGTTAGTTTGTTATTTCTGTAACATGAAGCTTTTACAGTCGTTCACTCGTCAACAGGCTGTAAGGACGGAGACAGCGATGATGTCACGCATTTATAATGAGGCAGCTGCAGCTGTCAGACAGTTCCTCTGAAACATTTACTGTAGTTACTGTAGCATCATCACACTGACCTGGATGAAGCTGCTGATACAGAACACACTGATCAGTGATCAGTGATCGATCATTGGTCGCGCTGGAAAAGCTCGCTGATGGAAAAATGTCTGATCCTGGAGATGATGGGAATGTTTGAGTGAAGACGAGGCTGAAATGATTTGAAGACTTCAAACTGAACTAAATGGATTTAAAGTGACTGAAATGAGCAGTTTGAAAGTTCTGCTGTCTGAAATTCAGAGTGTGAATCTCCACAAATTTTCCACTGAAAAGTCCGAGTCCACCTGCACAGCAGGAGGATCCAAACGGATCAGGATCAGGGATTCAGACCGGATAAGGTCCAGATTCAGTTCAGGCTCCAGTCATTTCCCAGCTTATCCAGTCCAGATCCGTTCATAATGGATTCATTTTCCTGACATGATCTGCATTCTTTAATTAAAATGTCTCATTGTCCCAAACTGCACTGAAATATTTAAAACCTATAAAGCTGAGACATTTCTGAGAACATGAAACTGTGACTGACCTCTGACCTTTAACAGTAACTCAGTGAAAGATCTCTGCTGTGACTGTCAGAGAGCTGTCATCTATCAGTGAAGCTGATCTCAGATCAGATTATAAAAACATTAAATCAGTTTTTCCTCTAAATCTCATTTTTATCCAGTAATGGCAGAAACGATGAAAAATGAATAAAGTGAGGCAGTTATTACACAGTAAACTCAGTCTGAGCTGTTTCTCCACATTCATTTTTGCAGCTCAATAATTAGATTTTATAAATCAAATGTAAAATTAGGATTCAGCTTCATCTGATTCAAGTTATATAAATGATGACAGCAGATATTATAAAGAAATCATATATTTGATAACAAACTTTTATTCTGTCTGTGATGATGTCAGAGTGGGTCAGGCTGATTAAAGTGACTCATCATGCTCCACACTGACACGTTCGATCCTCCTTCATCGGATTAAAATGGAGGCTCCGCCCTTTATTTACCCGTTGCCATGGTGAATCCTGGTGTCGGAGCTCCATTGATGATGGCTTTCTTTCCTTACTCACGCACGCGCTAACTCAGGGTGATCACACTCAGAGCTGATTGAACCAACTCTGATCAGCTGTTGTGGAACGGGTAACTCAGAGTTGCCGATTTCAGAGTTTATCAGAGTATTTTGTTGCACCTACTTCCTGAAATCGGGCCCGGTACTGTAGCTATGACAACAGATATAAAACAATGTATAAAACATAATATGCATATCAAAAATGTCAGCATCTGCATGTCGGTCACATTACTATGTGTAAACTGAATGAAAATTCATTACCACCAGTTACCATTACAGTTCTGTCAAAATTGAGTTAGACATACTCACCTGTTTGTTTTGGGGTCTATCAGTGAAGACGTGTACAGAATGCCTCCAGTTTTAGATCCTGTCACAGGGATCTTTATCTGAAAAGCAATTTACACACAGTCCACAGTATATTCAGAGTTTATTGCACTATGACTGTGTCTGATTTACAGCTGCTCATTATGTGAATTTCATACCAATTTTTCTCAAATCTCAATGTTTTCAAGATAGTTGCCTGTAAATGAATACTTTGATAATACCAAAGGGGAAACTAGTTTGATTGCCCATGCCAAATTAGAAAAGAAAATACAGTCAGACAGCTCACAGATGATGTCATGTGGAACATATTGTGTGTATTTTGAAGTAACACATACACAGATTGGGACTCCAGGGGCCCTGTCCTGATTGTCTGATGTTGGCACATTTGGCCAAAATAATAAAATAAAATACAATTTAATTGCTTAATTCTCATTAAACAGTAAGATTTCAGTTCCCAGTTTGTGGCCCCTATTCCAGTGTAATAAGGTCAGTTATAAAGGGAGCCTTGTTAAATTTTGCATGGCTGTGTGCAGGTGGCTTAGTCACAAGCAGGTTCCTGTAACAAATTTTGATGACTTTTTAAAGGACAATACCTGTGCGGTGTGCTGATCTACACGGTTGTATCTGTCAGTCAGATGGATGTTGTGGACTTTTAAAGGTGGGGCCCCCAGGCTTTCCATGGCAAGTGGACATGCTTCCAACTCCTGCAAAGCCAGTCTGTGGTAGTCTGACTCAGCAAATTTCTCTAATTAGACAACAGAAAAATATATGCAAGTGGACAAAATCAAAAATGAGTGCACACGAATAAATCTTTGTAGTTTAAACTTTGTATACAGTTATAATCAAATTTGAGACAATTTTTTACTTCATATTAAAATGCACCATGCCACCTGAGACCAATGACAGACCACTCTGAAACTGACAATGCCAGTTAAAAGCAAAAAGCCAGACTTTTGACCTCACATTTGTGTCACACAGAGAGAAAGAATCCAGGACAGTTTGTTGCCATAAGGCAGGGAATGTCAACTGGCGGCCAGAGCTTTCCATTCAGCCCCTGAATAGTACTGCCACAGGTACTACTGTCGTCCCTCTCTATATCACGGTTCACTTATTACGGCATCACTGTATCACAGATTTTTATAAAGTTTATAAAGCCTGAAAATATGTGTAAATAATAAAATAAATATATATTAATATAACACTGTCACAATACATTTAAGTGCGCCCGGTCTGTCCAGCTTCCTCCCCTGCCACCTGATCCAACTCACTACCAGGTGGTGATCAGCGACAGCTCAGCTCCTCTCTTCACCTGAGTGTGCAGAACATACGGCCGCAGATCTGGTGATATAATTACAAAATCAGTCACTGACGTGTGACCTAGGGTGTCCTGGTGCCGTGTGTACTTACGGACTTCTTTATGTTTGAACATGGTGTTTGTTATGGACAAACTGTGGTTTGCACAGAAGTTCAATAACAAAATACCATTCAGGTTCAGTTCGGGGAGGCCACTCTTTCCAATCACACCCCTCCTGGTCTCACTGTCATTGAAGTCTCGAACAACAGTCAGGACTGGTTCCCCAGCGTGAAGGCGCAGTGAAGCAAACAATTTAAGTTCTGTGAAGAAGAGTGGTCAAATATCCAGACAGAATTATGCCAGAAGCTTGTTGGTGGCAACCAAAAGTGTCTGGTTGAGGTGCAATTTGTTAAGGTACCAAATATTGGTGGGGGTCTATGAATACAATACATATTGGAATTAACATCAGGAAAGATCAGGACCTTCAGAAGCCATCCAACTAGAGTGAAAATCCGATTTGTGCGACTTCGATTTTTACTGTATAAAGCACATGAAAAATACAACTCACCATAACGCTGAATCAGTGTGAGCCCTGAGTTTGTTTCTCTGCAGCTCATTTTTCACACAGAGTGGCTGCTTGATGGCTGGGACCGCCTCACTGCTGTCCCCATGTTGTTAAATATAAATGGTTCTTATATGGCGCTTTTCTACTCTTGTTGAGCACTCAAATATTTAAACGAGCGTTATGTAGGTCAACCACTCGATTTTGTTAGGCACAGGAACCAGTGAAGCTTGTGGGTTTGCTTTTAGTGCTGATGTATCACGTGACCAAGACAAGCGTCGTGACAATCGAGAGTCATAGACAGATGTACCAGAGAGAATCTGCCCATTTTTCAGAATAAAACATTGTTCAGGTGCAGATAGTAAGTAAAGCTGAAATAATGTAAGTTCTTTAGGTGCAGTCCCAGTACTAAATGACCCACGAACCGGTACCGCTCTGCGGCCTGGGGGTTGGGGACCTCTACAGTTTTTTTTTTTTAGAGCTTCACTGAGTGTTCTAAGTGTTGGTCAGTCCAATGAGCGCTGCCCTCGCAACCTTGAATTGTATAAGTAGAAGAGGATGAATGGATGGATGGACTGAATTTTCAAAGTGCCTCTCAAAAAACAATGTAAGAAAAATGTCCAAAAATACCCCTACTTGAATTACATTTTTTTTTTTTTTTTTAAAGAAAACTAACCTGACAGGAGAGACCTGACGTTTTGTAAAATGTCCGATTAAGAAGTCTATATTTCCCCTGTAAATCTTTCAGGGAAATATGACATGGTGAAGTGGGAAGCATTTGATAAACTGACATGAAATGGTGCAGCAGAAACTAAAGAAACTACAGCAACAACTAGCATGGCTCCTAGACAACACTGCCGCTTTGGCCACACCGAATTGCCAGACGTGTGAATTGTCAATTAAATAGTGAGCAATGAAGGCTGGTGAAATGAACAGTTTCAGTTAGTGGAAGCATCAGTTGAACTGTGAAAGAAACACACCCGGGTGCACTCTGAGAGCCACTTACTCTGCAGCAGACAGTACATCGTGCCAATCCCTCCACCGGTCAGTATAGTGGTAAAGATGGTGAGCTGCTGCAGGTGACTTGTGGAAATCCTCATACTTGCTTTTTTTCCTGCAAACAACAAGGATCTGGTCAGTATGCATAGGGTGTTTGCATCTTAATAGGGAAATGTGACTCACTTGAAGTGAATTGTGATGACTTCAGAAAACAAATTAGCTTCAGAGAAGATGAAGTTGGGCCTACATGCTTTGTCTCAGATTTCCAATTTCCTGAAAGCCAAAAACTGGGAAAAAAAAAAAAACCTTGGGACTTTCAGGCCACACACAGCACAGATGTTCCTCTAGACGCACGGACTTCATCTTCAAATAAAGGTAAGATAATACATGATTTTTAAAAAAAATTTATTTAAAAAGAGACCCCCCAAATAGTTTGACCTTACATTAAATATTTTTTTCTTGCCATCATTGTGGAACAGTATGGAGTTGATTAAAGCATATTAAAACAAATATAAGCTTCTATTTCGGGTTCGTATATGTGAACATTTGACTCCAGACGAGTCAGTGCCTCACCGTCACAAACCTCATCGCACGTCACTATCCTCTATACTTTACCGGCCACTTGGTTATGGTGTTCCATGTATGTCCTGCCTGCTAGCATCTTGCACCCTGCTGTTATGTGCTGGATTGTCTCAGGGGCATCTCTGCACAGCCTGCACCTGGGGTCTTGCCTGGTGTGGTAGACCCCAGCCTCTATTGATCAATACTGTGCTTAGAGCTTGTTCCTGCGCTGCCATGCTTAGTGCCTCTGTCAGTCCAGCTTTGTGCAGAAATTGGTAGGATTTTTCAACATCAGCTACTCTGTCAGCCAAATGAGAAAAAAACTTATGGATCTGAGAGTATTTTTATAATTTATCTAAAATCATAATTATTAGCAATGTTAACTTGAAATCGTTTTTAAAAAAGCTTACAGTCTGCCTTCCTTAGCAACAGTCTTAGGCCACCCCTCAATTCTTTATATTTTTCTTCAAAGGAGACAGACTTGTCATTTTTAAAGTAGTCTGTGCAATAGTTCTCAAACTTTCTGAAGGTTCTGAGTGTTTCTTTGGACATTGGCTGCTTCCCCCCCCCCATTTTCAGTCCAGTCCTTAAACCTGACCATTTTCAAAGGAATGTTTTTTTTTTTTCCTTTTTTGTTAAGCTGACATATAAAAAAGGCAGCTAACTCAAGGGGTTAACTAGTGTCGTATCTGCACATAACAGACAACCTATCAAATATCACATTTTAAATTGTATTTTGAGACACATTGTTACTAGCAACCCATTATAAAAATGCATAACGTGTGCCCATTTTTAAATTGAATCTACAAAAAGATAACACAGAAAGGCATTAAATAGTATTTTAGCACCTACAAAATTATTCCCAAGTTATTAGCAAGCCTCATTAGAAATGGTTTCAGTGTATGGGCGGCTGTCAGGAAACTGTTCTTAAGGAAGAGAAACAGGGAGAATAGGTTGAATATGCCACATTACACAATTCACAGCTACTTGTAAAAAAGGGGCAGAACATGCAAACAAAACGAACCAGGAACGTTACAGCCGCTGCATCACCCTGCTAGCCAGGTGCCTGCTTAATCAAAGAGAAATGTTTATATGCAGACTACAGCTCAATTGCATGACTACTGCGAGTATCCGCTGAACCCAGCATAATCACTGCATATCAAGTTTATCTTCTGCATCTCGCTGTTTACTTCGGGAAAATATACACAAAAACTCTCACCCTATTACGGCGGCCCATGTGTATTTTCTTTACATCCGTTTACGTCACATAGGATGAGCCAATCGGCTGTGGGTGGGTGCACTCCATTAAAAGCTGGTTACGCCAGTCGTCGCCTGTTGTACAGGCGGTGTTTATTGCCCTATGGCAGGCCGTTTTAACATAAAATCCGTTTGTCTGACTATCCGTAATTACATTTCAGATATCTAAAACTGCATTTTGACTATCCAGAATGGTAATTTAAGATATCCGCAATTACATTCTGACTAGTAAGAATAATAATTCAAGATATCTTCAATTACATTTTGACGAGTCAAAATTCCTTTCAAGATATCTCAAATGACGTCACCAGATTCGTCATTTGACGGGTCACAGATCCGTAATTACAATTTAAGATATCTAAAACGTAATTATGACCAGTCAAAATTACGTTTTAGATATCTGAATTTAACGATTGCGTGAAGGCCCCCTTGTACTGAGCTGTCCAAACAATTGCCTGTGTAGAATTTCAGGTAGCTGCAATGGCGCTGGCCGTTATAGACAAAATTGTAATAAAATGCAACAAAATCCTACGCCTATAGCTAGACGTATTAGTAAATTGAGATATCTCTAATTATGTTTTGACTAGACAAAATACCTATTTGAGATATCTCTAATTACATCCTGACTGGTCGAAATGACGTCAGATTTACCATTCATTTCTATGGCGGCTTCAATTCAAGATATCTTCAATGAATTACTATTTGAAATTCACATTTCAGATATCTACAATTAAATTATGACTAGTCATAAAGTGAATCTGAGATATCTTGTTTTTTATTCTGACTAGTCATAATTCTAATTAAAGATATCTTAAATGACACCCTACTTTAAGATATCTTAAATGTATTTTTAGATAGGCGATAGTTTTGACTAGTGCAAATTAAATTCTAGATATCTTGAAAGCAAATAATGACTAGGCAAAACTAAATTAGAGATATCTAGAACTGTAATTTTGACTAGTCAAAATGCCTCTTAAGATATCTCCAAATGAACTACAGATATCTTGAATTACGGAGCATTTTGGCGGAATGTTTATAAAGCAGTTTGTTAAAACGGCCTGCCATAAAATCAGAGATTCTGTGCAGATTTCTGAAGCACTCTTTAAGTACATGATTCTCGCGCTCTCTGCATATCCCATACTGAGGCGCTCTTTCTATATTGTTGCATTTTATTAAAATTTTCTCCACAACGGCCAGCGCCATTGCAGCCACCTGAAATTCTACACAGGCAATTGTTTGGACAGCTCAGTACATCACAAGGGGGCTTACATGCAATCGATAAATTCAGATATCTAAAACGTAATTTTGACTGGTCATAATTATGTTTGAGATATCTTAAATTGCAATTACGGATGTGTGACCGGTCAAATGACGAATCCGGTGACGTCATTTGAGATATCTTGTAAGGAATTTTGACTCGTCAGAATGTAATTGAAGATATCTTGAATTATTATTCTTACTAGTCAGAATGTAATTGCGGATATCTTAAATTACCATTCTGGATAGTCAAAATGCAGTTTTAGATATCTGAAATGTAATTACGGATAGTCAGACAAATGGATTGTATGTTAAAACGGCCTGCCATAGCAGATCTGCTCTGTAAACTAATCCAAGTGAAGTGACTTAACTGCGTAAAGCACCTTTCTACAAAGTTATTTACATTAGCGCGTTTCATTCACACATTCCAATATGCAGTAATATACACTGGGAAACTGACAGGCACCAAAATAATGTAACTTTCTCTAATAATTCAAAATATTAACTAATCCACGTATGTTAGGGTGCAGCATCAAACCAGCGTATGTATTTCTAATGTTTTTATGAGTGTTTACTGCTACTGATGTTTGTAACGCTGTTAATGTGATGATAAATGTCTACAATAACCAGATCCTGACATGTAGATATAACATCTGCAGGTTTATGAATTTAAAAAAAACTTTTTTTTTTTAAAATTCATTCAGGCACACTTGGGTTATGAAGTGTAAGTGAACGTTTGGGCGTAAATCTGATTGAAATGCTTTGGCATGACCTGAGTTGCATCCAACAGGGCTTAGAGTTTAAAGGGCAATTACTTTTTCACAGAGGGCCACATAGGTTTGGTTGACTAATTATTTATTAAGGGAAAATACAAAATACAAAATAAATACAAATATAAATATTCACTTAATTGTTTATTTAGGTGTCTAATATTAAAATTTGTTTGATGATCTAAAATGTGTGACGAGCCCACAATCAAAGATGATGTCTTTGATTGTGGGGATGCCATGGAGCTGTCTCTAGGACAGATGGCAATTTGGGGAGAACCATGAAGTGTGCTGCCTTTGAGATAAAATAATTATAGTGGGTGATTTTAACACTTTGAGTCTTGTCCTGACATATGGCATAGAAACTGAAGCCCTAACAGTATTCCCTGAAAGGTCCAACAGGACTTCAGTGCAGAATCAGATTTATCTAATAAACTCCAACTGGTTCATGTAAATGGGGAGTCTTCTTCACACATGGAGCTCAACAGGGTTCTGTGCTAGGACTAATTTTATTTACTCAAAAACACTTTTTTAGTCAGAGTATACCATCAAGTCACTTAAACTTCTAGGATATTGATCTGGTCAGTTCAGTAGCAGAGGGGATGCTAATCAATTTCAGCTGCTTTGGTGTTAATGAACAGGTGTCTATCACAGTGTAACAGAATGTTCACTGTGACTGGGCTAACAAGTGGTGCCAGGCACAGTTCTAGCTGATCTGAACATTGTCTATTTCACAGACAGGTCACTTTCTAAACACTGAATCACCCAGATAACACCTAGGTTCAACTATACATGCCTATAATTTTCCTTTGACCTTTACCTTGAGGTTGAGATTACGGAGATTTAAAGGTGTCCAAGATTTTTAGTAGATGCATCTATGGTGTGAAGTTGAACATCCAACCTCATTCTTGAGTTATCGTGTTCATAAGATTTCAGAAAAACTTGACCTCTGACTTTGACCCAATTATAGTAAAAATGTGATCTAGGGTTCACCGGCCATCTTCCGTGCAAATTTGGTATGCTTTGCTGTAATATTGTTTTGCACGCACACACACACACACACACACACACACCTCCGTGCACATCTAAAAACAGAGTTTAAAAGTGCATACGCACATTTATGCAATACAAATGCACACAAACACACATGTAGAGAAGAACTGGCATGAACAATGCTACAGTGCAACATCAGGTCAAGTAGATGGTGGTTTTCTGCCATTACTGGATAAAAATGAGATTTAGAGAAAAACTGCTTTAATGTTCCAGTTTAAGCACTTCTAATCCGATCTGAGATCCGCTTCACTAATAGATGACGGCTCTCTGACAGCCACAGCAGAGATGTTTCACTGAGTCACTGTTAAAGGTCAGAGGTCAGTCACAGTTTCATGTTCTCAGAAATGTCTCAGCTTTATAGGTTTAAATATTTCTGTACAGTTTTGGGAGGATGAGACATTTTAATTAAAGAATGCAGATCATGTTGGGAAAATGAATCCATTATGAACGGCTCCAGACTGGATGAGCTGGGAAATGACTGGAGCCTGAACTGGATCTGGACCTTATCCGGTCTGAATCCCCCATCCTGATCCTCCTGCTGTGCAGGTGGACGGTGACGCTGAGACTGATAATAAATATTGTTATATGTATGTGTTCAGAAATCAAAATTTTCTGGCCAATGAACAAAATTTACCGTGGCGTCACCCCCCCCCCCCCCCCCCCCCCCCGGTGTGTAGATTACGCTGATCAAATATGAAGTTGATCCTATGCAAATCCTAGGAGTAGTTAGCGAAAGTATGAGGGCAGGAAATCGCTAAAATCGCCAAAATGGCAGACTTCCTCTCTGGTTTAGGCATTGGACCCAGCTGTCTTTTTTGTTCATCTGGACACGTTACATATGTGTACCTAATTTCATACATGTATGTGAAACACAGCAATGGAAACTGAACTAAAGGTGGTGCTGTAGAGCCATTTGAAAGGGCCATGTCTGAATTCATTAAAATTTTCACCAGAACTGACGTGTGCAAAATTTCATGACTTTTTGAGCATGTTTAGGTCCTCAAAAAAGCACTTCATTTGCCTGAATAATCAAAAGCCAATACAATAGGGCCTTTGGTTGTGCTCAGGTTGTGCTCAGGTCCTAAATATAAAAATACGCACAAAACACTTGACAGTTGTTCTCTTTCAATGATTGGGTATTTGGGAAAAAAATTGCTTTGGACATCACTTTGAAGGCCTGGCCTCTTTTGTTGGTGCTGAAAGAAGTGCAGTGCAAAGTTATGCACCCTTTTAATATTATTATGGAGTCATGATCTCAATGGGCAAATCATTGAAGATACCCAGAACTGCAGCCTTCCTTGAAAAAAGTGGTCTGTCTAAATTGCAATCCAATCCAAAGAAGTCTGTAGGTATATTTCCTAAATATTCACATTCAAAGGACATTTCCACAAAGTACAATACTGTGCTCATAAACTAAATAAATGTAGACGCAGATATCTAAATTGGTGTTGTTACTGTATCTCTGTGCAATATGCTTAAAATACGCGCACAGATTGTAGCCTCCTTTTCCAGCTCATCCTTTGAACCACTTCTGAATAGTATGTGTAAAAAACACGCTTACGTAAAGACAGCTCCGCCCCAAACAAGACTTCCTTACGTGATGTAAGGCGGCGCTTTCAGCAGCGTGCTGTATGCTTGCAGCAGCTTGTTATGTCATCTCGGTATATGTAACTTGTACGTACGCACGTCGATAACTGCATTTCTTCGCGGGAGACAAAGAACTTCAGGTAGGACACAAACAGCATGTAGTTAATTGTTATGGCAGTGACTGCAGAAAATGCTGAATAGACAGTAGTAAGCAGAAGTGGCTTCGCTGAGAGGAACACGTTTTGCGTGGATGCGCGTTGCCGGCTCTGGTTTTCCACTTAAATATGAACACAGATTAAAAGGATCGATAGCACCTGTGCTCGTTGTCGATGTTAATCTGTCAGCAAGCTGATACCACCAGTTTTTGTCACTAGTTACCTAACAGGGTTACATCACAGGGGTCCCAGGGAACGCTCCCGGAACGTTTGCTGAAGGTTCCGGGAGCGGTCCCTGCCCCATTCAGGAAAGTTTTTTTTTTTCACATTAGGGTTGCTTCGGGTTGCTTTTAAAAATGACGGTTCAGAGGAATTCCGTTAAGCTTCCCCGGAGCTTCAGTTTCACTGTTCGGGTTAGTGGTGGCTACTCACGGCGGTGCTCCCATTTTTCCTCCCGCTGCCACCGTCCCCGGCAGCGGCTCCAGCTGTTGCTGATTCTCGGAAGTTGTTAACCGGTGTTACAGGCGTAACGAGATCACCGTTACCCGCGCATACGTTAAAAATATACTGTGTAACACAATTATTTTACAAGCCGTTTTTCAGCAGCTGGTAAATTAATTTCTCATCTTATATATCCGCTTTTTATTGCGGCAGCAGCTGACAAATCTGCCCGGGAGAAGCAACCTGCTAGTCGGCCTCACCGGTGCTCGGCTCCTGGCAGTGCACGGGGAATCAGACTCCTAACAATGTTATCCATTCTTTTTGAATTACTGTCCATACCACTACTTCTAATTATTAATATTACTGATATCAGCAGGGGCGGATCTAGAAAAATATTTATGGGGTGGCAAGAGGGGGGCAGGAATTTTTGACGGGTGGCAACGTATATATTCTGAATTATTCAGTTATCACAGTTTAATGAGAAATAGTATGTACACACTACAAAAGGGCACAGGCTCCCATCCATTAGTCCAAACATTGAGGTATTTTTATCCATATTTTTCTTGTTCTCTGTCCATGCAAACATTGCATTTACATGGCCTTCAGATCTGGAATGAGAACAGAAACCACCATCTTTCATTGTAGCCATTTTCCAGTTACGATAACCCTCGAATGAGGTGAAAACAGTCCTTGGAGCATCGGGGAGGGAAAAATGCCTACAAGCAAAACAGTAAGCTGCATCTTTTGATTGGGAGTATTCTAACCAGGGATGAGATTTGTACCAGTAACTGCGGAAGCTTCTCCTGGCCCCGCCCTGGAGGGTCTTAGGGAAACTCTCTCGCATTGGCTGCACTGGCACCTCACACCTGGACTTGGATATGTCTAGAAGAATGAGAGGAGGAAAGATTCAAACTGCATTACATCTAAACAAATTATACCATATAAAAACTAGTAAAAACATAACCATTGGACTGTGTTAACACACACAAACATTTTAGCCCCAGGAGAGTATTTTTAGGTTCATTTGTTTAATTCTGGAATTTAATCTGAGCAATAGATCTAAAATACATGTACACACAAAATATTAAAACTCTGTCCCCATCCCTTCACACTTTCACTCTTACAAATTTCCCCAATTATTCATATTTAAGCAAGCATGAATATTTATTTGAAGAGGTCTAAGCAGTGGCGCAAAAAGGGGGTATGCACTATATGCAATGCATAGGGGCGCCGCACAACAGGGGGGCGCCAAAACGATGTGGGAAAATATTTCTCTAGTTGCATTTTCTGTATTTAACAGCTGTGCATATGACATGATCAATAACAGAGGTGCTGCGCTGATTAGGCGCCCCTGCGCTCCTTCACCTCCCCTCCTCCTGTCCCATTTAAAGACAGTCCGTAAGTTATGTCATAGAAGTCTTGTATTTTATAAGTCCACGAATAAGTGATCTGCACATATGAACACAGTAAACGTTGAGAGGATGCGGATGGTGCGTTTTGACTGCAATGGGGCCCTATTTCAGGAAGCTGGTTTAGCTAACAACTTTGGGTTTGCTAACCCTAAAATGAGGAAAACTCAGGTTTTCACTTTCAGAAAGAGCATTAATTTCAACTCTGGGTCAGTTTCTGGGGCTCCAGACTCTGTGAACCTAACCTGCTAGCTGGTAACCATCTCACTGGCATGTTTTATCTAACAAACTGAGTGTCTCTCTGACTCCTCCCCTCCTGCTGCACCTGAAGCGCCTGTTTAATGTTCCAATTCATTTCCTCATTCATAAAGTCGCTGTCAAAGCGATCATAGGAGCAACTTAATTTGCAGACATTTATGTTTTTATAAGCACTGAAATCCCAGTTAGACATTAGTTTATTTTTTTGTACGTAACATGAGAGCTTTTATAGTCATTGTCAATAGGGCAGAGACAGCGATTACATCACAGATTTATAATCAGCCCAGCTACAGCTGTCAGACTGTTAGTCAGTGCCTCTAAAATATATAGTGTATTTTACTGCAGCATCACAGTTCAATTTCAGTTCAGTTCAATTTTATTTACATAACGCCAAATCACAACAGTCGCCTCAAGGCATTTTATATTGTAAGGTAAAGACTTACAATAATTACAGAGAAAACCCAACAGTCAAAACATCCCCCTATGAACAAGCACTTGGCAACAGTGGGAAGGAAAAACTCCCTTTTAACAGGAAGAAACCTCCAGCAGAACCAGGCTCAGGGAGGGGGGGTCATCTGCTGCGACCGGTTGGGACTGAGGGGAGAGAGACAGAGATTAATAATAACAAATGATTAAATGCAGAGTGGAGTATAAACAGAGAAAAATAGGTGAATGAAAAGAAATACTCAGTGCATCAATTTTGGTCGTGATTGAGAAAAATGAAGGCTAAATTCAATGGCCTGGTGTGACAATACCGTTTAATATTTTGTCAAGATTTCCACAACATTTGATGGGCTCCTTGTCTAGATGATTTGGAGCCATTTTGGTCTCACTGGGTAAAATGCCCTAGGAGGAGTTCGTTCAAATACCAGGCATGGAAATGGCAAAAATTGACACCTTCAATTGAAGATGGCCGACTTCCTGTAGGGTTTCGGGTATGGGTCCAAGAGACTTTTTTTGTACGTCTTAGGATGTTACATGAGTGTGCACAATTTCAGAGCTGTAGATAAAATGTACCTCTGGGGCTAGCTAAAAAACATGCTATTTTATGATATTCTAATTCTGTGGACGGTCATACAAATTTTCATTTCCTTCTGTAGGGGGCGCTATTGCACCTACAGTCTTGAATCTGTAGTTATGGATTCAGCGTCAGTGTGTACATGAGCGATTAAAATTTCAGGCTGATTGGACAAAGCATGTGCAAACGAGGGCACAAACACTTTTGGTGGCAACGGAGAAAAACGAAGGCCAAATTCAATAGCCTGATGTGACAAGGTCGTTTAATATTTCGTAAAGATTTCCACAATATTTGATGGGCTCCTTGTCTAGATGATGTGGAGCAAATTTGGTCTCACTGTGTAAAATGCCCTAGGAGGAGTTCGTTCAAATACCAGGCATGGAAATGGCAAAAATTGACACCTTCAATTGAAGATGGCCGACTTCCTGTAGGGTTTCGGGTATGGGTCCAAGAGACTTTTTGTACGTCTTAGGATGTTACATGAGTCTGCAAAATTTCAGAGCTGTAGATAAAATGTACCTCTGGGGCTACTCAAAAAACCAGCCATTTTCTGATATTTCGAGCTGCCACTAGGTGGCGCTCTATCGTTTATGAACTTTATGCATATCAATGTGTTCAGGGCAGGAGGCTTATTAAACCACTGAAGTTTGAGGCAGATTGGGCAATGTGTCTTTGAGTTACAGCCTTTTATGTCTTGATGGTGAAACATCAAATTTTGCCCTCCCGCCAGGGTCACGCCCTTTGGCAAAAGCTCACAGTTTTTAAAACAGTGTAAGCCCAACTCGTTAAGGCTTTCCAGGGGAAATTGGAGATGATTCTGCTCTACCACTGTGGAGCTGGACCTCAAAGTGTAAAACATGACATTTCCTGTTACCACTAGGTGGCGCTGCGACTGTTATTAAATATTGTCATATGTATGTATTCAGGACCGGATGCGTATCCTACTGAGAAAGTTTGATCCAGATTGGAGTATGTAGGTATGAATTAGAGCCAATCAAAATTTCATGGCGAATGATCAAATTTCAGGGGGGCATAAGGGGCTGTGTCAAAATGCCCCTGTGTCAAAAACTCACCATTTTTTAAATGTAGATTCCCCTTGGTGTGTAGATGAAACATGTTTAAAGATCCTGGGCACAGTCCCTGAGCTAAGACAAGAGTTGATAAAGGTCAAAAGTACTGTAGATTGTAGCAGTACCTCCACCGCGGCCTGTCTGTCGCGGTGAACTGAAGAACGAACATCCAGGACAAAGGAGCTCAGAGAAGGCGCTGTTGTCACCTGGCTGCGTCCAGGTCTCTGTCAACAAGAGAAAATCCAACGAATGGGAATGGATAAAGTCGTTTAAAATAAAGGTTTTGTTAGCAAGAGATCTGGTATGCAGCAGGGCCATACGAATGGGGGCCTGATCCATATCCCGAGCCCCACGTCCAAGAGTGCGAAGATTGTCGTAGGTGCGGCTCCGTCTACAAATCTTCACATGTCAACGGCAGGGAATAAGGCCAGCATCAGAAGACACCGGATGAAGCCAGTGATAACAAAACTCCACAGGGCACTGCACGTCGTAGTACCAGAATGGCCGAAGAGTCTTAGGGGGAAAAAAAGCCGGAGAGCAGTCCAAAAACTGCGCCAGGTGGGCTCGAAGCTTCACCAGCCGACCGCTGACATAATTTCGTGGTGTGTTTCTTGCAGTCGGACATTGGAGATTCAAGCTCGTGAATGTCAAATTGGCCGTAACTTTTCTTTTAATTCGTTGCTGCCAACTGGGGTGGCAAGGCTTTCTCACCCCGGTAGATCCGCCCCTGGATATCAGCATCTATGAAAAATCTGAATACAGGAAAATGCATTTGAAAGATCTAAAGTTTATTGCTGCTGATAATACTGATAATGACAATTAGTAATGGTGATCAAAATTACATATTGATTAAACAATATTTAACAAAGCAGTTTCCCAAACTCTTACACTGTAAACTGTAATATTATAGGCACCAACTTTCAGATCCAGTGCAATAATATCCAGAATAAATATAAACTAGTTTATGTTGTTCCATAAAGTCCAATTAAAATTGTTCCAGAATGCCCGCCGAAGTTGATTCTGCACGTAAATTTGGATAATCTTAAAGAGCAAACTTGTTTTGTTTTTTTTCAGAAATACACACTTTTTTTTTTTCTTTTGCATTTTTGGCCACAGCGGCTTTTATCATCAGGAGAGAGAGACAGGAAATGGGGGAAAGATACAGGGGAAGACACGCAGGCAAATTGGCGACGGGCCTGGACGCGAACCCGCACTGCAACGCGGCATATGTATGTGGTCGCCGGTTTCACCACTAAGCTACCCAGGCACCCCATTACTTTCTTTCTCTAACAAATTCTGCTGTTGAGTATATCAGGCGTTAGTCTTTTAGATCCTCTGAGACTCGAGCACCGAGACTGTGCAGTAAAGATATAGTTAGATTTGATAAACCTTAGGAAAATTCTGTCAGGGAAATTAAAGATTTTATTAAAATACACATTTAACAAGCTGTTAACCCTCCGTAGCCCATAACAGCCACAGCGGCTGGTGGGTTTCTATTATTGAGTTATAAGTTAGTTTTAAATGCACACGAGATCATTAAAATATGTTAAAATATAAACAGCAATAAATCAGGACTAAAAAATGGATAGGTGACAATTAAATATTTTGTGATATTTTATGTTTTTACTCCCAAGTCACCAACACCAGCATTTATCTAGTGAGTGCAGGCTGTCAGTCACTCTTTACCTCATGAAGCATCCGCATCTATTTACTCTGGAGTAGGCTGTATAACGTTGTGAAAGGAGTCCGATACAGGTTGATGAGTCGGTGAAGCCCACTTCTGTCTGATGGCAGCCATACTGAGTTGAGTTGTTGAGGACTGCTATATTGTTAGCTTATAACCAGCTATTTTTTGTTCAGCCAGCTCTTGTCAGCCATCCGGAGACCAGAGGGTTGCAGGTCTGATCTGATGAAAATCAGTAATTGGGACTATATCGGGAATAAATTTGCATCTTGATACATGTTTTCGTGTGTTAAAGCCCTGATTTCTGTTCAGATGAGACTTGAGGTGAAGAGGATGAGGGTAGGATGGAGATGTGTGATGAGAGAGGGCAGCGTTGCAGGAGAAGGAGATAATGAATGTTGAAATGTACAAATCTTAAATGGTCATATATATATAGATTAAAAGAGCTACTCGTGATATTTAGAACTAACTTATAAACTTTACAGCAGTTTTTTTAAGCTATATTTAGGCATTTCATCAGATTTCCCCTTTCTTTCAGAATTCTCAGGAATCTGGAACATTCTGAGGCTTCTTTTTCAATGAAGCATCACTTCCACTTTTTTCTTCCTTTTTAAATAAGGGCATCACTTCCACTTTAGAGAAGTCTATTAACCCTCTAGATCCCAACAGAATTAGATTAGATAGACATTTTTTCTCTTTAGTCATCAAATTTTAGCTGATTCACAAACCCTTTTAATATATCTGCTTTATATTTGCCTGAATGTTTCTGTAAGCATGTGTCCCATCTCCATTCAGCTCAACAAAATCTTCGAATAAATGCAAGTAGAGAATTCCGATACAAGAAATGAATGTTTGTCACTAACACATGTAGTTCAGTTGTAGCACTTATCATGTGACTTGTCAGCCTACAATGGTTATGACTAGGGCTGCAACGATTCATTGACATAATTGATGACGTCAACTACAAAAATGAGTTGACATGGAATTTTAACGTCGACATGTCATATTCTAAAACCCATTGATCCATTTTCTAAAGCTTATGTAATTTTGTAACTGCAATACACTACAGGAAGACATTGGGGGCTGTATTGCCTCCATTGTCTGCCAGCAACAACAATACTAACAAAGAAGGACGTAATGTGAACATAATAGCTGTGTCCAAATTCAGGGGCCACATCCTTCAAAGGACCCGACCTTCGTAGACCAAGTCCTTCACAGCCCACGAAGACTGCAAAGGCCGGAAGTGAGTGGTTGTGAAATTGGACAGTCTAGCCTTTATACTGGTATCCTGCCCTCACCTCAGCATAGCTCCTGTGACCTAGCAACCATGAAAATGCAAAGCACAGCTGTGGGAAAGAAGCTGTTAAAAGGAAAACCAAACTTTTGCGCCATTTAAAAAAAAAAAAAAATTTAATTTAATGTCAATTTATTAATTGAAAATAAGCTGTTAAAACACCACATTTAGTAATACAAGGAATACAGATGGATGAATAATTCATTTCCAAATATTTTAACAGCTCTCTAGTTAGTCATTAAAGTTAAATAAAACTATCCTGTTATGAAGCTTAACTTTAATCTCAGCCAAACTGATTTGCTTAGGAACAAATCAAACACTGAAATAAACCAAGCATCAGCCATTAGAGATCATCTGAGCGAGTTATATCTGTGTTTAACTTCCACTAAGTGGGGCATTTGGGTGGCTTAGTGGTGAAGCTGGCAACCACATACACATGCTGCGCTGCGCCGCAGGCTCGCGTACCGGCCTGTCGCCAACCTGCTCGCGTCTTCCCCTGTATCCTTCCCCATTTCCTGTCACTCTCCACTGTCACTAAAAGCTGCCGTGGCCAAAAAAAAAAAAAAAAAAGAAGTTGTTCCACTAAGTGGCCAAAGCCAGCGGGGGTTTGAAAAGGATGTGCCACAGTCGGACGCTCTCTCTGGCTATAGCGAGCCTTGATAGCCCGGTCGGCTGACAGCTAGCAAGACGAGCTGCTGGTAGAGCAGCGGCAACGGACATCTCTGAAAACAGCAGAGCAGTTTTTGCAATTAAATGATATCTTGATAAAACGAGCTGATATTTGAGGTTTACACATTTACATTCTCGCCTGAAAATACATGAATCTTAAAAGTTTATTTTGTACCACAGTCATATTTCAAACTTTTTGGCTATTCTCCTCAGTCATTGCTGTGTTTGAGTTTAATGTGCAATGAATCATGGGTTCCACAGTATTCCTGACTTCGCGCCATTACCCATAATTCATAGCGGAAGCCGGTAGTTTACTTCCGTTTGTGCTGTTGTTTATGGTTGCAGGCTTACACACTTGCCGTTCATTTAAACATTTTGACACTGCAGTTTCTTTTACCTGGCCTAAATGGTACCACATCGGAGGTGGATACATTGCAAGGATGTTTTAAAAAGCAGCGAGGTAACAGTGTCTCACCCGTCACTTGTGTAAATGACATGAAATTATGGCCTGAAGTCAGCTACATCCACATTATCAGTTACCTTGTTTTTTCTGAAGGTGTTGATAGCGGGGAATCACGTAATTATAAGAGCACCAGATTACCTTCAAAGCAATAAAATCAATAAAGTAATGCTGAACAAACAATGCAACATTGTTTTCCTTAAAGCAGTTGTAGAGCCGAGCCAGAGCATCGGCCAAGCTAAGCGCTTAGCATGGGTCATGCTAAGGGAAAGTGGAGTGGTGGAGACAGTCAGCTGTTCCTGTATCGCTGATTAGGGAAATCATGTAGTGATGCTGCAGCTATTCTGTGGAAGGTATATCGGGGACGAGTCGGCCTACAGGATGGAGGTCAAACGTCTGGTGTCCTGGTGCAGCCACAATAACCTGGTGCTGAACGCCCAGAAGACAGTGGAGATTATAGTGGACTTTAGGAAGCACACAGCTCCTCTACCCTCCATCATCCTGACTGGCACCCCCATCACCACAGTGGACTCATTTCGCTTCCTGGGAACTACCATCACCCAGGACCTCAAGTGGGAGCCCACCATCACCTCTGTCGTCAAAAAGGCCCAGCAGAGGATGTACGTCCTGCGGCGGTTGAAGAAATTCAACTTGCCAGCAAGGACCATGGTGCAGTTCTATACTGCCATCATCGAGTCCATCCTTACCTCCTCCATCACTGTGTGGTACGCTGGAGCCACCACTAGGGACAAACAGAGACTACAGCGTGTTGTGCACTCTGCTGAGAAGGTGATTGGCTGCAACCTCCCATCTCTCCAGGACCTGTACACCTCCAGGACACTGGGGCGTGCAGGTCGGATCGCAGCCGACCACTCTCACCCTGGCCACAGACTTTTTGACCCTCTCCCCTCAGGCAGGAGGCTACAGTCCATTCGGACCAGAACCTCCCGCCATAAGAACAGTTTCTTCCCCTCTGCTGTTGGACTCATGAACAATAACCCTAAGACTGTTACCACCACCCTCCACAAACACCGATGACCCTATGTTTATGCACCTGTCTGTTTGCACTGATGTACATATTAGTGGACTATAGTTTACATTCTTTTATCTTTTAATTATTCTCTGCACTGTATATTTTGTAATATTGTGTTATAGTTATAGTTCTAATATCTCTGTATATTTGTAATTTGTATATTTGTAACATTGTCTTATAGTTTTTATACTTATTGTTTTTTATGTAAGCACGAAGTACCACAGCAATTTCCTAATGCTGTGAACCTGTTCACCCATATGGCAATAAAACCTTCTGATTCTGATTCTGACTCTGATCACTGATCTGGATATCAGTGTTCAGATCACTGAAACAGAAACACTGGACTGGCTGAAGGCTGTGATCGAGGAGACACGTAGCTGTCATCTTGCTAACTGCTACGTGTTTACATGAAGGCAGGCATTGTTTAAGCTTTGTGTAGGCTGTATGCTGTAGTGTCACACTATAAATAAAATAACGTAAATAAATAAAAGGCTGTACATTAAAGGAAAACTTAAAACTAGGGGTGGGACTTTAACGCGTTAATTTCGATTAATTAATTAAAATTAATTAATTAATTAAAATGCGTTAAAAATTTTAACGCATTTTAATCGCACTTTGCACCGTGGAACGTTTCTCAGTGCACGAGTTCCAGGCATACAGATTATATCGACGCACAATGTTCAAATTAGGGGCCGCATCCTGCGAAGGACCCGGCCCACGTCTTTCGCAGTCCACGAACACCACAAAGGCCGGAAGTGAGCGGCTAGCCTTCATATCAGCTGCCGTCACCTAATAAAGCTGCCTGTTACAGCACAAAGTAATCGAATTTTGTCATTAACTCTGTCATTAACTCGTGGATATGGTAGGCCATGAAGGATACGCCAGACCCATCCTTCAAATCCAGGGGAAAGACGGATGCATTTGGAGGAGTCTTCGAATTTGGACAGCCTTCGTCGCCTCGCTGTGACATAATTTGCCTACAAATGCGGCCTTCAAAGGATGCAGTGCCTGAATTTGGACACAGCTAACGATGGTGGAGCAGAGAGGAGGGTGGAGAAAATGAAAGAAAATGGAGACAGACTGTCAAAGGTGTGGGAGCATTTGACAGAAATGAAATAAAACTGAATGCAGACTGTTTAAAGCTGAGCTTTCCTTCCACGGCAGCATCGCTGCAGTGCTGAGCGTTTAAAACGTCGGCACCCTGGAGCTGTGACGTCAGCTCTGGATGGGTACGTCAGTGCGTCGCTGATACCTGTTAATGTTTGTACAGGTATGTTTCTGTTAGTTTACCTGTCGGAAACAAGCTCTCATGGATAATGTTTGCTGAGCGCCGCCATTTCAGTGATGTTAGCTAACGAGTGAAGGACAACAGGAGCAGCTACATTGCCTCCTATTTTTCCTTGCTTAATATCAGCGTTCATTCTGAATAATAAACCTCTGAATGAACTGAATCATCTGTAAACTTTTCAGCTGTTTTGGATGGAAAAATCTATTTGATTTAATTTGAAGGCTTATTTGAACTTTTGGACAGAGGCCATTTTTATTTATTTGCACATTATATTTTAATTTATAAATAAAAATTGCATTTACTTTAATATGCATTGTTTATTTGATATTTATTGTGATGGTCACATTAATGTTAAAAATACACTGGATTTGTTTCAAACTCATATTTTTATGGGTCATTATTTTAACTGTGAGAAGAGAACAAGGTGATGTTAACAGGTGGGCAGGCTTGAACAGGTGAGGTAAGATTGAAATAATTGTTGACTAATCGATAAAATAATTGACAGATTACTCCACTACCAAAATAATCTTAAGTTGCAGCCCTAGTTATGACATGTAAACTCTTTCATTTAGTAGCACAGTGTGGCTATGACAATGCTGCTCAAGTCAAAGAATTACTGTTGACAAATAATTTCACAAATTTTACTCCAAGGTGGATAGGAAGATCTATCAAGCACAGCAGATTAATGTGTACCAGAACACATTCATCCAGGCATGGGTGGATGCTGGATGAATGACAGAAGTGAAAACACTGATGTATGTTAGTCATAAAATGTTACAATTTGGATTTCTGCCTATAGAAAACATAATACTACTTCTCACGAAGTATTTCACATTTTGCACTGAAGCTGCTGACTTACAGACGTACAAACTCAGTTTCAAGTTCACCAAAGACCTGAAACCGTTGCTCAAGCTCCTGCAGTAATCCCGTAATCTTGTCTTTGTACCGATTCATGTCAGTATTAACTCTGGACACACACACACCTCTTATACACTCAACAGTTGTGTCCAGGGCTGGACTGGTAATCGGGCATACCAGGCATTTGCCCGGTGGGCTGACAGTCCTCAGGGGCCGATGCTGTTGGATTAATTTTTTTCTTCCCTGTATTTTTTTTTAAAGAGACCGGCCCATAATTAAGAGGGTGCGGCCCATTGGCCCATCTTTAATATAGACAGTGGATGGAACCAATCAGGATATAGGATGAAAGCGGCCCCACTCTTTCTCTGCGTGGTGCCCCCTGCTAGTAGTTTCAGTGTTGAATGTGTGTGTTAAAGGAGAGGCAACACGGAGAAACTGAAGCGGCAGAAAGGGGGTGCGGAGAAGTTACGTGCGAAGAAATTGAACAGTGTCTCTGTAGTTGCTACAAAATGTGTACAGGTCACAGACATGTTAGCTGCTGTAGCCTCCACATCCTCTGTAACAGCAATGCTCCAGCAACAGCAGCTGTAGGCAGAGCCGGTCAGAGGCATAGGTGACATATGTGGTTGCATAGGGCCCTCTGACCAGCAGGGGGCCCCCAGGTTCACCCATATTTGTCATGAAATGTTCTTGGTTTGTTTTAATTTTTTACAAATGCCAATTTCCTAAAAGAAAGAAGAGACTATTTAAACTGTCCAGATTTGTACACTTGTAGCAACACTAATTTAATGAGTAGTCTATTTCTGTCTCAGACTGATGCTGAAAAGCAAATTCATACATTTATTACTTCTAGGCTGGACTATTGTAATTCATTATTATCAGGCTGTCCTAAAAGCTCCCTGAAAAGCCTTCAGCTGATCCAAAATGCTGCAGCTAGAGTACTGACAGGGACTAGAAAGAGAGAGCAGATTTCTCCCATATTGGCTTCTCTTCATTGGCTCCCTGTTAAATCTAGAATAGAATTTAAAATCCTTCTCCTCACATACAAGGTCTTGAATAATCAGGCACCATCTTATCACAAAGACCTCATAGTATCATATCACCCCAACAGAGCACTTTGCTCTCAGACTGCTGGCTTACTTGTGGTTCCTAGGATACTTAAGAGTAGAATGGGAGGCAGAGCCTTCAGCTTTCAGGCGCCTCTTCTGTGGAACCAGCTCCCAGCTTGGATTCAGGAGACAGACACCCTCTCTATTTTTAAGATTAGGCTTAAAACTTTCCTTTATGATAAAGCTTATAGTTAGGGCTGGATCAGGTGACCCTGAACCATCCCTTAGTTATGCTGCTATAGGCCTAGTCTGCTGGGGGGTTCACATAATGCACTGTTTCTCATTCACCTTATTTACTTTGTTTATACTCCACTCTGCATTTAATCATTAATTGATATTAATCTCTGGCTCTCTTCCACAGCATGTCTTTCTCTCCCCTCAGCCCAACCAGTCGCGGCAGATGACTGCCCCTCCCTGAGCCTGGTTCTGCTGGAGGTTTCTTCCTGTTAAAAGGGAGTTTTTCCTTCCCACTGTCGCCAAGTGCTTGCTCATAGGGGGTCGTTTTGACTGTTGGGTTTTCTCTGTATTATTGTAGGGTCTTTACCCACAATACAAAGCGCCTTGAGGCGACAGTTTGTTGTGATTTGGTGCTATATAAATAAAATTGAATTGAAATTGAATTGAATTAAAATACAGTGAAATGTCCAAAAACCATGTCCTCCATTTGCGGCCTGTACTTCTCTCTGAACTTTGTCACAACACCTACTTTTCCCGATCATCTGTAGCCAGACTGACAGTGTGGGCCCAGTCCTCTCCTACCCTGTCCAGCGCTACAATGAGAAGCCTGAAAATGTCCTCTGCTGTTGTGGTGTCCATCATAGCCACCAACTCAAGGAACTCCTTGGTGATGGTCAAAGTCTCATCAACACCACAAATATGGCCAGTTGAGCAATGTCTGTAATGTCCGCACTCTCAGCAATGCAACAAATGACTTGACTTTGCGCTTCATTTGGCTGTCTAAATCTGGCGAAAGATCTGAAATCCTGCTGTTCAGTGTTTCTCGTCAGACTAATGTTGGCAAAAGCCTGTCGCCTTTCAGGGTATACCTTCAGCATTTATTTTTTTCACAAACTCACCCTCACAGTATGACTTTGATACTGATGCTGTTTTGCTGGCAATAAGGTAGCCAGCTCTCCGTGCTGCACCACTGATTTCTCAGCTACGAATAAAAACAGCCTGCTGTTTTCTTAGACCAGCTAACAAATCATTTATCTTCTCTCTTCTCAGTTGTCCTTGCAAGCTGTTGTATTTTTCACCTTGATGAGTCTCATAGTGGCGCCAGATATTTTATTCTTTGAGCACTGAAACTTTGTAAGCCAGGGAACTTTGTATAGACATGAAAAATTTTTATTTTTGAGGAAAAAATTAAATAAACAGGCAAAAAAAAAAGTTTACATTAGTTGATAATTTTGTATAAATGTAGAAGTACACAACTGATTATATAATTGTACATTTAAATTTTTATCTGTAAAGATACTGAGGCAAAGCACTCTATTTGAATATTTTAATATTGCATAGATTTATAGATGCTTTCTTGGATTCATGGCCTCAATAGTTAAATAAAACAATCTAACCATAAAGAAGAGTGAAACATAAAGGGGCTCTCTATTGCTGTCCATTGATATTCTATTGTTGACATTCTGCACACAACCCAATTCTCATCTGCTTTTGAATCTTTCTTTCTCGCTCAGTATGCTTGGAGCAGTGGTGGTTGGCATCGGCATAGCTGGTCAGGTGAGGATTAGAGACCTGCTGGCACCACTACATGGCAGTCCTGCAGAGAAACTTGCCGTGAGAGGATTTATATCCAGGTAACACGCACACACTGATCCACAGATCAATAATGGTACAAAGTTGAGGTTTTTTGGAATATGGTGGTGCGACTGGTGCTCACAGTGACCTCTCCAAGAAACTTGGAGAGATCACTCTGGTTTTCCAGAGTGTGTGTGTGTGGTTTAAACCAGAGGTACCAGCCCGTCGGTCATTTGGTACCGGGCTGCACTTAAAGAATAAATAACTTACATTATTTAAGTTTTACTTGCTGTCTGCACCTGAACAATGTTTTATTTTGAAAAATGGAGGGATTCTCTCTGTTACATTTCCCTCTTGATGTACCCAGCCATCAAGCTGACTCTTTGGTGCTCGACACTACTCTTTGTGTGAAATCAAAGCTTGTATTGTAATTGATAGCAGTGAGGCCAAACCCAGCCAACCCACAAGCTAGCAAAAATGAGCTGCAGAGAAACAAGCTCCGGGCTCACACAGATTTGGCATTATGGTGTCGAAGTCACACAAATCAGATTTTTGCTCTAGTCAGATGGCTTCTGGAGGTCCAGATTTTTCTCAACCTTAATTCCAATAAAATTTTTACCTACCTCAGATCAAAAAATCTGGTCCCATTGAAATACATTTCCAGTTAAATGTGATCCATAAGTCAGATGAGTTTAGCGCAAAAGCCCTCGTCAACTCCCATCCGCCCACTTCCATGCTTCGCCTCGTTTATGCACAACTATACATGCTAACACGTGGAGATCGCTTTAGTGTCTATATCAGTTTATTTCACCACAGACAATCTTGGCAGCAGGAGGCAAATGTGAGCTACAGACTCACACTTATGAGCAAAAATATGAGATTATAAAACTTGCAGAAGCAAATCCAGAGATGAAGCAGAAGCAATTGCAGCGAAATTTGATATTAGACCCCAAACTGTTGGGCATTTTGAAGAATTGGATTTTATCGGACTTAGACTTAAGACGGATTTTTTTTTATGTCTGATGAAATTCCATGGACCATTTGAATCCAACTGAGGCGATTTCTGCTGTAATTTTGTGTCTTATTTTGAAGCTATGTTTAATGTTACCATGGAAACCAGAGAGCCTTGTGGGCATAGAGGATGTTATTCTGCTGTGGCGTGATGTTAGGAGGATGCTGCTGATAGAGTTGCATACGAGTACACAGTGGATTCAGCTTTATTAGAAAATATTTATTACGGTTGTATCATTTTGACTACATTGATTGATTTTTTTCCACCACACCTTAAAGGCCGGTCCATGGAAACATTGTCTAACACTAACCAGTCCGTGGCTCAAAAAAGGTTGGGGACCACTGGTTTAAACTATGTGATGAGTGACGCTAAGTGTGCAAGTACAAGATATGTATACAATTATTGAATATCTGCAGCACCAAATATTGCTACGAAGCACCTTCAGCCAATAATGTTTGATTAGCTGGATAAGCTAGGTCTACTAAACTGACCATGCCCTGAGACGCCGTTGCCTTTTGTCAACACAAAGGAGGAGGCATTGAAGGCATTGCAAAAGGACACGGAAATGTGGTGGAGTTCGTGCCAGGCTAATGGCTAACCCACACAAGCTAACAGTTCCAACAGTCTTCCTGGCTAACACTCGCTCACTAAATTTAGTGCCTCCCTAAACAGTATAAGGGAGTGGTGTGTTTTCATCTTTTCCGAGATGTGGCTTGGCTGGAACATTGCGGACACTGCAGTGGAGCTACAGGGGCTAATGCTGCACAGAGCTGACATAGTGGCTGCACTAACCTGTAATTCCTGGTGGTTTACACCAACAATCTATGGTTTCAAAGGTCTGTATTAATAGTTATATACAGTGGGGAAAATAAGTATTTGATGCACTGCTGATTTTTCCCTACCTACAAAGAATGGAGAGGTTTAGAATTTTTATTGTAGGTACATGGCAACTGTGAGAGACAGAATCTAAAATAAAAATCCAGAAAATCACATTGTATGATTTATTAAATCAATTTGCGTTTTAGTGCATGAAAAAAGTGTTTGATAAAATAGAAAAACAGAACTTAATATTTGGTATTGTTCTCTTAAGAAGTTGCAAATGTTATGCTTTCAGAAACTAATTTCATCCATGTAGGACAAAAAGTGGAAAGCCTGCCCTCATGTGTTCTTTTCAGGTATTGCAACCTGGCAACCTTTTATCTGAACCAAAACTGTATTGAACAGCAGTAGCAGTCAAGCAAAACAGTAATGGCATCAGCTCAACTTCATGATGTCCGGTTGGAAGAAATTATTGCATTTATCTTTTGTTTAAGGTTGCATTGCTGGTATGTACCAAAGGAATAATTTTGTAACATTTTTTTCGTGTTAGATATAGCTCACTTATGCATTATTTGTCTGTAAAATAAGTATTTTTGTTATGCAAATTACCCGTGATTTGCGAGATTGTCCAAGATGGTGTTGGTAGTGAAGGTTCATACATATAGAAGAATTTAGGATGTCATAAAGTGAAAATTCAGTATAAAGTACAATTTATGCTGTACATATTCATATTTTTATTGTATTGTTTGTTTCATCTTCAGTTTCACCCTTTTGAATGTTATTAAACCTGCTGACAAAGGTCTTCGGTCTCCATATGAGAAAGGTGCTAAATATCCTTTGCATTAGATATGCACAAGTAACAGCACAGATATAGAAACCTTTGTTTGCAATCACAGAGGTCAGATGTTTCTTGTAGTTCGTGTTTGCACACACTGCAGCAGGATTTTGACCCACTCGTCTATACAGATCTTCTCCAGATCTTGAAAGTTTTGGGGCTGTGGCTGAGCAACAGTTTCAGCTCCCTCCAAAGATTTTCTGGCTGTGTGTTTTAGGTCATTGTCATGCTGGAAGACCCAGCCGCAACCCATCTTCAATGCTCTCACTGAGGGACGAAGGTTGTCGGCCAAAATCTTGCGATAGATGACCTCATCCATCCTCCCTTCAATACGGTGCAGTTGTCCTGTCCCCTTTGCAGAAAAGCACCCCCAAAGGATGACGTTTCCACCCCCATGCTTCACGGTTAGGACGTGTTCCTGGGGTTGTACTCATTCTTCTTCTTCCTCCAAACAATGCGAGTGGAGTTGATACCAAAAAGCTCTATTTTGGTCTCATCTGACCACGTGACCTTCTCCCATGCCTCCTCTGGATCATCCCAATAGTCACTGGTGAACTTCAAACAGGCCAGGACATTTGCTGGTGTGAGCAGGGGGACCTTGCGTGCCCTGCAAGATTTTAATCCATGATTACATAGTGTGTTACTAACGGTCATCTTTGAGACTGATCCCAGCTCTCTGCGGGTCATTGACCAGGTCCCCCCATGTAGTTCTGGGCTGATTCTGACCTCTCGCAGAATCATCCTTACCCCACGAGGTGAGATCTTGCATGGTGCTCCAGACCAAAGAAGATTGAGTCATTTTGTGTTTCTTCCATTTTCTAATATTTGCGCCAACAGTTGTTGCCTTCTCACCAAGCTGCTTGCCTATTGTCCTGTAGCCCATCCCAGCGTTGTGCAGGTCTAAGGCCCTGTACTTAGACAGCTCTCATGGTGAAGAGGTTGGAGTGATTGAGTGTGTGGACAGGTGTCTTTTGTGCAGGTAACGAGTTCAAACAGGTGCAATTAATACAGGTAATTAGTGCAGAATAGGAGGGCTTCTTAAAAAAAACTAACAGGTCTGTGAGAGCCAGAATTCTTGCTGGTTGGTAGGTGATCAAATACTTATTTCATGCAATAAAATGCATATTAATTATTTAAAAATCATTCGATGTGAGTTTCTGGATTTTTTTTCTTTTTTCTTTTAGATTCTGTCTCTCACAGTTGAAATGTACCTATGATAAAAATTACAGACCTCTCCATTATTTGTAGGTGGGAAAACCTGCAAAATCTGGAGTGTATCAAATATTTATTTTCCCCCACTGTGGCTGCTCATGCTGTCTTTGCCTTGAGTGTTTGTGGTGGTCATTGTGACTGTGTACACACCACTGAGGTCCAGTGAGATGGAGGCTATGGAGGAGCTGTACAGAAAGCAGCACACGACTTATCCAGATGCCTTCTTTGTAGTAGCGGGGAATTTTAATCAAGCAAGTCTCAAATCTCCATCCATCCATTCTCTTCGACTTATCTGGGGCCGGGTCGTGGGGGCAGGAGCCTAAGCAGAGAAGCCCAGGCTTCCCTCTCCCCAGCCACCTCCTCCAGCTGATCCGGAGGGACCCCAAGGCGTTCCCAGGCCAGCCGAGAGATATAATCTCTAGCATGTCCTGGGTCTACCACAGGGCCTCCTCCTGGTGGGACATGCCCGGAACACCTCACCCAAGAGGCGGCCAGTAGGCATCCTAATCAGATGCCTGAGCCACCTCAACTGGCTCCTTTCGATGTGGAGGAGCAGCGGCTCTACTCTGAGCCCCTCCCGGATGGCCGCATTCCTCACCTTATCTCTAAGGGAGAGGCCATCCACCCCTCGAAGGAAACTCATTTCTGCCGCTTGTATTCGCGATCTCATTCTTTTGGTCACTACCTAAAGCTCGTGACCATAGGTGAGGGTAGGAACGTAGATCAACCGGTAAATCGAGAGCTTCGCTTTTACACTAAGCTCCCTCTCCACCACGACAGACCGGTGCAGCGTCCGCATCACTGCAGAAGCAGCCCCGATCCGTCTGTCGATCTCCCGCTCCCTTCTCCCGTCACTTGTGAACTCCTCCACTTAGGGCAAGAACTCGTTCCTGAGATGGAGTTGGCACTCCACCATTTTCCAACTGAGGACCATGGCCTCAGAGGTGCTGATTCTCATGCTGGCTGCTTCACACTCAGCTGCGAACCATTCCACTGCGAGCTGGAGGCCACCCCCTGATGAAGCCAACAGGAACACATCATCTGTAAAGAGCAGAGATGAGACTCTGAGGCCACCAAGGAAGAAGCCTTCCACCACCTGCCTACGCCTAGAAATTCTGTCCATAAAAATTATGAACAGAATCGGTGATAAAGGGCAGCCCTGATGGAGTCCAACACCCACAGGAAACAAATCCAACTTATTACCAGCTATATGGACCAAGCTCTCACTGTGGTTGTACAGAGATTGAATGGCCCGCAACAACGGGCCAGACACCCCGTACTCCCGCAGGACCTCCCAAAGGATACCCCGAGGGACATGGTCGAATGCCCTTCTCCAAGTCTACAAAGAACATGTAGACTGGTTGGGCAAACTCCCATGCACACTCGAATATCCTTGAGAGGATAAAGAGCTGGTCTAGCGTTCCGCGACCAGAACGAAAACTGCATTGTTCCTCCTGAATCCGAGGTTCGACTAACGGACGGACCCTCCTTTCCAGCACCCTGGCATAGACCTTACCGGGGAGGCTGAGGAGTGTGATCCCCCGAAAGTTGGAGCACACCCCTCCGGTCTCCCTTCTTAAAGATGGGGACCACCACCCCGGTCTGCCAATCCAATGGCACTGCCCCAGATCTCCACGCGATGTTGCAGAGGCGTGTCAACTAAGACAGGCCTACAACATCCAGAACCTTCAGGAACTCAGGGCAAATCTCGTCCACCTCAGGGTCCGTGCCACCAAGGAGTTGTTTAACTGCCTCAGTGACCTCACCCCCAGTGATGTTCAAGTCATCTCCCTCGTCCGCAGACTCTGCTTCCACTACAGAAGGCGTGTCAGTGGGATTCAGGAGGTCCTCGAAGTATTCCTTCCACCGTCCGGCTGTAGCCTCAGTTGAAGTCAGCAGCACCCCAGCAGTCTTTTTCCATAGCCTCACTGAACTCCTACCACACCCGAGTTTTTGTTTCAGCCACTGCCGGAGCTGCATTCCGCTAGGCCTGCTGATACCTGTCGCCTGCCTCCGGAGTCCCACAAGCTAACCAAGCCTGATAGGACTCTTTCTTCAGCTTGATAGCTCCCTTCACCTCCGGTGACCACTATCTGGTTCGGGGGTAACCACCACGACAGGCACCAACCACCTTGCAGCCACAGCTATGAGCAGCAGCCTCAACAATGGAGGTGTGGAACATGGTCCATTCGGACTCAATGTCCTCAACCTCCCACGTAATGCTGTCGAAGTTCTGCCAGAGGTGGGAGTTGAAGATCTCCCGGACTGGGGCTTCTGCCAGGCGTTCCCAGTGCACCCTCACAATACATTTAGGTGCGCCAGGTCTGTCCAGCATCTTCTCCCGCCACCTGATCCAACTCACCACTAGGTGGTGATCAGTTGACAGCTCAGCTCCTCTCTTCACCCGAGTGTCCAGAACATACGGCCGCAGATCTGATGATACGATTACAAAATCGATCATTGACCTGTGACCTAGGGTGTCCTGGTGCCATGTGCACTTATGGACATCCTTATGTTCGAACATGGTGTTTGTTATGGACAAACTGTGGTTTGCACAGAAGTCCAACAACAAAACACCATTCAGGTTCAGATCGGGCAGGCCGTTCCTCCCAATCACGCCCCTCCAGGTCTCACTGTCATTGCCCACATGAGCGTTGAAGTCTCCCAGCAGGACTATGGAGTCACCAGATGGAGCACTCTCCAGCACCCTGCCCAGCGACTCCAAAAAGGGTGGGTACTCTGAATTGTCATTCGGTGCATAAGCGCATAAGCGGGGAAACTACCCTCTCGTCCACCGGTGAAAACTCCGACGTACAGGCAGCAAGCCGGGGGATTACAAGAATACCCACCCCAGCTCACCGCCTCTCACCGAGGGCAACTCCAGACTGGAACAGAATCCAGCCCTTCTCCAGGAGACTGGTTCCAGAACCCAGGCCATGCGTTGAGGTGAGCCCAACTATATCTAGCTGGTATCTCTCAACTTCACGCACTAGCTCAGGCTCCTTCCCCATCAGAGAGGTGACATTCCATGTCCCGATTGCCGGGGATCGGTCCGCCAGGGCCTCCGCCCTCGGCCATCGCCCGACACACACTGCACCCGACCCCTACGACGCCTCCTGCGGGTGGTGGGCCTACAGGAGGGTGGGTCCATGTAACCTCTCCGAGCACCACGGGCTAATGCCCGGCCACCAGATGCTCTCCCTCGCGCTCCCTCCCCAGGCCTGGCTCCAGGGTGGGGCCCCGGTAACCCTATCCCGGGCAGGGTAAACTGTTCCCTTGCTGTTACAAACATAGGGGTCTTCAAATCTGTTCGGGTAAAATTCTACCACCATGTGTGCTTTGCAACAAGGGGGAGCAACGCATTAGAATATTAGAGACCCCCACCCCAAAACAAAACAAAAAAACATCACATGTACAGACTCAACGACAGAGCCCTGCCATTAGAAAAGTCTGATTTTGGTCACACGATCCTATTCCCACACTACAGGTTGAGGCACAGATATGCCTCAACAACCCCACCCTGCCCAATTAACTCAATCATTTCTTTGCTTGGTTTGAGTGGCCCTCCTGTGCAACTGGCAATCAGATGCTGATTGAATGGGAGCGAGAAGTAGAGCCTCGATAATCCATGGAAAGCTACAGGGCCCGACAACATCTCTGGGCAGGTCCTGAAGTATTGTGCCGAACAAGTAAAAGATGTGGTCGCAAACCTCTTCCACATCTCTCTCAACCAGGCAGTAGTACCTGCATGCCTCAAAAGAGCTACCATCGTCCCAGTGCCACAGAAGCACAGCGCGGTTGATCTAAATGACTACTGCCCCATGGCAGGCCCCACAACCTATTCCTTAACATAGAAAAAACAAAGGAGATGGTGATGGATTTCAGAAAACCCAGCAGACAGGCTTACAGTCCTCTAAACATCAATGGGACTGCTGTGGAGAGGGTCAGCAGTTTAAAGATTATGGTGTACAGCCTCACCTCCTGGTTTAACAGCTGTAAGAACTGTTTGAAACATCAACTGAAGTTGATTAACCCCTTAACTGGCGGCTACAAAATCATGAAAAAGCATACCCAAATTAAATCAGCTGCTGTTCCTGACTTCTTTGGAGTACATGCAAAAGCTTGATCTCTTTGTAAAGAAGACAAGCTATATTTTTCATTTCTGCAGTCAAAAATGCTGTAACTGTAATGAGTATGTAGCTATTAAGTTTGGAACACAGAAAAATTAGACAATTTTTACCTCGCCTGGATTTTTCCTGTTAGTTTTTATCTAATTACACACTGAGTGTAGAAGGTATGGATTGGAAAATATAATGAAGCTGTAGAATCAAGTCTTTTTACCATGTATTTCAAATTTTATCAAGATAGCACAAAAACCTACTGTTTTGTAAAGGTTTTTGTGTGTTGATCTCAGGTGTGGTCTTGCTTGTGCCATTTGGAGATGGCCAAGTGCCACATGTGAGCAGCCTTTGTTATCCAAACTTCAAATGGCTGTAACTCATCAATGCTTCAACATACAGTCATCAATGAGGACTCTAATCAAAGATACTACCCTGAGGAATCCTCTGCTATACACAGTTACTGATAGTACAAATTAATTACAATTATAGACATATAAATCAGAGGTTGCCCTGATTTGTAAAAGAAGGAAAATGTTAGGCCTTCATTCACAACCCCCCCCCCCCCCCCCCAGTCTATTTTCAGTGATTCCTTCACACACCCAAAATAAATAAATTATATATTGATCAAAAGTTACAGTAAATGTAAACACTACATATACACATAAATAAAAAACCACAATCCTCCCAATAGTCCTTCTCTGATACACAACTTACAACCCCCCCACCCCCACAAACAAAACGTACACAAAGCCCACCACAAAGCATAAAGCTTTCTGTAAAACTTTAGACACTTAACTGGTCAAAAAAAGGCTCTGAGCCTTTGTCCTCCTCATCCTTATTACATCTAAACGACATATAATACGACGACGAGCTGAGAATAAAACGTAACACGTACCGTGGTTCGCCGTTGGAGTACAGCTGTTCGTTCGCGAGATTCCGTAAAACTGGTCGAATCAGCGATTAAATCCTCTAAACAATAATCCACTCTCGTGAGTCATTTCGTCACTTCGTTGAATAAATACAGTCTGTTTTTGATGCATTCCGACAATCCGTTGGCGAGAAAAAGCTTTGTAAACACTGTTTACGCACGACTGCACACACACTCTCACTTGCACTGGTTACGCAGGGAGTTTATGGTTTCATATGAAAACCCACCCCATAGCGCCATATACCCACGTGTCAGGAATTTTATTGGCTATACATCTGTGGTTTCGGATTTTGGGTCAGAGTCGACCAATCAGAACGATTGGACAAGATTTGGGGGCAGGTCCAGAAAAGTCACATGACACTGTCTGGTTATTATTGGCTCTGGAAAACCCATTTCATAACATGATTGGACAAATGAGGTGTCAATCCAATTCTGAGGGTCTAGTCTGTCATATAAAAGCATCGTAAGGGCGAACGGCAGCGTTACTGTGACGCTATGAGACTTCAAAGTCGGAAATCGCTACAGAGGGCCCGAGGGCGGGCCCTTGCCAGTTAACAGGTTAAGAAAGCCTGAAGGATTATAGGTGCCCACTCCCCTCGTTGCTGGACATGTACAGCGAGAGTTGCAGCCATAGTGGGTCAGACATCCTAAAAGACTCTTATCACCCATCTCAGAGCCTGTTCTCCCTGCTACCATCTAGGATAAGGTTCATGAGCATCAGCTGTAGATTCAGCATACTTTTCAACAGCTTTTTCCCACAGGCTGTGGGGAAAAGCTGTTGTGCAAAACACAAGTTGTGCAAATGCTCAATTTTACTTGCACAGTACAGCATATATACTTCAACACTTAGGCTCTCACTACTCTGTGTGAATGCTGCTGGCCTCTGGCCTTTAATTGCCGTTTTTATATCTTAGTAATTTATATTTTAATCAGATTGTTTTTAACTTTAGTTTCACGGCTTCATTCCAGGCGAAACACCATTTTGTGTCTGTATCATGTAATGGCACAAATGACAAAGAATCATGAATTATAGTAAATTAAGTCCTTCTCAAGTGCCCACCAACAAGACAGAGATAATTCTTGTCAAATTGTTTGCTCATGATGAGTTCATAATGATTGAAAATGAAGCCAGCCAATGTCTACATAGCAGGTGTGGGCCGTAAAAGGATGTCAGAACATTAGGCACCCATCCATCCATCCATCTCCAAGTTGCAGGGGCAGCAGTCTAAGCAACCAGTTGTGCCTCTCCCAAGGCAGATGACAGACATAAGAGGATGGGTGCCTGTGTTTAACTTTGCTACTGCTGCTACTTGTTGTATGTTGTATTTTGTTTGTGACAAAAGTCACCAGTGACTGAAATGACATGTGCAAAGGATATACTCTTGGGAATTATTGTATGGTCTTCACCTTACAATATAAAGCACCTTGAGGCGACTGTTGTGATTTGGCGCTATATTAATAAAATTGAATTGAAAAGTTTTACTTTAATCCGTAACAGCAGAGGGAATCCTGAAGTTTGATTTAACACAATCAGAAACATTGTTGCACCGGTATTTCCTGCTCTAACTGTTCACTCAGACGAAGAAAAAAAACATTCTTTACTTTGATCACATCGGAGCAAGTATTTCCCCTCCTCTTTTCTCTCTGACCCTGTGCCTTAACTGGGCATCAGTCTCAGGCCCCGTTTACACAAGAATGATCCAGTGGAAACTTTTTTTGAAAAGTAACCCTTTCAGATGGAAACATTTCAGAAATTATCTCCATTTACATGGAAATGCAAGACGTTGAAAGCGCTGTGGTTCCCATTTCCAGGCCAATTGGCGGTGTGGGTATAGGACAGTAGTCATCAACTACATTTGTCCAAGGGCCGGAATTTTTCTTGGCAGACAGTGTGAGGGCCAGGTTCTCTCGTAAAGTAAAATAATTTTAATATTGTATTCCAAGTAATATATAATGGTAAATAGACTAGTTCTTATATAGAGTATTTCTACTCTGAGCACTCAAAGCACTTATACAACACGTTGGCATTCACCCATTCACACTTCCATGTGTATCTATGCTAAGTGCTTACTGTCTAATATTCACATGCATTCATACTCCAACGGTTGCATCAGAGAGCAACTTGGGGTTCAGTATCTTGCCCAAGGACACAGGGGCATGCAGCCCGGAGCAGCCAGGAATCGAACTACCAACCTTCCGATTAGTAGGTGAACTGCTCTACCTCTACCTCCTGAGCCACAGCCACCTATCAATTACCATTTGATATATCAATTTTGCATTAAAATTTTTACTATTTTTAATGATGTGATGTGCAAGTCTTGCACTTACAGGTTCTTCTCGGTTATGTTGACGGTGGTTATGGAGACACCGCAGTTGTGTGCAGTTCTCATTCGGGCTGTACCTGGTCAGGCACAGCCCAAAGACACGACATGGACCTGCCCTCCTGTAGGCCCACCACCTGCAGGAGGCATTGTAAGAGTCGGGGATCACACTCCTCAGCCTCCCCAGTAAGGTCTATGCCAGGGTGCTGGAAAGGAGGGTCCGTCTGTTAGTCGAACCTCAGATTCAAGAGGAACAATGTGGTTTTCGTCCTGGTCATGGAATGCTGGACAGTGCTTTATCCTCTTGAGGATATTCGAGTGTGCCTTTGAGTTTGCCCATCCAGTCTTACATGTGCTTTGTGGACTCAGGGCTTTCAAATTATGCTGGCGCCAGGCACTTTTCCCACCTACTCCACCACTCTGCACCGTCTACTTTTTAATTTTCCTAAAAAAAAATTTTTGCGCCGTCTCCATTTCCAGAGCCATGCACTGTAAAAAAGAATTTGTTGACTCAACTTGACTCAGTCAAGTAAACTTTGAATCAGTTAAGTTTTGAAAATGTAAAGCTTCAAGTGAACTACACTTAAATAAGTGAGTTGATCCAACATGCAGTTTGTTGACTTTATATAAGAAGTTAAGTAATTTGGACTAAAAATGATTAGTTAGTTGAACTAAAAGCATGTAATCTGAACTTGATTTATATGAAAAGTTAAGTCAACAAAGTGCATGTTGGATCAACTCATTTAAGTGTAGTTCACTTGAAGCTTTACATATTCAAAACTTAACTGAGTCAAAGCAACAAGTTTACTTGACTAAGTCAAGTTGAGTCAACAAATTCTTTGTTACAGTGAAATAAGCTTTTCCAAAACTTACAATGAGAAAACTAATATTTACAAAACTACTATAATTTGACAATGAACAAATCCATCTTAAACATAATCATAATGCACACAAAAATATCTCAAGATGTATTTCAGTCAAGAATTTTATTGTATTAATGTCAACAAGTGACTTGTTCAAAAATCATAAATTCAAGTGTCTCAAAGACACAATATAAAATTAACTGCAGTATGTAGTAGCAGTAGATTTATAAAGCTCTTCAGTGATGTTGGCACCAAAGGACAACATCACGAGTACAGTTCCTTTAGGACAAGTGCAGAAACATCTTCCCATCCCTGAGCAGTTTATTCTTCAGAGTGGACTCCTGCAGTACACGAGTCAAAAGTCACTCCCATAAACAGGTGCTGAATTACCTCAAAAGTGTTCTTCAAGTCTTTTGAACATTCAAGGTTCAGAATGTTCAGCAGTCTCATCAGGTTCACAAAAGCATTGGGGGCATCATGCAGGTGACGTATGACAAGCTTTTCCTCGATTACAATGTCGACATCATTGTAGGAAGCTGGGGTGGCTGTAGCTCAGTAGGTAGAGCAGATCACCTACTGATCAGAAGGTCAGCGGTTCGATTCCTGGCTACTCCAGGCTACATGCCAATGTATCCTTGGGCAAGATACTTAACCCCAAGTTGCTCTCCGACCGTCCCGTCGGAGTATGAATGTGTGTGAATGATAGTTAATTAAAAAGCACTTAGCTTAGCAAACATGGAAGTGCTTGTATGAATGGGAGTGCATGGGTGAATGTAAACATGTTGTAATAGCGCTTTGAGTGCTCATACTGAGTAGAAAAGCGCTATATAAGAGCTAGTCCATTTACCATTTACCATTTACCATTGTCATCCTGATACACGGCACCGCCTTCAGGATACAATGTTTGAACCATTGGATGCACATGGTCCTCCAGAATGGTTCGGTAGTCCTTGGCAGTAATGCGCCCATCTAGCACAAGTATTGGGCCAAGGGAATGCCATGATATGGCAGCCCAAACCATCACTGATCCACCCCAATGCTTCACTCTGGGCATGCAACGGTCTGGGTGGTATGCTTCTTTGGGGCTTCTCTACACTGTAACCCTCCCGGATGTGGGGAAAACAGTAAAGGTGGACTCATCAGAGAACAATACATGTTTCACATTGTCCACAGCCCAAGATTTGCGCTCCTTGCACCATTGAAACCGACATTTGGCATTGGCACGAGTGACCAAAGGTTTGGCTATAGCAGCCCGGCCGTGTATATTGACCCTGTGGAGCTCCCGACGGACAGTTTTGGTGGAAACAGGAGAGTTGAGGTGCACATTTAATTCTGCCGTGATTTGGGCAGCCGTGGTTTTATGTTTTTTGGATACAATCCGGGTTAGCACCCGAACATCCCTTTCAGACAGCTTCCTCTTGCGTCCACAGTTAATCCTGTTGGATGTGGTTCGTCCTTCTTGGGGGTATGCTGACATTACCCTGGATACCGTGGCTCTTGATACATCACAAAGACTTGCTGTCTTGGTCACAGATGCACCAGCAAGATGTGCACCAACAATTTGTCCCCTTTTGAACTCTGTCACCCATAATGATGTGTGCATTGCAATATTTTGAGCAAAACTGTGCTCTTACCCTGCTAATTGGACCTTCACACTCTGCTCTTGCTGGTGCAATGTGCAATTGACATCATTAAGCTGATGATGACGATGATGGTGGGCCCTTTCTAAAAGACATGCAGCAACCTTTACAGCATGCACACTTATATAACTTTAACATCACATTACAGAGCCATCAGTACAGACAGGCGTGTGCATGTGTGCGCGTTCTCAGTGAAAAATGCAGAAACCCTTTCTGCAGAGGGAGGTGGAGCAGCCACGGTTTGTGCATTCATCCGAGACAGCTAGATATAAAGAAGGGAAAATTTATAATAAAGACAACATCCACTCACCAAAACTAACCGCAGATTTAATCAAATTTGACATTAAGTCAACAGGTTTTGCAAGCTAGCTAACCAGCGAGCAAACTTGTACTGCCAAAAGCCACAATGAACTAAACATGAAATATGCATTAAAAGTTGTGGTGACTGACTGAGACAGAGTATGGATGTTTAATGCTTCGGAATAAAAAAGCTAGAAATACTTTGATAATAACGTACAGTCCACTTCTTAACCAACATGGCTGCCAGGTTCTTCGCTAAATTTCAAATGTGTCCCGCGGCTGTGAGCATCATGTGACCATGACGTCATATTAAGGGCGCATGCGTAGTACATAAAATACTAATCCTAACACGATTTCTTTAGTTAACTGAACGGATTATTTTGAGTTTTTATGTATTTTTTCAAGTTGAAGTTGTTGTAACTCATCTTAGTTAGATGTAATGGGCAATGAGTTCACTCAACATAATTACATGAGCCCAGCTGACTAAAACCCCAAATCCCTTTTTACAGTGTGTGGATGCACATGGCAATATTTACATTCTTTCAGTCTGAGCCATTTGATTGGGTCACGACTGCCATGTGACTATTCATATGGTCTGCTGCCTCATGGCTTCTCATGCATGTAAGAGAAATAAGAGAAAACAGCAGCCGTCACAAGTGGCCACCAGGCATGGGGACCAGATGATTGGGCTTAAGAAATGTTCAAGCCCACGTCCGAGATTGAAAGTAAGTAATCTAGGTATACATGAACAATGCTAAGAATAGAATTCTAATGATCAGATGAGAGAGAGGTCGCCGGCCTCGTGGAATGCGATCTTCTGCATGATTTGATGATGAATTTCATAGCCGACCGTGCTGTTCATTCAGGGGCAAGTTTGATGATAAAATAATATGCATTAGCAGAGCTTCTGTACTTTTGAAGATTACCTTTCAAAATTATTTCAAATTAAACCACAACATTGTTTAGATGCATTGCATATAAGTAATGGTTTGTGAACACATCGGCCGTGGCATTTCTTCCTTTCATAGTAGAAGTTGTTCATTTATAGTAACTTTGATATATTTATGGGAGTACTGAATGAAAGTCTTTAAAAAGTAGTAAAATTTAAGGGATAGTACTCATAAAAGTGACACAGATGGGAAAAGAATTCTAGGGTCAGAGGTCGTACTCACACCATCATCCCTTGCTGACCTTTTATGTACCTTTACTCAGCTCACTGCAGAATTGCTGTCTGTGGTCGTCTTGTTGAATTCATGGTGTTTCCTTTCTTCATGCCACATTATAGGAAAAACTCTTTCAATTTGTATATCTTCTTGGGGGAGAAGCGAGGTTTTGATGAGTTCTTTCACAAAGTCAATCATGCCCTGCTTCTCCCATCCTTCTGGGACTTGGTAAATTCTGAGATTCTTACGACGCAGACGGTTCTGTAGGTCATCATACTGGTTAGTGAGCACAGCCTCCTGTCTCAGCAAGTACCAAAGGACTCGTTCATTTCGCTGACTAGCGTCTTCTGCCGCGCATTGCTCTAGGATACCCATACGGTCTTTAAAGCAGTGGTGGACAAAGTACTCAACTCTAGTACTTAAGTAAAAGTACTGATACTCGTGGTCAAATCTTACTCAACTACAAGTAAAAGTTGCTCAGTCAAAAGTTTACTCAAGTTAAAGTACTGAAGTACTTACTTTTAAAAATACTTAAGTATTCAAAAGTACATGCATTTAAAAATACTCAAGTATCCAAAAGTACAAATTATATTTTCTAATATCAGTACATTGCTGTATTGTTTTGAGTGCATTTACAGAACCTTGTAAGTTGTTGAAACCACCTGATGATGTACTGACATGTAGAACCACTCTGCAACCAAAAGTCTACACCACCTGTAAAACTTCAGCATAAAAACGCAATAAAAAAAATAGGACAACTCTTGTTTATGCCCCCCCCCCCCCCCCCAAAAAAAATAAACCAAACAAAAACAAAACAGGAGACTTTTCTCCCCACAAACAGTAACACTGGTAACTAAGAACTACCATACTTAACATAGATGCTTACAAAACAGTGAAAGCTCTGTACAGATTAATCTAGATCAGGGCTCTTCAACTCCAGAGCCCCTGTCCTGCAGGTTTTAGATGTGTCTCTGCTTCAACACACTTGAGTCAAATATAGAAGTCATTAGCAGGACTCTGGAGAACTTGTCTGCATACTGAGGAGGTAATTCAGCCATTTGATTCAGGTGTGTTGGATCAGGGACACATCTAAAACCTGCAGGACACCAGCCCTCGAGGCCTGGAGTTACCCACCCCTGCACTGAGTAGTCTCTTTCTCATTTGCCAGCGCTGGTGATCTGTGCTACCTCATCAGGTTTTCCTACTGTAGCGTATCTGGATAGCTAAGTCTATTGGTTGGTGCTACCTTTCGAAAATTGCTTCCAACATGTTTACACTGGCCGCTCAGTTACCAGTACCAGCCTCTTAATCAGATCAGTAGCTGGCTTCAGAATGGATACAGCCTTCTGCAACGAGAAAGTAGCCACCACTGGGTGTGTAATATTTGTTATTTTGGCGCTGAAACCGCGCCATAGTTTCCCTCTCACTTGTCACCAAGCTTACCACACTAATGGTCGGCTTTATTTCAATCATCAGTCATGGCATTAAACTGCAACCACTTAAACCTCAGTCAAAGTCATTTAAAGTTTTTATCTAAATTGAAAAAAAAAAAAGTTTGCTTACATACTTCAATGTGCTTTCTCAGGTTGGATGGCGAGTTTTTAAATGCAGAAATATAGTTTGTTCACGGTAAACACAGAAACATTTAAACTGATACAAACAATTTTTTAGTCCTGAAATCTCAAACAGCAAGCTGAGATATGGCCATGGGTGCGGTGGTTTCTCCGCTTGACTTTCTCCAACTGTCTCTATTGCTGATTTCTGTTTGAAGGAAAGCGGGAGCTCAGCTCAAGTCGATGAAGGTGTAATTCCAAATCCCAGGTGTGAGCGGAGACTGTGATTGGTTTCCTTTCTTGTGAAGATCATAGCGTGTGGCCATTTGCATTTCAGTAAAGAAAAATAGCAACAGCGAAAAGCTGTGCTGAGCCAAAAGGAACGAGTAACGACAATATTTTTAGAAATGTAGTGGAGTCGAAAGTACAATATTCGACTTTGAAATGTAGTGGAGTGAAAGTCATAAGTTCACCAAAAAATAAATACTCAAGTAAAGGAAAAATACTCAAAAAAGTACTTAAGTACAGTACTCAAGTAAATGTACTCCGTTACTGTCCACCATTGCTTTCAAGTCTTTACTTTACTTTATTACATTTAGCAGATGCCTTTATCCAAAGCAACTTACAATAATATTAAAAGCCAAAACAAAATAAAACATTAAAAGAGTTAAACATTAAAAAAACAATGGTACATTAAAAATGTATGTCTATACACATCAAGAGTAAATGTCTATTTAGTGCAGGTATTCTCCAAAAAGCTCAGTTTTTAGGAGTTTTTTAAAAACAGCAAGGGACTCTGCTGCTCTGGTGGAGGTAGGCAGTTTGTTCCACCATCTGGGAACTATGGAGCAGAACAGTCTGGATTGCTTTAGGTGGATGCTGGGTAAAGCAAGGCGACATTCAGTGGAGAAGCGCAAAGGCCGAGATGGAACATAGGCCTTCAGGAGCAAGTGCAAGTAGTGGGACGCCTGTTCTGTCATTACCTTATAGGCAATCGTGCAGGCTTTATATTTGATGCGAGCAGCAACCTGAAGCCAATGAAGCTCAATGAGCAGTGGGGTGACATGTGCCCGTTTTGGAAGATTGAAGACCAGACGTGCTGCTGCATTCTGGATCATCTGTAATGGCTTAATAGCACAGGCTGGAAGGCCCGTTAGCACTGCATTACAATAATCAAGGCACGAGATGACCACAGCCTGCACCAAGAGCTGAGCAGCATGTTGCTTTAGAAACGGTCTGATTTGTCTGATGTTATATAGCGCAAAGCAACAGGATCGAGCAACAGAGGCCACTTTGTGTGTAAATGATAACTGGTCGTCAAACATGACTCCCAGATTCCTGGCAACCTTTGCCGGAGAAAGTGAGAGAGAATCGATTGTTAAGGCCCTTTCACACCAGACGCGTAAATTCCGTGTGAATGTTTCGTGCGTTAAAAATATTTTTCGGACTCTCCTGTTCTTAATGCAGCCGTTCACACCGACCGCGTCATTTCACAGGACGAATTTGCGGCATTTATTTTTTCGGATCAAGTTCGATTTTTCTGACTTTCGCAAGTGAACAAACAGGGCTGACCAATCAGAGCGCTACATTTAGCAGCATGTGAGGTCATAGCCCAAAACGCGCACCGATGTACTGTATATACAGTGATGTGGGAACAATAAAATCATAATATTTTACCTCAGACACACAGCTACACGCTGCTCCGGGTCAGTCGGCTCTCTGATATTATCCTCTGCCTCCTCACATGTGATCCCAACTCGGCCAACAAGAGCTCAAACTGTCCCACTGACATCCTGAAATATGCGTGAAAGCATCCGTGATGCAGCTTCAACTCTGGGATCAAACCATGAAACTCTCCCTGCTGCTGCTTTCTTATGAGTTGGATGAACCCAGAATCTCTCTTTCTTCCTTCTCTTGTTTAGAAACATCAGGGCCTCATTACATCATTGCTTGATGTCGACTGCATTTTTTTTCACCGTGCGTTATATAGGGAGGATTTATTCGCAAAAACGCAACGCGTCCGGTGTGTATATAGGTTACACGACAGGTTCGCATCCGAAAGATTCGGAATTTCGTGTAGTTTTTACGCAGCGCATCCGGTGTGAAAGGGCCTTAAAGGTGAAATTGCGTTGGACCGACTGTTTTGTTTTGTTTTGTGGGGTGGCTGTAGCTCAGTAGGTAGAGCAGGTCACCTACTGATCGGAAGGTCAGTGGTTCAATTCCTGGCTACTGCAGGCTGCGTGCCAATGTATCCTTGGGCAAGATACTTAACCCCAAGTTGCTCTCCGACCGTTCCGTCAGAGTATGAATGTGAGTGAATGTTAGATAATTAAAGCACTTAGCTTAATTAATTAATCATGGAAGTGCTTGTATGAATGGGTGTGCATGGGTAAATGTAAAACGTGTTGTATAAGCGCTTTGAGTGCTCATATCTGAGTAGAAAAGCGCTATATAAGAACTAGTCCATTTACCATTTACCATTTTGCAGGAAACACCAGTGGTTCAGTTTTAGAAAGATTAAGTTGAAGATGGTGTGACTTCATCCATGAGGATATATCTGAGAGACAATGAGATATCCTTGCTGAGATCGTAGAGTCATCCGGCGGGAATGAAAGGTAGAGCTGAGTATCCTCGGCAAAGCAATGGTGGGAGAACCCATGAGAGGAAATAACTGGGCCCAAAGAGGTGGTATAAATGGAAAAGAGGAGGAGTCCCAGTACTGAGCCTTGGGGCACTCCAGTGGACAGTGGACATGATGAAGACAACTGTCCTAGCCATGACACTTTGAAGGAGCGTTCAGCAAGGTAAGATTTGAACCATGATAGCGATGTATCTGAGATACCCATATTGGAGAGTGTAGTTAGGAGTCGGTCATGATTGACTGTATCAAAGGCTGCTAACAAGTCCAGCAGAATGAGGGCTGAGGACTGTCCAGCAGCTCTGGCCGTTTTTAAGGCTTCGGTCACAGACAGCAGCGCCGTCTCAGTGGTGTGTCCCTTTTTAAAACCAAGGTAGTTTTAAAAAGGGGTCAAGGTAGTTATTCTGGGAGAGAAAGCCTAAGATCTGGTTATACACTGCCCTTTCTATGCATTTAGAAAGGAAAGGTAGTAGTGAGACCGGTCGATAGTTATCGACCAGGGCAGGGTCGAGAGAAGGTTTTTTTAAGTAGAGGTGTCACCTGGGCCTTTTTGAAAGTAAGCGGAAATTCACCGGTGGATAGGGAAGTATTAATTACATGCGTGATGACTGGAATAATTGTAGGTGCGATGGTTTGTAGAAGGTCAGTGGGAATCGGATCCAGAGGACATGTAGTAGGACGGCTATGTGTTAGGAGGGCCAGTGCTTCTTTCTCAGAGAGAGGAGTAAATGAAGTGAATGTACTTTCCTTGAATGATGAAGACAGAGGAGCAGAGACAATGGGTAGATCTGTGAACTGACTGCTGATGGCCGCCACTTTCCCAGAAAAGAAAGAGTAGGCAGAGGAGGAGGTGGAGGATTCAACAGCGATCTGAAAGCTGTGAATAATCTTTGAGAATCTGTCAGCGAGCTGAATTTCTCCTTGTAAAATTCAGTTTTGGCAATTGTGAGGTGTTCTGAGAAGGAAGCCAAAAGAAGCTGATAGTTAGATAAGTCGGACATGATGCCCTCTTTATGCCATTTCCTTTCAGCAGCCCGGAGTTTGGAATGTAGCTTCCGGAGGGACTCATTTTTTAGCCATGGCTGTGGCTTGCTAGTGTGGATGATACGAGATCTCAAAGGACAGAAACTGTCCAAACAGGAGCTCAGTGTGGAGCAGAGTGTATCTGTGGCAGCGTTAATGCTGAGAGAGGAGAGTGAGCCTAATGAAGGCATAGTAGTGGCAACCAGTGATGAGTACTGATCTACAGAGAGGTTTCTGAGATTGTGACTGAAAGTGACCATAGCTGGAACAGCAATAGGTTTTCTAGAAATGCGGATACTGAACTGAATAAAAAAGTGATTTGAGAGATGAAGCGGAGTGACCTTTAGTGATTCTGTATCACAATGACGTGTGAAAATTAAGTCCAGGTTTTTACCGGCTTTATGAGTTGGAGGACTGGGGACTAGCTCTAAATCAAAAGAGTGCATAAGAGATTTAAAGTCAGTAGAGCCAGGGCTGTCAAGGTGAATGTTCATGTCACCTAGAATGAGCATGGGACACTCATTCTTCGGAATGGATGACAGTAACATGTCTAGTTGATTTATGAATTCACCCAGATGTCCAGGAGGACGATAGATGACAATAATACTAAGTTTAACTGCAGCGCTGACCAATACGGCATAGTATTCAAATGAGGTATATGTAGTTGACGATAGTAAAGTAGTGTATTGTAAGCCATTAGAAATTAGCAAGCCTGTCCCCCCGCCTCGTCCGAATGGACGAGATGTGTGGCTGAAGGAATAGTTATTAGAGAGAGCTGCCAGAGTAGCAGTATTTTCAGGCTTGATCAAAGTTTCAGTCAGAGCCAGTATTTGTAGAGATAAATTATTAGCATGAGCTGAGAAAGTCCGCCTTGTTCACGGCTGATTGACAATTCCATAGCCCCACAGAAAGGGTAGTGGTAGTGGATGAGGTCAGTGTTATCGGCCTAAGATTAGCATGATTTTGATGCCTGTAGATTGATCTGCGCTTTCTGACCGACCAGGCGATAACGGGAATGTAATGATAGCACATACTGGACAGCAGACGGTAGCTGATGCGGGGCTTGTTAGTAGCTGATGCGGGGCCCGGTGGCTTCCGCTGCGGCGGGGCCCGGTGGCTTCCGCTGCGGCGGGGCCCGGTGGTAGCTGCTTCTACAACAGGTTCAAGCTGCTGTGTGCTGCTCCGGTTCTTCTTTCAAACTCGGGAGCAGTAGTTTAGTGAGGTGGAAGGAGGTCCCAGCACCTGGAAAGTCTCTGTATTACAGTTCCTAGCTCATCAGACTCACTGAGATGGTGCTGAGAAGGCTCAGCAGGCTCAGCAGGCAGCTCTCCACTGGCAGGCAGTTGTGTGGAACTGGTCTTGTCAGAAAGGGCAAAAAAAACCATGGTCCAGGCAGCCAACTGGCATCAGTTGTCGGGTCAAAAACTTTCTCCGCGAGATCCCCCACTAAAGTTGTCAGTCTTGTTAATAAGGCCTTTGTGTCAGAAAAAGAGCTCTGTTTTTTTTTTCCCTCAGCTCCCTTAAGTTCGCGCAGAACTTCCGCTACATCAGGATCTTTAGCCTCATTAGCTTTATTTCTCTCGTTTGCCGTAGTGTTAGCCTGTTGCGGGTCTCTTTTCTCTTTAGTCTCTTTTTGGTTGCTTTGTTGTTTACCAGCGGTGTTTCTTGTAGACATGATTGTCTCTTAACGTTTCTTGTAGGAGTATGTCCAATAATTCGTAAAATTTGCCAAATAGTCACCAAGTTCATGGGAGCCAACTTTCAGGTAAACAGGTTTTTTGTGAAGGAAGACACCTGAAACACTTTAATTAAAAAAGTAAAACATTTAATTTATTAAAGGATCAGAAAAATACACATGCATGTGGGGGACTCTCTCTCTCTCTCTCTGAGCCCGTGTTCCTGTCTAACCAAAATATTTTTATACTCTTGTTATCTAAGCATAAACAATCTCTGGGCGCTATGAGTTGACCTTCGTCATCCAGGCTCGTTCCAGCTGGTTTTTCATGACTCAGATTCCTCTCAGTCATTGGCACATCTTCTTCCTGATGTTCTAATTTAATCAATACAGTGAAATCTTGTCCAGATTAATGACAGAACATGGTGACATTGGCAATGTTCTAATTGTACGTTCGGTGGCCGGTCCTCGAGATAAGATGCTCTGAAAGAGAGAAGTTAGTCTACTACTTTCTGATCAGTTGCTCTCTGTCTAATGTATTATTTAATTGTTTATTATTTGGTTGATCCACTGTTTATTAATTAATTTACTGGAGTTTACCTTTAAACATTTGTCCTTTATTCACTGAGTAAAAAATAATCCCTAACAACTCCCTCCTTTTTCACACCATTCAGGTGTGAAAATTTAACACCCCTATGGTTATTAACCTATTGATTAAAACTAAAAACAACATGAAAACAAAAAAATGGCATGATTATAATATATTTTAAAGCACAATAAGTCACTACAAGCCAGAGTTGCTCTCATGATATTTCTGTGAACCACTGACTTCTGTAATCAGTGTTTACACTTTGACAAGGTCACACACACACACATATTTGTTAGAGACAGACAGAGCAGCTCCCTTTTTCAGTAAAGAATGGAAAAACATATGAAAAGCATTCTAAGACATAATTATTATTAGCACTCCTATTTCCCCAAATCACCCTCCTTTTCTATAAAGTAAGACCAAACAAACAAAAATGCCAAACAAGTGGACGAAAGCACGAGACACAAGATCATAAAACATAACCTCAGAACATATCTGTTTAAAGCACATCACATGAAACAAATATTTATTATCACCCTTTCTTAAATTAGTATTTATTTGCTGAATAATTGATCCTCTCGTTACAGGTTCAGACCCTTTTTTATGTCTTTTCCCAGGTGACCAATTCCTAGGAGAAGAGGAAAAGTTAGAATTTGTCCATTTGATTTCCCAAAACATTTTCCCATCATTAAAGATACAGGATTTATTTATTTGAGTTCTCTACTAATTTTGACACTGCTCTGGAGAATTGAACTGCTATGGTTAAAGATTATTTAGACTGAGTAAACAATCTGTCAATTTATTCTGCTGTTAATGATGTTCAGTTCTATCACTAAGTTTTCCAATCAGCATCTGTAAGGTTAATCAACATTCCTGATTTGATATTTTAATTAACCCAATCTAAGTTTTGTTTAATTTTGGCCCAAAAGACATACAGTGACACAAACTCTGCTGCTGTACCTTAAATTTGTTAAGAACTCCACCAGGAACTCTTAGGCATAAAGAAGCCTTTCAGGCTGATTGTTTTATTACAACCTGGACTAATTCAGACACCATCCCATTTTCCCAAGACTCCCATCCTCCACAGGTCAGCCCTCTGTTTGGCAAACCAGGGATTTTTAGTGCCCTTTATACTCTGATAACAGGCCATCACACTGAGATGTTCCCATCTACAGTGTGATGGACAGATGTTCTAGTCCGAGGCAAAACATTCCCTGTAAAAGGCACATTTCATTATCAGGACATAGCAGGGAGCAGTTACTGGTATCTTTGAAAACTAGTCCAGTTGTACTGATTTTTTCCTACTGTCTTTAGTTTGAAAATTTGAGTCTGAACTGCAGGCCTTTGGGGTCAATATCTAAATTTGAAAAGAACCTGTGGTCTGATCTATTCAACATGATTTTATTTATTAATTTTACCCACTAAATATAACACCCCGACTCAAAGACTATCAAATTAAAATCTACACACTACAATTTGCCAAGAGACATATTTAACAGCAGAAGTGTATGTTTGAAAAATCTATTATTCAGTGTCTTCATATTAAAGATCTCTTGATTAGTTTAACCCAGTCTAAATGTTTCAGTTCTAGAAATGATTCAGTTTATTCAGATTAAAAAAAAAAATGAACGAATGCTCTGAAATCAACACTTAACACAGATTTAGGTCAGAAACCAGGCAGAATAAATACATATGCTAAAGCTCACACAGTCTATGATTAGTCATCCTAGAATCCTACAGTTTAAATTTGCACATGGGTACATGTGTTATACCTATGGAATAAAATAAAAACAAAAACGCTAAAGACTAAAGGTAGAAGCAAACAAAGAAAAACAAACATATATAAGATTCTGACACCAAGACCCAACAATACATTGCTTTGGCACTTCAACAGGGAGTTTTTGGAAAAAAGCCAGATTTGGATTTGTTCTTTACTTTTTCACTTAATTGATAAATTTATAAAGTTTTAGAGTAGCTCCCTCCTTTTGGCTTCCAGAAACTCCCAGTAAGCCAGGTTTAAGACTTTACTGGCCAATTCTGACCCCCAAACCTTATATTTGACATTTCAGAATTTAGCCATGTGCTTCTTGCTGTGAGTGCCTCGCTTCCACATCGACTGAATAAGAATTAATATGGATCTGGCAAACTGGGCCCTCAACACCACTGATCGCATTTTCTCTACTATGAGATCGGGGAAAGGGGAGCCCGCATGTCCTAGTGCAACAGACCCCGTTGGATACGTAGTTGACTCGCGGAGTTGTATAGAGACCTGCGTGTCTTTCAGCTCTGTCGGTTGAGGACGTGGAAGACGTATACATATTTGGCTTTTTAGTGACGGGGTCTCTCCTGTCTGGGCTTGGAGGATATCTGCTTTACCGGGAAATTAAGAGAATCTGGGGAGCAGTTCGGCATTTGGCGAGACTGCAAAACCAGATGGATGGGCTATGCAGAGCCGTACAGACTCAGACTCAATACCTGATGGACCTGAGCTGCAGGCTGGATGGTCGCAGACCTGCAAACATGCTCGCAGGTGGAAAGGATTAGATCTGGAGATAAGGGTACAGTTCTGTACAGCGAGGTTGGGCACCGAGCAAATTTGGACCACTGGATATACTGAGAGTGTCCCAGAGAAACTGAAGGCTGCTGAGAAAAATAACAAGGCAGTCTGTCCCAAAACATTTGTATTATCAGGAATTCGGCTCCCTAAGCCGGCCTTGAGGCTGGTAATCATATCTCTCCGGGTTGACGTGACAGCAGATGCACTCCCCCACCCCTACCTTCCTTCTGTGATTCGTGTGAACTGGGATCTGGACTACCATGATTGCTGACGTGCGTCCATCACTATCAGCAAACTGTTTAGGCGGGAGCTAGGTCCTGGCTCCACAATGCCCTGACCCTCTCGTCTTCTGTTGGCATCCCCACCCCTACCCCTCCCGCCCCACCATTTTGCTATCCCAGGTTTTGAATGTGCGATATGCTTTTGCTGAGTGCAACCAATTGGATTCAGAAGTTGCCTGATGACTGCTAATGACTAAAAAGAGTCCACCTGTGTGTAACCTAATCTCAGTACAAATACAGCTTTGCGGCCTCAGAAGTTGGTTAAGAGAATATTGGGGAGTAAACAGCATCATGAAGTCCAAAGAACACACCAGACAGGTCAGGAATAAGGTTGTGGAGAAGTTTAAAGCAGGCTATAAAAAGATTTCCCAAGCTTTGAACATCTCACGGAGCACTGTTCAATCCATTATCCAGAAATGGAAAGAGTATGACATAACTGTAAACCTACCAAGACAAGGCCGTCCACCTAAACTTACAGACCGAACAAGGAGAGCACTGATCAGAGATGCAGCCAAGAGCCCCATGGTGACTCTGGACGAAATGCAGAGATCCACAGCTCAGGTGGGGGAATCTGTCCACAGGACAGTGTCAAATGATGTCAAGTGAAGAATGAGATCTTGATTGCCTGCTAGCCTAAGCTTGGTGCTGAATGTACAATCATAATTCAAATTTATAGAACCGTTAGAGAATAAAGTATATGATTTACGATCAAATGATGTGTGTAAGTGTAACAGAAATAATGGCTGGAGCAGTGTTTTGAGGAAATTGTGAAGTCCTTGAGCTAAGGGTAAAATGAGGAACTGAAAGCTGTTGCCTGGAGATGCGCAGAGCAAAGTTAGAAACATGTTCAGACATGTCCCAGGAATGGAAAATACTTAAAATCTTATATTAGATGAGAAATGAAGTAATGTCTAAGTCAAACACCCTAAAAGGATATCAGGAATGGGGTGATAACTGTCATGATGATGTTTAGAAAATAGGCTGTGTCTTAGAATTAAGATATATAAAGAGGATGCACAGGAGCAACAGTCGAGAATCTTGGGAGCCCTTCCCAGGACCAGGACTGATCTGCAGAATGGACAGAGCCAACCCAGCTGTGGACAACTAATCGACTTAGAGTGGTTTTGAGTGCATCCTCCCTGCTTTTTCAGATGAAGATTGGAAGTACCTAAGCTGTTAGATTTCTATCTCCTGGATTTCAAGGAGGATATCTACACAACAGTAAGGATTATAAAAGAGGACAGTTAACAGGAGGAAACCAACACCTTCCTTTTTGGACTTATCCTTTTTTACCCACTTCACTGAGGCAGAACTGGACTGGACATTGGGTGTGGTCGCTTCGGCCGAGTGACTCACTTGAAGTCAGTCTTTTCAAAAACATTTCAAACCCCCTCCTCAACAACCCAGCTCATAAGTATCCACTTTGTCTAAGATTAAGTGATTGATTTATATTGATTTTGAGATCTGAATTTTGAATTGATTATTGCATGTTGAGAATTGATTGAGAATTGATTTTGAGCTAATTGCAAACTGCTTGAGCTGAAACCTGCATAATAAAATTTGACTCTAAAAAGTCAGTATAATTCTCTTGAGAATTATTTTCCCTATTAACTGTACATCTATGTCCATGCAACAGTAATACGCTAGGCAAGTTAAGCTCTAACATCTAGATTCTGTTTTGGTCACACTAGTCTCCAAGTGTCTACTTCAACCTTACTTATGTCCCTTGGGCTCACTGTCCGAGCCGATAAATAGAACCTGGCTCGGTTCCAAGTGCACTGATCGAGGGGTGAGCCACTATAACTAATTTGGACTATATTTCGGGGTCGACTGTGTGAGCCTTCCTGATCGGCAGCATCGGAATATAGAGGAAGCGGGGCAGATGTTAGGATTATCAGTGGTTAGAAGCCAGGCGAGTCACCCCACCACAGCTTAAGTAGTGTCACAGAGTTTCAGGAGAGGGTAATACCCCGCTGACCTGTGGCCTGGACCCTATAAAACGGAGTAGCTGTCACAGAGGTAAAAACCTGTGGGATCAAACAACAGCTATTAGTCGTGCAATACACAAATGTGGTCTTTATGGAAGAGTGGCAAGAAGAAAGCCATTGTTACAAGAAAACCACAAAAAGTACAGTTTGCAGTTTGCCAGAAGCCATGTTGGGGACATAGCAAACATGTGGAACAAGGTGCTTTGGTCAGATGAGACCAAAATTGAACATTTTGGCTAAAATGCAAAACACTGTGTGTGATGGAGAATTAACACTGCACATCACTCTGAACACACCATCCCCACTGTCAAATATGGTGGTGGCAGCATCATGCTCTGGGGCTGCGTCTCTTCAGCACGGACAGGGAAGTTGGTCAGAGTTGATGGATGGAGCCAAATACAGGACAATCTTGGAAGAAAACCTGTTGGAGTCTGCAAAAGACTTGAGACTGGGGCGGAGGTTCACCTTCCAGCAGGACAACGACCCTAAACATAAAGCCAGGGCTACAATGGAATGGTTTCAAACCAAACATATTCATGTGTTAGAACGGCCCAGTCAAAGTCCAGACCTAAACCCAATCCAGAATTTGTGGCAATATCTGAAAACTGCTGTTCACAAATGCTCTCCATCTAATCTGACTGAGCTTGAGCTGTTTTGCAAAGAAGAATGGGCAAATATTTCAGTCATTAGATGTGCAAAGCTGGTGAAGACATACCCTAAAAGACTTGCAGCTGTAACTGCAGCAAAACGTGGTTCCACAAAGTATTGACTGAGGGGGGCTCAATACTTTTGCACACCACACTTTTCAGCAGGGTTATAATAGTTTTGGATTTTACATTATAGTTTAGTTTTAGTTAGTTTTTACTTTTTTTTCTCTAATTCAGTTAGTTTTAATTAGTTTTCAGAGTGGTTTTTCTCGTTTTTTTTAGTTTTTATTTTTGGTTTCATGCTTAGTTTTAGTTAGTTTCAGTTAGTTTCAGTATTAGTATTTTCATACCTGATCAGGTGCAAGACTCAAGGCGCAAAAGTGACTATTGTGTAATGAAAACTTCACAAAAGATACCGTTTAAAGAAATATATTCAACACCCAACAGTTTACAAGACATGCTAAATGTGTGTAATATTAAGGACACACATGAACATCAACAGGGAGAAACAAAGAAAAACATGAACTCCCAAACTCAATAAATTCTACAATAAACTCCACAATAAACTTCAGCATCAGTGCAGTAGATTAACAGCACCTACATGTGGTGTTTGACAAAAACAAACTCTTTGAAGGAGTCAAAGCTCAAATCCAGCTGCATCCTGATGTTCTCACCACCTGAAGCTGCTTCTCTTTTGGAGCTAGCTTGGTTAGATGCTGCTAATTAAACTTGCAGGGTCTTTGCGGCCTCTGTACACAACCTACGGAAGTGTCCGACCTCATGTCCACATTTATGCTTGTGTAGCTGGTGTGTGTGTTAATTACCTTGTGGTTGTGTGCAGGTGTTTTATATGCGGTGCAGGCTGGGACTTCTTTTTTGGTCTTCGCTCTTTGTGCTCAGTTTTTTGGCTGCAAACATATTTGTCCCTCTTTTTTTTCACTTTCTTCATTCCTTCACGTCCATCCTGATAGTTTCAACAGTCTCCTACCAGGAATTTGCTGACAGTTGTGAGTCCTTATATTGATGCTTTGATTATTATTCCTGATTGTTATATTCTCACTGATAAAGTAGCCGGAAACGCACAAGGACGCAACAGTTTGAGGTGGACTTTGATGTTGCTGGTTTTTCCTGACTGAGAAGTGTTCCGCACATTTTTCATCATCCACAACAAGACTTTCGATTCTATCTGTGCTCTTGTACTCAAAGAACCTCCATACGGGACTCTGCCGCTTTCTCGGCAGACCGCAGCCATTACAGCGCGGTGAGCGCACGCACATTCGCACTCACACAGTTGTCCTATGGCGCTCCCAGCTTAAACTCGGAGAGCGGAAAAAATGATTTCATATCAATCCACAAGGCTTAAAAAAGAAAAAAAACAAACAAGTAAATGAAAGTCAGTTTATCGATAATTTCAGTTAGTTTTAGTTAGTTTTGTAAACTCACAATTCAGTTTTAATTAGTTATCATTTTTTCCTTTTAATTATAGTTTTTATTTATTTCAGTTAACGACAATGTTTTTTCAATTTCAGTTTTCGTTATTTCGTTCGTTTTTGTTAACTATAATAACCCTGCTTTTCAGTTTTTTATTTGTAAAAAATTTTTTGGATCATGTATAATTTTCTTTCCACTTTACAATTGTATACCACTTTGTGTTGGTCTTTCACATTAAATTCCAGTGAAATATATTTATGTTTGTGGTTGTAATGTGACAATATATGGAAAAGTTCAAGGGGTATGAATACTTTTGCAAGCCACTGTGCATCAGTTTCTCTTAGTTTGTATTCTTATTAGTATATACAGTTGTTTCTTTTTCCTTTCCTATATGATCCAGTTTTGGAATTGTTTCCTGGATTTCTGACCTTTTGTTCTCAGATGTATAAATCAAACAAAGGATTTATCCAAACTTCAACTTTACTTAATTAATTTAACGGATGTGTCCCATTTGTTTTTATTTACTACATCCTTAATATTTGTCCTTTGATCTTTATACGGGTACTTTGAGGATTTCATCCTCTTTTTGATTTACTGCAGTATCAGCCTTCTTGTTCACACACACTCACAGATGAATTAGAGGTGCTGGCAGTCTGTACAGCTTATCACCACTTAATCCACCAACTTAAATCATTCACAGGCCTCAATCATTTATACTTTTAGTTGCAACCGTCTACTAAAACACATTTTCTAACAATTTCCTTCTGTATTTTAGTCTGTATTTTGTTCAGAAAAAACACTTTGTAATAGTTTTTTCCTGCCAGCGTATATCATGAAAGCTTAACAAAAAGATTTATAATGCTCAATACTTGTTTTGTCTAAGACACACACAGCTTTAAGTCTATTCAGCAAAATGCCATCATTTTAATGTCTTTCATCTGGTTACAAAGCCACTGTGAAGGCTTTGACATAAAGATTGGCAGTCCCAAGTCTATAAAGCATCACCATTCGCCATCTTTCATCTGATATTCTCACACAACTATTCTTTAATGTGCACCAGCTTTTAGGAATTATTTCTAAGTAAAATAACTTTTCATTCCGCCACTTGCACACTCTCCATGGTTTTAATAAATAAATTTCTTTTCAACAGTCTAAATGCTGAGGTGCAGTTTTATGTTTCAGGTATATCTCGAACTCCTTATCTCGACTTCCTTATACCTTCATCGCTAGTAGTCTTGACGTCCTTTTACTCTTCACCCACTATTTTAATGCTTAATATTTATCCCTTCTTCTGATGCTTCAATATTGAATAAGTTATAAACAGTTTATTTAACAGATTCTCTAAAATGTAGTCTCTCGTAACCTTACCTCCTCCTCACTCACAAAATTTAACACTCAATTCTGCAGAATTCGGTTATTTAAACAACAGGTTTCTGCTTACCTTATGAAGATAAGATCCCGAGGTGAGTTGCAGGTCTTTTTCCCCCCTTTGCTGCTCACTGTTCACTCTCAGTGGCTCCACTCTGCATCCTGCTGCAGCTTAAAAATATAATAATAATAATTTATTATATGTATATTTTTTTTATTAAAGTTTTTATTAAATTTTGAAACATTAACATAAATCAAGACAACAAACAGAACACAAATAAAAAAAAACAAAACAAAAAAACAAAACAAAAAAAACAAAACAAAAAAAAAGTGAGGGACAAGAACACATTTATAAATTATAAGCTAATAATTGCACCACAAGATGCTTCAGTCTGTAAGGTAGTTCACACAGCTACAGTGTTGTAGACATAGGAATGAAGATGGTAAATGGTAAATGGACTAGTTCTTATATAGCACTTTTCTACTCAACATAGGACTCAGAAATAATTGAGTCCTATGTTTTTTCATCAAATGTGCAATCAAGATCTCTTTCCCATATTTTTTGAGACTTTTACACATAGTATTTTTGACCCATGGGCACACATTGTACCATCTTGATGCCTTGTTAAGAATAGATGGCGATCCCAAAAAACACTCTATCGGGTTTTTCTCTTGAGGGGAGTTTATTCTGTCTTTTATACAATCTCTAATTTGTAAATATCTCCAAAAGTGACTGCTTCCCTCCAGCTTAAACTTTCCTATAAAACCCTTATATGACATAAATGTGTCCTCTTCATATAAATTACCAATTATTCTTATATCTTTTTTTAACCATTGTGGCCAATAAATTGCTTGTTTGCCAATTCTGATTTTTGGATTGTGCCACAGGGAAGAATATCTTTGGAGATATGGGGAAATATTATACTTTTTGTGTACCTCTTGCCATACCTTCTTTGAAAATATCAAAATAGGATTATCCAGCATGTTCCTATTGTGTTCTAGTTTTTGGGTTAATACCTCAATAGGGGTGAATGGGGAGGTAAGTTCTTGCTCAATTAAAACCCAGTCTAAGTCTGCTTTTGTCTCTGCCCAATGTTTACATAGCTTAGAAATTTCAAATGAGATACTGTAATGTTCTATGTTGGGTAGTGCTAGTCCATTTCTCGGTTGACACAACCTACTAATACTAATACAGGATCTGCCGCCTTTCCAAAGAAAATGTTTTCTCATATTATTGTATCTTTAAAAGAATTTGTGAGGGGATACAAATTGGTATCATTCCAGTATAATAATTAATCAAAGGAGCTACAGTCATCTTTATTATATTTATCTTGCCCCATAGTGTCAAATGCAACTTACTCCAATTATCCAAATTAATTTTGATTTTGATAAGCAAATTTTCCATGTTGTCCAGCATAATTTCATCAATATTTGAATTAAGTACTATTCCTAGATATTTCAACCCTTTTTGTAACCATTTAAAATTGAAGGCTGATATTGAATTAGCATTGCAGTTCTGGGAGACTGGCATTGCCTCTGACTTATGCAAATTGATTTCATAACCTGGAGAAATCTTCATTGACTTCCAACAATGTTGTTATAGAGTTAGCCAGATCTTGACACAGCACCAAAATATCATCTGCATATAATAATTTGTGTTTCCTCCCCCCTGTAGTCAAACCTCTGATTCTGGAATCCTCCCTAATCTTAATAGCTAAAGGTTCTAAGAAAATAGTGAACAAAAGTGGGCTAAGATTACAACCCTGATGGTCAGATCTAGAAATATTGAAAATCTGAGACAGCACTGCATTAGTAAAAACAGCAGCTTTTGGTCCAGAATACAGTGTCCTTATCCTCCTATAAAAATTGTCACCAAGTCTAAATTTTGACAAAGCAGTAAATAGGAAGCTCCACTCCACAGATAATAGAAATAATATGAACCCTGGAAGTGAAGAAGAAGTGTAGAAGTGAAGACTTCTACACCTCCCACAAGAGGTGTAGAAGTCTTCTCCTGTTATCAGCTGATGACCAATGCTTAATAAACCCCACCCGATCCTTATGAATAATCTGTGGCAACACCGTTTCTAATCTTGTAGCTAAAATTTTTGACAGGACTTTACAATCCACATTTATCAAACTCATAGATCTATAGTTAACTGGATCTGTCGAATCTTTGTCACCCTTTGGTAGGAGCGTTATTATAGTTTGGTTAAAACTTTCAGGGAGCGTACCATATTGAAAGGCTTCTTGATACACTTTAGTTAAAACTGGAGCAAGTATGTCCACAAACTTATGATAGAATTCAGCTGTAAAGCCATCGATACCAGGTGACTTTGCAGTTTTCATACTGGTAACAGCTTTTCTAATTTCAGCTTCTGTTATAGGTGCCTCCAATCTATTTTTTTCTTCCTGAGAGATTTTTGGTATGCTTATTTTATCAAAAAAGGACTCTTCTGCACTAGATACATTTTCAGATGTATCAAGATCCTCATAAAACATTTTGAAAACTGTATTAATATCAGAAGAAGATGTCATTAGCTTATCATCTTTTTTAATTGCTCTAATCACCCTCTGGTTCTCCAGTCACTTAAGTTGTCCAGCCAATAACCGTCCTGTTTTTTCTCCATTTTCATAATAATTTGTTCTAAGTCTAAACAGAGCGTATGCTGCCTTTTTATTATAAATTTCATGGAGATTAAATTTTAGTTGACATATTCTCCTAAACCTACTCTCATAGTTTTCTACCAGCTGTTTTTCCAAATCGTTTATCTGCTTTTCCAGAGTAAATATTTTCTCTCTCGTTTTACTTTTTTAGAACTATAAGCCAAATATTTACCTCTAACAAAAGCCTTTAAAGCCTCCCACACAGTGCCCAACTGATCCGTAGTTCCAATATTAACATTTAAGAAAAAAATTATTTCATCTTTTAATGTTGCCACAAATTGCTCATCCTGCAGTATATTTGAGTTGAGTCTCCATCTGCCTTGACAATTTTTTTCAACTTGTAAATCCATGTGTAACTCCACTGGTGCATGGTCTGTTAAGGCTATTACACCTATTTTGCAATCCACAACTAAATTAATGCTTATCACAGAAATGAGAAAATAATCAATTCAGGAGTAACTTTTAATGGGAGTGTGAGTAAAATGTATATTCCCTTTCCAAAGGGTGTATTAGTCTCCAGATGTCAACTAACTCAATTTCCTCCTTTAATAAGATAAGATAAGATAAGATAGTGTTTATTTGTCACATGCACAGTTATACACAGTACAATGCACAGTGAAATGTATTTTGTACCTGCAACCATATATACACACACATATAAATAAGAAGAATAAAAATAAAAAAAAGTAATTCACACTATACACTATACTCTATATACTATACACTATACACACTTTTTAAATTATAATATTTACATTGTGCAATAATGGTCCAGTTAGGGCTCAGAGTTGAGCAGACGGATGGCTTGTGGGTAAAAACTCTTCTTCAACCTTTCAGTCTTAGCCCTCAGGCAGCGGTAACGCCGGCCTGATGGGAGCAGGGAGAAGAGAGAGTGTCCGGGGTGGCTGGGCTGTTTTAGGATCTTCATGGCCCTCAGCCTGCACTGCTTGGTGTAAATGTCCTGCAGGTTGGGGAGGGTGGTTCTGATGGTCCGTTCAGCTGAACGGACCACCCTTTTTAGGGCCATGAAGTCCTGCTTGGTGCAGTTTCCCATCCAGGTGGTGATGCTCCCACGCATGATGCTCTCGATGGTGCAGGTGTAAAAGTTCCTGAGCACCTTGAGTGGGAGCTTGAAGTCTCTCAGCCGCCTGAGGAGGTAGAGACGCTGTCTGGCCTTCTTCACAGTGATGTTAATGTGATGAGTCCAGGACAGGTCCTGTGAGATGGTCACTCCCAGGTATTTGAAAGTGTCCGCTCTTTCCACCTCAGCACCACTGATGACAAGTGGATGGTAGTCCCTCTCCTGCTTCCTGCTGAAGTCCACGATCAGTTCCTTTGTTTTGCTGACGTTGAGCAGGAGGTGGTTCTCCTGGCACCAGTTCTCCAGGCGGGAGACCTCTCTCCTGTAGGCTGTCTCCTCATTGTGAGAGATTATTCCCACAACAGCAGTGTCGTCAGCAAACTTGATGATGACGTTGGACTCTGACGTGGCCTCGCAGTCATGGGTGTACAGTGAGTACAGCAGAGGGCTGAGTACACAGCCTTGGGGGGATCCAGTGTTGAGGGTGAGGGAGGATGAGGTGAGGTGACCCACTCGTACCACCTGTGGTCTGCTGGTCAGGAAGCTGTGAACCCACCTGCACAGGGATGGGCCCAGGCCCAGGTCCAGCAGCTTAGAGACCAGCCTGGAGGGAACTATGGTGTTGAATGCTGAGCTGTAATCTACAAACAGCACTCTCACATAGTTCCCCTTACCAGTGTCTATGTGTGAAAGGGTCTTGTGGAGGAGGAAGGATATGGCGTCATCTGTGGATCTGTCTGGCCGGTATGCAAACTGTAGTGGGTCGAGGGTGGTGGGCAGTGAGGAGGTGATGAATGTCTTGATGAGTCTCTCAAAACACTTCATCACCACAGAGGTGAGTGCTATGGGCCTGAAGTCATTGGGGCTGCTGGGGTGTGGTTTCTTTGAGACAGGGACTATAATGGACTTTTTAAAGCAGGTGGGAATCACACACAGTTTCAGTGAGAGGTTGAATATCAGTGTAAACACAGGTGCCAGCTGGTCAGCGCAGGTCTTAAGGACACGTCCACTAATACCGTCTGGTCCAGCCGCTTTCCTGGTGTTTACACGTCTAAACGCCCTCCTCACGTCGCGCTCCGTCACAGTGAGTGTCTCCGCCCCTCCGGCCGGGAGCGCAGCGGGCTGTCGGCTTCCCGACTCAAAGCGCGCAAAGAAGATGTTGAGTTCATCAGCCAGAGAAGCGTCGGCACTCACCGGGTGTGTGTGGTGCTTTGTAGTCCGTGATGGTGCGTAGTCCCTGCCACAGTCCCCTGGGGTCAGACTGTTGTAGTTGCTGTTCCAGTCTGCGGCCGTAGCGATGTTTAGCCTCTTTCACCGCTCTGCGGACGTTGTATGATGCAACCTTGTAGTCCTCCATGTTCCCAGAGGCGAGGCCGGAGTTGTAGGCAACGGTGCGGGACCTCAGGGCGTCGCGGACAGATTTATCCACCCACGGCTTCTGGTTGGGAAAAGTCCTGATGGTCCTCCTAAGTGAAGTGTCTTCAACAACTTTCCCAATAAATCCCACAACAGTTTCCGTAAACTCCTCGATGTCTCCGCCCGCGCTGCTGCGAAACATGTCCCAGTCGGTTGAATCCAACGCACCCTGCAGAGCGGCCTCTGTTTGATCAGACCACCGTGTCACTTCTCTCACAGCAGGGGGTTCCTGCCTGAGCCGTTGTTTGTATTTCGGCATGAGAAGAACAGAGGTGTGGTCAGACTTCCCAAAAGGCGGAAGAGGCTTTGCTTTGTAGCCATCTTTGAATGGAGAATAGCAGTGGTCTAGGGTCCTCTCTCCTCTGGTGGGGCAGTCGATGTGTTGAATCAATTCCGGTATTACCTTTTTCAAGTTTGCACTGTTAAAGTCCCCGGCTACGATGAGAGCCGCATCACGCTGGTTAGCCTGATAGGTGGAAATCGCCTCATGTAGCTCGGATAGTGTAGTGTTTGTGTCCGCCTGAGGTGGAATATAGACGGCGCTGAAGATGACCGAAGTGAACTCGCGGGGGCAGGTAGTGGGGACGGCATTTCAGGGTTAGGAGCTCCAGGTTAGGTGAACATGATTGTTTCAGAAGGACAACATTCCTACTGTCACACCAGTTGTTATTAATCATTAGGCACACACCTCCTCCTCTTGATTTTCCAGACTCACTCGTTCTGTCCGTGCAATGAACACTGAAGAACTCCGACGGCTGTACGGCGTGGTCCGGTATGAGGGGGGTCAGCCATGTCTCCGTGAGACAGATGATGTTGCAGTCCCTTATGTCCCTCTGAAACTGTATCCTGGCCCTGAGTTCGTCCAGCTTGTTATCCAGTGACTGGACATTAGCCAACAGGATGCTCGGCAGTGGCGTTTGGTGCGCTCTGCGCCTCAGCCTCTCTCTTACGCCGGCTCTTTTCCCTCGGGGCCTTGTCCGTGACCTGGTCCGTCCTTTGTTTGAGCTGGCCCACTGGAAACGCAGTATCTCCCGAGGCCAAGTCGGGTCGGGAGAAAAAGGTGTCAGAATACAGCCAGAGTGCTGTATTCTGATATTAAAAAGAGTCTGTCTGTCATACGTGATATGACACAGAGCAGGCGGAATTATAAAGTCCAAAATTAGAGCTAAACCTAATATATACAAACAAAGCGTAGGAGCAGGTACGACGGCTGCTGACCTCACCGGCGCCATCTTAAATTCTGGTATAGATCTGGTATAGAGCTGGTATAGATTTATTTCTAGTATTAGAATATACCTTTGCTCCACTCCTGTCTATAAAGTCATCAGGAACCTGATTAAAATATCCTCCCATCACAATCTGACCTTCAAAATTACCTATTTTTTAATAACTTTAGTCATAAAATTTGGATCTTCCCTATTGGGGGCAAATATATTGCATAATATAACCTTTACACCATTTATAAGTGCTTGTAGGCATATTACCCATCCATCACTGTCTTTATAGTCTTGTAACAATATAAAATTAAGTTTCTTAATAATAAGTATCATAACTCCACGGCTTTTGCTGGATACAGAGTTATGAAACACTTTCCAAACCCACTCTCGCTTCATCTTTAGAGCTTTTACTTCATTTCCGAAATGTTTTACTTGTATGAAGGCAATATCGGTGTTATGGGACTTGAGGTAGGTAAGAACTTTTTTCCTTTTAATTGGTGTATGACAACCATTTATATTCCAGGTTACAATATTAACAGCTGGTCTACTCACTGTAAGAACACTTCCCAAAACAATATCACAATAACAGAAAATAACACACTGCGCTAAAAATAAAGATAGCAGTGTAAAGGCCCCGCTGGCCTTGAAGTCCCATCTTATCTGGCCCGTGTGGGTTTTGAAGACGATCCCTTTTCACCTTCGTCGTCTGGGTCCTGACAGCACCCCAGTGTCCCCCACCCCCCGTCAGATGAAATAATTTCTCTGCTCTTCCACTCACTCCATTTATCCCGCATTCCGTCCTCCGCATTCCTAATATTCTCTCGGACAAAACGATCTGCCTCCTGCGCATCAGCAAAGCATAGCCGCTTTCCTCTCCATGTGAATCGCAGTGTCGCTGGATGAGCCATGTGCTTCACCTTGCATTGCCACAGCTCTTCCATTACCGGGAAGAACAGTTTGCACTTTGCAAAGCGCTCCTTAGTCATGTCCTCAAGAAACGATACCCTGCAGCCCTCCCACTCTATGCCCTTCTTCTTTTTGGCAATGGCTAGTATTTTTTCTCGAGCTGTATATCTGAGAAATCTCACCAATATGATGCTTGGAGGTTGATTAGGACCAGGGCGAGGCCTGAGGCTCCTGTGGCATCGTTCAATTGCATATTCGCGTCCCGTCAGCCCTAGTCCATCTGAAAGTATTTTCTGCACATACTCAGACAGAGCGTATTCAGTCTCTTTTCCTTCTTTTAGTCCTACCAGTCTGATGTTCTTTCGACGAGCCCTGTTTTCCTGGTCGTCTAGTCGTGTCCAGAGCTGCTCCACTTGTTTAATTAGTTTGTCACTGTTTTTAGCAAGTATGGCTGCCTGATCCTCCACGTCGGAGATGTGACTTTCAGTCTCCGTCAGCCTTGTTTGAATTGCACTCAGAGTTCTTCAGTTCCGTTGTATCGGATTTGATCAGAGTCACATCATTAGCAACACCATTTAGTGTTGCTCCGACTTTGACAATCTCAGCGAACAAGCTATTAATATCAGTTTTCTGACCTTCTTCTTGGCTAGCATGGCTAGTATGGTTATCTTCTCCAGGAGCAACAGTTAGTAGATGTGTCTGTACACTTCATTTTTTCTGACTGGTTGTCATATTCTAGCACAGTCTTGCTTCAAATGATCACTGGCATTAAGTAGTATGTTGGGAGGTGATGTTACCAATTTAGTTTTAAAATAATGTTGACGGGGGGTTTAGAGCTCTCCTACTGTGCCGCCATTCCCTTCAACCTCGCCACGTGACTCCTTTTAGTCATAAATTACTATTATTATTATTATGGGTCTGTTTGGTAGATTTCTTTGCTGCCTGCTTTCATAATAGACATACACACACACAGGTGTTTTAATGCTGCTGAACAAACATAGTGTTTTCATACTGTTCTCTTATTTTAAAATTGTGGTTTGTCCGTTGTACGATCAGATAAAAGGCCTCTCCAAACCAAGCTCCCAGGCTCAATTTCAACCCCAGCACACCCCTATCACTATCTTTAAGCACTATCGGTTCAAAATAGATGGGGAGGGGCATGGTTTAGACTTGGCCTTCCCTCACTGGTCCGTCCAGTGGCAGGTCCTTATGGCTCAGACTTCTTCCGTCAGCAATAAAAGCTCTGTAAAAGAAACACATCCCTTCCTGCCTCTACATCTCCATAATCATGACAAGGCAGTTTTATTCCACTTAGCAGCTGGGTGCGGTGACATCTACTCACCCTACTGTACACCTAATTGAGGGTTTTGCCAAAATATGTACAAGGATAAGATAAACACATTTTTCCCTGAGACCGGGAAAGCCATTAATAAGATAATCATAACTCTGAAAGGCTGTGATAGTCAGCCTGGCGACTACTGGTCAAGTATCTGTCTGCTCTCTAATTTAATTATTTATTTAATTATTATTTGATTCAGCCACTACTTATTATTTAATTTCTCTTATTTCCTGCAATTATCATTTTGTTGATAGAGTAAAAAATCAAACCCAACAATTGTTAGCGGAAGCCAGTATACCACACGGATAAAAAAGTTACGTGTCCATTACCTGCTATCTTTTCTTACATTTCCTGTCTTTACTGTAGAATTCAGCTAAACTGGTAGTGTTGGTGAATTAAAGTGCCTAGTGCTTAGCAATGTGAAGTTGTTAATTTGCCAATGAGTGTATATTTTCATTTTTGTTGTTTAGCCTTATAAGATATTATCTTAACTTGGACAATGCTATTCTTACTATTGCTTCTTTTGCTATGGTTTGCTAAAGGAGAAGCCTGGACCCTCTGCAGGGAGTGAGTCAGATCTCACTGGAAGAGGCTGTGAGAAGAGAAGACATTAATGTGGCGTTCATCTGTACTGAGAATCTGTCACATGAGGACAATATCAGGTAAATGCATATGAAGGGCAGCTGTAAAACAAAAGAAATTGTACAGTCAATCAGATAATCATGAGTACTTAAATTAGAGATGTGTGATATCTTAAGATAAACATAAGAAGAAAGATGCTGAGTCACTTTTCCTGGAATAGCAACCTCTGATAATTTTGCCACAAAAGGTGTCCAGTATGCAGGATATGTTAAATTGAATTAAATGGAGGAGCATCTTTTCTTTTCTTTTTTGCTGTTTTTCTTCTGCTTAATTTATATTTTCCCACATAAAATACAGTGCTGGGCAAAAGTCTGAAGTCACCCCTCATTGTGCAATTCTAATAAGCTTCTAACATGTTTTACTGTACTGGCAGTTTGGGATCATTGCCATGCTGAAAAATTAAGCTGTTGCTAATCGGATGCTTTTCAGATGGTACTGCATGTGACTCAAAATCTGTTGGCACAAGATCCCAAGCTCACCTGGATGAAATACCCCAAGCCAATAGAGAATAAAACAATAATTTATGTTTCCTGAAGGACAGGAACAAGGTACAACACACATAATATGGGCCCCTGTATGTCTCGACTGGAGACACCTTTATTCACGCCTTTAAGGTAGATGACCTGTGATGACATGTATGCAGCCCCCCACAAAACTCAGAATCTCAAATACATTAGAGCTATGAGCTGCAGGAATAACTTTAGGTAGATATGTGGCATTCTGGTGTAGTACAACCTTGAGGCCATCATGGGCAAGAGGGATGCACAGATAAAGCATGGTCACCCACTTGCTTCACAGAAGCCAAAGTGAGAAAAAGCATAGTCCTATATGAAAGAAACTTCATATCTATAGACTCGGTGGGTTTGAAAGGGGGACAATAAAGGGCACCAAAGTCAAGTCCCATGAGTGGATGTCACGGCATATTTTTTTATTTGTGAGGGAAGACATCTAAAACACTTCAGTTTAAAGTTAATATATCAAAGAATCAGAAGACTATATTGATATGGCAAAGGGGGAAAAAAAAAAAAAAACAACACATGTACACAGGCAATTTGGTTCAGGCAGTCACAGACCATCCCTGCAGTCTGGCTATCCTCCCCAGCAGAGCAAGGATTCTAGGTTAAACATTTTATTTTTCCACTATCTACAAGCACTATCAATTCAAAAACAGTTGGAGAGAGCCGTGGTTTAGACTTGGCCTTCTCAGATTGGTTCATCCACTAGTTGGTTCAGGCATCATGGCACAAGCTTCTCCTTTCAGCAATAAAAGCTCCGTAAAGAAACACACGCCTTCCCCTCTCACATGTTCCTAATCATGACTTGGCAGTTTTATCGTACTTAGCAACAGGGAGCGGTGACCTACACACACCCTTCCCTCCTTACTCACAGACGGACATGTTTTGGCAAAATCTGTAAGGATAAGATAAACATATTCTTCTCCGAGACCGAGAAGGTCATAAATAAGATAAACGTATCTCCCAAAAGGACGTGAAGTTGGTCTGGCAACCACTGGTCTCTCATCTGTCTGTGCTCTATCTAATGTATTTATTTAATTGTCCATTATTTGCTTCAGCCACTATTTAATTATTTTAATTCAGTCACTGTTGATCATTTTAATTCGACTACTGATCAAACCTTATTTGATTCAGATATTAATTTATCGATTGATCAACTACTATTTAGAACTTTGAGTCAACTGCTAATTATTATTTTAATTCAGTTATTAATTTAATCATCTGATTATTCACCATTTATTTAATCATTCAATTGATTAATTAATTAATTAATCAGTTCTTGGAATTTTATCCCAAAGCATTATACTTTTGTTCATAAAGGAAAAATAGTAAAAATAAGACCCAACAGGACATTGGATCTGATTGCAGGTCTCAGCTGACCAGCCCCTTTCAAAAAGCCTCTGGCAAGGGGAGAAAGTATTGGGAAAGACGGCGGTTGCACTGCATGACCCTCTTTTCTCCGAGTCTGGGTCCTTGGCGTTGCTCCAAGCCAACTGGTGTAGGACTTGACCTGGAGAGCAAGCTGCCAACTTGGGCTTCATATTGCATCTCGGGATGATATTTCTCAGAGGCTCTGTCTGTTTCTTTAAAGTTGAGTGATTGTCCAAATAACCTGACAGCAGACACTGAGTCATCCAAATAAATGGTCCGGTTCCTGTCTGGGGCACGAGAGTCAGCCACAGATGCTGCTGCTGCGTCACCACTGCTGCCCAGGGTGAGCGCTGTACTGTGGGATGCACGGAGAATGTAATTCGTGGTGACTCTGAGGAGAGATGCTAGTGGGTTGTCCAGGGGAATCAGTGACTCGAGCTCCACCAGGCGCATCGCCTAGTATGTATGGCGCATAGTGACAAAGCTCATGGTACAGGCAATGTCCATGTGACCGCAAAAAATCTTCTCCAGCTGAGATGCAGAGAATCTTCAGTGCTTGAATGGAAGAGTTGAGGGGCCACCCACACCATGGTTGTGGAACAAGGGCAGATAAGCTGCCAGGGATGGCTCCATGGGAGGTGGGAAAAGAGGAGGAAAAAAGGAAATCGTCTTGGCCAGCCAGTGCAGAGGTGGTGGCACACTGGCCTGATGACAGGCACTCCTGCTCATCCTCCGACAAATCATGCAAGTCCAGGGTGATGTCCAGCATGTCATCATCCTGATCAGCAACTAGCTCAGGCTGAAGCTGGCCAGTGCTCTTTGCATGGTTGCAGCTTGCCTTTGGCTAATCTATCAATGTACTCCATGTGGCCCACCTAGCTAAGAGCTGGGAAATTGACTGAATACGCTTCACTTCCGGACCTGGAGGAAGGCAAGGCCCCAAACATGGAGAAAAGAGGGTTATGCTGTGCAACAACCATCTTTCCCAGCTCTTTTTCCACAAATGTCGACCATCTATCCCTGATTGAGTGCTGGAGCTGGCATCAAAATGCACAAGCTTCAGGTTCTGTGTTGTCACTAGCTGAGTCATGAGAGCGACTCCTTCACCAGAATCAACCATGGCATTTTTAAAACCCCACAGCAAGAAAATAGAGGAACACAAACTACTGGGAGGCTCGATTGAATGCCCAGACCAACAGTTTGCAGCGGTAGTTTTGCAACAAGAGAGCCATATGAAATGCACATGTAGCATAATATTATAATACTTAAGAATGATAACCTTCATCCATTAAACATTGTACAGGGGGACTTATGCATGATGATGATAGTAAACTGGCATTAGCTACTGTTAGCTTGCCTCTATCTCATCCATTGTTGTGTTGTGTTTTAAGCCACATACAAAATATGTCAAGAAATGACTGCTCGCGTTGCTATTAGGGATGGCACGATACCACTTTTTTATGTCCGATACCGATATTTTACATTTGGATATCGGCTGATACTGATATAAATCCGATATTTAAAATTGATCCAGGCATTTAAAAACATAAAAAAAAGAAGTCAACAGTCTCTCACACAACAAAATCAAAGTCTTTTAGTTGTCCCACATACAAGACTAAGGGACCAGGGCAGGCAGAGCATTTTAGGCAGTGGCACCAAAGCTCTGGAACTGTTTACCATTCCAGCTCCATTTGTGGCATCAAAAAATAGTTAAACTTTCTGTTTAACCAGGCTTTCTGTTTTCTGACTTTATTTTTATAATTTTTCTTTTAATATGGTAATGTTATGTTTTTAACATAGTGTTTTCTGGGGGTGGGGTGGGGGGGTGATATTGTGTTTTAATTATTGTACAGCGCTTTTCTGTCTGTGAAAAACGCTATATAAATAAACTTTACTTACTTACAACAATAACTATCACCTGAATCCTGTTGCTTCTGTGTAAGAAGGTGATGCTTATGGCATGTTGCAAACTTCATTAGGGCTGCAACTATCGATTATTTTAGCAATTGTGTATTCTATTTATATTGATTACCCAAGTAATTGTATAAGAAATAATTTTTTTCATATTGACAGTTCATCTGCATATTTTAACTTCCGTACTGCAGTTTTTCCCTTTGTGAAACAAACAGGATGGATGGAGCAGCTACAAAGTTCTCTTTTCTTCACTTACTGATCAGGTGGTTGATGAAGGACCTCCAGCTGTTTCCCAGTAAAGGTTTAATGGAGGTTACAGGGACGAAAAGGCTTCTTTTGGACACTAGAAAAACATTTCCTTCTGCTCCATCTGAGCTCGCCGGCTCCGCCTCTTTCCGCTTGTGCAGACAGACTGCACGTAAATCAGCTGATTGCTGCTGTTGCGTCATCAGTGTTCACGTGAAAAACTAGGGGCTGCGTGAGCGGAATCTTGTAATGCTTTATATTCACAAGCATTCTCCTAAAAACATTTCTACTGCAGGTCTATATTTAGTCACAAATCAGGGATTAAAGTATCAAAAATATTTTGCCGGGGAAGGGGTTCTTCCGGTACCGGACGGTCACCAGTGCTGATAGCTGCGCTCGCTAGCAGTATGTCCGGGAGCTGAAGGAGAGAAAAAAAAATAACAGCTGATTCTCAGCACAGCAAGCACAACACACAAACAAGACAGAGAGCGGTGGAGGCAGAAAAACATGTCAGCAATGATCGCTCAGTGTCAAAGGGAATCCGTCGCAGCGACGGAGGATCTGAGGGGGTTGTTTTCTAACTCCTGATCCCCCACTCCATTCCAGTAGGTGGTGGTAATGCAGCTCTAAGCTGGTTTGGTCAATCGCAAACCCACAAGAAGAAGAAGACGACTGAGCCCTGTAATGCAGCTAATGTGAGCGAAACATTATTTAATGTATCGGATTACATTTTTTTATTTCTTTCCGATATCCGATCCAGTAATTTAGGCCAGTATCGGATCGATACTGAATATCGGATCGGCGCATCCCTAGTTGCTATATCAACTGCACCCACATTGATGTGGTACTCAATTGTAATGGAAACAAAACAAGACCATGTTGAGACCTGTCGAGCCACGCTGAGTAGGTCCTAGTGGAAAAGAGGCTTTAGTGAGGTGAAGGGCGTAAGAATTGAGGGATGACTGTGATGAGGTGTCTTCAGCCAGGATGCACGGCGCATGATATCTCATACTGTATGTGTTGTACCAGGTGAATTGAGTGAAAGGGAACCACTGTGTTTTACAGATGGTTGTAGGCATTTACCTCTGCTGACAACATTCTGACGACCAATGTTGGAGTTGTTACTTTACTGCTTGTTACTTTTTTATATGTACTGCAGTACATTGCTTAATTAATCACCAGAGAAAGTAATTCGTTTCATTACTCGATACATTACTTTTGCGTTACTGCGGAACGTGTCCTGAAACCATAATTACCAGTTTACAATATAAACCTGAGGCTACAGTTCCATACACAAACACAAATCCCTATAAAAATGAAGACACAGATGATCTTTCTTTTAGTTTTTACATATGAACACAAAGCAAACAAGACAAAGTAAAGATGAAAAGCAGCCTAAAGAAACTTTAGTGCAGGGGCCATGAACTACATTTGTCCAAGGGCCAGAATTTCTTTTCGGCAGGCGGTGTGAGATCCAGATGCTCTCGTATCCTAAGTAATATCCATCCATCCATCCATCCTGAACAGGTCGCCAGCCTGTCGCAGGGCCAATACAGAGAGACAGACAACCTTTCACACTCACATTCATGCTCTCATTCACACCTATGGGCAATTTAGTGTAGCCAATTAACCTAACTCCAGTAAGTGCATGTCTTTGGAATGTGGGAGTAAACCGGAGTACCCGGTGGAAACCCACACAAGCACGGGGAGAAAATGCACGCTCCCCACAGAGAGGGAGAGGCCTGGGCCAAGGTGGAATCGAACCCAGACCTTCCAGATGATATTCTAACTGTGAGGCAGCAGTGCTAACCACTGTTGACGGTTGTTATGGAGACACCGCAATTGTGTGCAGTTCTTCTCATCTACAATCTACTATTCAGAAGGTATTTTTGTTGTAGATTTTTTAAATGGGTTCAGATGCAAAATCCTCTAAATCTGCTCTTTTTCTTTTAAAAAGAGCTTATTTAAAAAAAAAAAAAAAATCTGGATCTTATGGTAAATTTTAGTAATTACATTACACAGGCAATGGCGTGGTGCCTTTTTTCAAAAGCAGCATACAGTGACAGTATATATGTCTTCATACTAGACTGTATACAATTGGTATAAGGGTGGAATTCAATGTATGAATCTTAGCATTATGAGCTAAAATTCAAATTCATTTTTCTTACATTTGATGCAACCTAACACTGACCAAGAACACCATAGCTGCTCTGCACTAGTCCAACACAGAGCTTTACTGTAAATGCGCCACAGTACATCAGTACACCATCAGGATTGACTTTAGTGTAGCTACTTCCACAACGCACCAAGAACAGTGTCACGATCTGGGATAGTATTTCCTGTGACCTACTGCTGCATCATGCTCCTAAAAGCCGCGGTATCCCAGCTTCATTTTCACACCACTTTAATCAGATTGCAGATAGTGGCAGATTGTTTGAAAGTTGAAATGTTGTCAATTTCAATAGTGTTTGTCCCAGAAAAATCTCATAATTTTCACAGATTTTAAGTAAACACTCAAAAAATGTGTAATTTTCCAACCCCCACCACCCCAAACCCTACCTCTGACGCAAAAAACGATGTTTTAGGCGTGTGTATCAGGTTCCTGTCTGCAAGACAAATGCCACTTGTAACAATTCTGCATATGTGCATGCAGGTCTTAGTGTGCCATAACCATTTTATGGAATTCAGCCTGTAGGGTGAATTCCATTTACCCTACAGGCTAAATGGAATGTCGTATAATGTCCAAACTATATATCCTTATAACTATCCATGTGATAGGTCCATCCTCTGAATTTGATCAAAATTGGTCAGTTTTCACTTTTCACCCATTATGGCCCTGCTATGGCATGGGTCACAAAGCTTCCTTTGTATTTCCAGTAAAAACAATGACCAAAAAATGCACATTTTTTTTTTCTGCTTAAACTAAAATCTCTTTGCTCTGGAATGAGATATAACCATAGTTAAAACTGTTCAGTGAAACAGGCTGTACAATATGGGATCATAATCAGTAAGGAGGGGGTCAATTTAAATTTTTATGGGAGTGGCTATTTAGTGTTAATGTTCCCTCCGTTTAGTAGGTTGGATGTTTGAAGGGACGCAGTGATAGGAAATAAAAACTTCCCTAAAATGTGTTAAACCTAAAGGGATGAATGTAAATGTGTGGAGTAGAAAGTACAAATTTTTGTGTTTAAAATATTTTTTAACTATAAGTAAATAGTAAATATAAGTAAAAAATAAATACTCAAGTACCTGAAAATTTAGAGAGAAAAGTATTTGTACTTCATTACTTCCCACCTCTGCTAAAGATACACTTCAATTCAATTCAAAGATCTTTATTATCCCCAAGGGGGCAATTATTTCCACAGCCAGTAGTACAATACAGATTAAAAAAAATTAAATATATACCATAAAACATACATAAAAATACATAGAATCACAATAAATCATTTAAAAGCTTAATCGCTGCCGGGTCAAAAGATTCTCTCAGTCTATTTTCCTGCATCTTGGCACCTGATATCTGCAACCAGAGGGAAGCAGCTTAAACTCCTGCTGCAGTGGGTGGTCTGGGTCTGCTAGGATCCTTCTGGCCTTTTTCACTGACCTCACCTTTTGTAAGTCAGTGAGGTTGCTGAAGGCTGTGCCAGCAATTTTTCTACACACCTTTACAACTCCTAGCAGCTGGTTACTGTTCTTAATATTTAAAAATCCAAACCAGCAGATAAGATTAAATGTTAGAATAGACTCAATAAAACAAGAGTAAAACATTTTATAAATGTAAAATCCTCATTTAAACTAGGGATGCTCCGATCCGATATTCAGTATTGGTATCGGTCCGATCCTGGCCTAAATTACTGGATTGAATATCGGAAAGAAATAAAAAATGCAATCCGATCCAACCCACATTAGCTGCATTTACAGTTCTCCGTCGTCGTCTTCTCCTTGTGGGTTTGCAGTTGACCAAACCAGCTTAAAGCTGCATTACCGCCATCTAC